>NW_028274810.1:31781814-32111189 GCF_037043125.1 Eumetopias jubatus | reverse complement strand
TCTCTGGAGTGTAAATTCACATAAGTGCATTGCCACAGGCCATTGTTTTCAAAATTTCTCCTCATCTCCAACAGAACCCTAACTTGTGTTATTTCATATACCTAACTGACAGTCAACATGATCGTTAGGCTAGGATTTTGTGGTGAGTGAAGACAATAATCTTCCATGGTTGGCTGATCTGAATTGGTCATTTATCATCTAACTGATTTGCGTTCTCGCCAGCATTTCAAAAATATCATTTAAAAACAAAATACAGAGGCTCTCCTCCCCGTGCCCTTCATCTTAATATTGCTATGTAGTACTGCTGAACAACCTTAGAGAAGCTAGATTTATTTTAATTAAAATAGGTAATTAAATTTAAAAATCAGAATCAGAAGCCTGGTTTTTAAGTAATGTAATAACCTTTGATATCTTGATATGTGGGTACATCAGATGGAAAAAATATTCCCGGCTGAAGCAGTCTATGAAAGGGCTGGTGCACTGTAGTCAGGTGCACTGGTTGCTTTGGGCAGGGGTGGCCATCTCCTCACATTCTGCCTGGTACACAGAATAACCCTCATCTCCATAAATGGAGCTCCCGTAATCCTGCCCTTGCTGCAGATGCAAGGGATGCGAGCACAGAAACTCTTTCTGCTTTTTGGCTTAAAATAAGCATCTCATCTAAAATGGTTGTTACTTGTTTATTTAAAGGGGTGAATAAATTGCTAAGTGGATGTCACTTAGAAATAATTTGTACTTGATGGTCAGCAGAGCTTTTATTTACCTTTGCATTTAAACCAACATAGTATAGCATCTTGGGCAAAATGTTACTGATTCTTCAACTGTGTAAGACAGGAAAATGAAAACACTGAGCCCTCAATCCAGGACCAGTATTGCTGATCATGGGAATTTTGTTTTATGTAGTAAATTCACTCTGTTTTCAGAGCTCTAGTCTGATCTAAAAGAGTTTTGTGACTCAACAATGAAAGAAAATAGGAAGATGATTTGGGGTTTCAAATTAATTGCTTTTAAATTTTGCGCCTTGATCCTGGGGATTTTGTGCAGTGCTGCTTTGAGTCGTGTACAGAACACAACTATAGGAACGACTCAGCAGACACACGTACCTCAATCGTGTTTGAGATGCTATGAGATGTCATGGAGTGAAGGATTTGGGAAAGAGATGCTTTTCATTTGTTTAATAATGAAATCATGCAGTCCGGGATGCTTTATTGTTTCTGCTCTATGTCCAAGTGTTAGAATGGTGATTTTGTGTAACTTATTTCCCACCTAGAATTGAAATGATATGTTTAAAATAGTAACATGGCTATATTTCTTGTAGGAGAAAATATTCGATTCCAGAATATAGTTAGGATCCTGATTATGAACAATGTGTTGCATTTAGAAACAGAGCCCTCTTTGTTTTAAGCAAACAAACAAAAGACTTGGAAGATTCTCCATGACTGAGCATGACAAAAATACCCTGTTGAAAGGTAAGCTTAAATAACTACTGGTGAAACACTGGGTGCGCTATTTTTCTGGATAAAACTTATAGTTAGTTTCTATATCACCCTTCAAAAAGGATCTATTCAGATTAAAAATCATATTTATGCTGAAGTCTTTATCTGGTGTTAATTCATAATCTCACATGGGGTTCATAACTGAAGTAAGTGACTAGTAAGTAGTTTTATCACTTGTAATAATTTGCTCCCAATTCCAAATGACTCTGATTTGCTTGCTTAATGATTTCACAGGCTGGCCCCTAAACCAAATTCTAAATAACATCCAGTAAATCAGTATTGTTCTATGACTTTATGCTTTAACTATGAAGGAAATATGAAGGAAAATTCATAGATGTTTTCTATTAGATTTTATAAAAATTCCAAAGTCTCAAACTTCATTTTGAGTCTCAATTTTCTGACTCTGGCCCTTTTTAATATTGTTAAGTTTTTGTTCACATGTATAAGCAAAAAGTATTTAATTACATTTAGCCTTTAAATGGGAAACTCAGGTAAATGAACTGCTGACTTTTCTAAAGTCCTTTAAGGGATCAACTCAGTGTAAAAGGGGTATTTACCTAATCCCTTTCTATATTTTACAAGTGCTCTTGCTCTAAAGGAACAACTAGCTCTATTTCTGCAACCTCTACAAGAGTCATGAGAAACTGCTTCTGTAAATCTAAAAGCACCGTACGTACTCATAACTCCTACGGCCGCTCGAAGCCCATGATGGGTATGCTTGCTGGTCGGTTTTCATGGTTAAGCGTAGAACAGATAATGTCTGGTGATGATCTGGCTGAAGCAAAGCATAGAAGTGTATCCCAGTGAAACTCCCCTAAGAAGACCACACCTCAGAAAACTAGTTATGTGTTAGGTTTTTGTTTTGTTTTGTTTTGTTTTGTTCTTAACACAGCACTTTTAACATAAATGTTCTTGATACAGTGAAACAATTGTAGATTTTTCTTGTTCACCCACATTTTCCCTGCATTCCCCATGTAGCGTAAAGAGTTCCAACAATTTACATGGCATCCTGTTCGGCAGGAAGGCTTAGAAGGTATGCCTGGTAGGAGTATTTTGTTCATCCAGAGGTGCCTCTTTATCTGCCTCTCAAGCCATCTTCTTAGAGAGGGTTTTAAACAACCTGGTGTCTTTCTCAGGCTACTTGGGATGAGGAAGGTCCAAGTTCTTGCAGTATGCTGTCTTATGATTTCTGATATTAAGAAAAAAGAAGACAGATTCTTTATATCTCTTATTACTACTTCCCCCAAGAGGAGTTTTGCTGTTGTTTATTTTTCTAATTCTATCGTTTTAAAAAAAGTCCGTTTTTAAGTAGTTTATTCTACTCTCCAACTTCCTACCAAATAGCTGATCAATAGTAATGCTATATTTACATAAACAGTAAACATTCGTGATCCATCTCTATGAAAATGGTCAGCAGTACTTAGTAGTGAATAGATAAGATAAATTTTCATGTAATTTCAATGTGTGTCCCCCCATTAATTCTGATGTGATGCTCTTCAAGCAGTTACATTTTTGGTGGGATCTCAGTAACTCACAGTAGGGTCCCATAGTAACCTTAAGTTAGTAAAACAAGTGAACAAAACAGTTATGAGTGAGGGGAATGCCTCAAGAGTCTGTAAGAGATTCTCATCTTTTCTTGTCAATTCAGACACATTGTAAGAAAACTTAGACAGTCTCAAACAGACCTGCCACTCATGTTTTAGATTTAGGCCTCAGTGACATGCTTCTTATACAATTTCATCCCAGCCTTTCAAACGAGGTGTCCCCCGTTACTGCATCTTCCCAGAGCCATGCACTGACAAAGGTAACATCCTGAAGTGCATTCTGGAGAGAGGGAAGAGTGTCCTCCCCACCAAGGAATTTTTTTTTTTAATCAGAAGACCTTGACAAGGGGTACTTTGAACAACTTAACTTGCTGACCATGTTAAGTAACAGTTCCTATGCATGGTTTTTAATGTAGTTATAAATTTGCTCTCTGCTGAATACTATTCCCTCTCCCACCTGATTCTGCCTCTTGAATGAATATTTTTACTGGGGTTGAAACTCAATGCCTTATGTGCTCCCTCAGTTGTTTTTCCTGCCGCTTGTTTTCTCTCACTGTGTTCAGATTGTGTTAAATGCTGGTAAAACTTCTAAGACTGTCAAGAAAATGCTTGAAAGTTGATTTGTCATAGTGCAAATTCCCGATGAAATGTCTTCATGTTATTTGGCTATGTAGTACATAGGAACAGAAAATAACTTAAATAAACTCATTTTTGTAATTTAAAATTGAGATTCGTCCCTTATTGGATTATAGAAGTCATGTTTATCTTTTGCATTTCTCCTGGTTTTTGCATCTGCCTTTGCAAAGACTCTGTGCTCCGCAGGAAATGAGCCGCATGCCTTCTTTCACTTCGTGTTTAGCTAGTTTCTGCAATTGTGACTAATTATTTCCTTCCTTAATTCACTGTGCTGCTGCATCTACCTCAGGTGCCCCTGGAGTTCCATCTGAGTAATTAGCGCCTGGATATGGAGTCTGGCTTGCAATGGCTGCACCTTTGCCAGATCAGATTGTGCGATTGCTGTCCAGCTCAGCTTTTCACCCAACGCTGTTACGGTAATGGTTGTGGTTACTTAAAGGAATCAGAATGGTTCTGCTCAGCTAGAAAGCCTCCCCTCCTTAACCACACACACCCCAGGCTTATGGAAGCCCTTTTACAGAAAATCTTCTATACCACTTAGGCATAAGAAAATTGTGATTGGTAACTTTTGAAGCTAAATTGTCACTGTATTTTTCTGTAGTCATTTGTGACTCCATCATTTTATTGATAATCAACTGATAGCCCTTGGGAGAAAGTCTATTGAGACAAGGAAGGATTCTGAGAGTGGCAAGAGGCCCCATGAATGTGTGCATTCTCACAGGGGGATGGCTGGGTGGCTCAGTCGGTTAAGCGTCTGCCTTTGGCTCAGGTCATGATCCCGGGGTCCTGAGATTGAGCCCCATGTCGGGCTCCCTGCTTAGCGGGAGGCCTGCATCTCCCTCTCCCTCTGCCTGCTGCTCCCCCTCCTTATGCTCTCTCTCTCTCTCTGACAAATAAAATCTTTTAAAAAAATAATAAAAAACTCACAGGATTGTGGGGCAGCTTGAGAAATTTTGGAGTCGTGAGCTGAGAAATGCCATAGAATGGAGACAGCTGGTGATTCAGTGCAAGTGCTCATACGGAGAAGACTGTCCACTGGTACCTTCCAATGTCCCATCATCCGGTCATTTCATTTATACACAATATTGAGATAAACACTGATGTTGAATAAATTGAGTCAATTGTTCAGGCTACCAAGATATAAGCATTTCTGTTTGGGTGCAGAAGTACCTAAGAGGGAAGTCACTAAAGACAATTTTAGACTCAGCTGGGGGTACTCATATGGCCCCAGGCCTGCATAAGTTTGAATGTTATCCTCAGTATCCAAGTAGGAAAAAAGTGAGAGGCTGTACTATTTTTGTGTGTAAATCTTTGAATACAGTAGATTTCGTATTTGAACAAAGCAAGGTACAAACATTTTTATGATCAGGCATACCATGGATGAGTGTTTTCCGGGTCTAAATATTTTACACAAAAGACACAACATTAGGCAAGGTGTTATTACCAAACATAAACCAAACTGGCCATTCTGATTATCTTGATTTAGGGAATCTTGTTAGAAAGTTTGCAAACAAGTAGAAAATGGGCTTTATTTTTTTTAATCTTTCAAGGAATTTATTTCAACTAAAGTTATATCTAGACATCACCATTTAAAAAAGTGTTTATTCAATTCTTAGTAATAGTTTCAGGTAATATAGCTCTTGGGAATAGTGACACAAAAGAGGCAGCACGTAACTCTTGTGTTTTATATCTCCTTTAGAGTCTAAGAAAAAAATAATAAACTTCTAACAGTGATTTTTAATATAAAAATTATAATAGCTCTTTAATCTTAATTGCAATGGTTCTGGGGATTCCTTTATGATTTCATATAGTCTTTGTGAAGTAATTTTGTTAAAATCATACTCTAACATTTGGACAGCCTAACTCTATTAACTGATAGCCTTGGGGCCCTGAGGGCCATCATCCCTGTCCAAACTGGTTCTGGGATTGATTATTTTCCTACGGCTGCCATCACAAACTACCACATGCAGCGTGGCTGCCACAAATTTATTGTCTCAGTGCTAGCTCAAGGTGTCAGTAGAGTTGGTGGTATCCAAGGGCTGTAAGAGAAGATCTGCTCCATGCCTCTCTCCTGTCTTTCAGTGGTTTGTTGGCCATCTCTGGGAATCCTTAACTTATAGATGCATCATCACTCAATCTCTGCTTTCATTTTCATTTGGCATCCTCCCTGTGTGTCTACCTCTGTGTTCAAACTCCTCCCCTTTTTTAAAGATTTTATTTATTTATTTATTTACTTGAGAGAGAGAGAGAGAGAGCATGAGCGGGGGGGGAGGGGCAGAGGGAGATGGGCAAGCAGACTCCCCGCTGAGCAGGCAGCCCCACACAGGGCTCAATCTCAGGACCCCGAAATCATGACTTGAGCCAAAGGCAGTCACTTAACCGACCGAGCCACCCAAGGTACCCCGAAACGTCCCCTTTTTAAAAGAACTCCATCATATTAGATTAGGGCCCACCCTATTAATTTCATCTTAATTTGATAATCTGCAGAGACCCTATTTTCAAATAAGACCATATTCACAGGTACTGGGGGTTAGAACTTCATCATTTGAGGGTGTTGGAGAGCAAAAATTCGTGTCCTCTTCAAGGTCCCTCTAGCTGGACTAAGAATCAAATTGATACGAGAGAGATTAACAGGAGAAATTCAATTTTAATAGCATACCTGTGGGGAATCCACACAGACTGGAAGTTCTGAAAACAGGAAAAATGAGATCTATATGTCATCCTGTACTAAGGAGAAGGGGGTAGAGGTCTAGGACTTCGAAGGGAAGGAATGCAATTCACAGGGTAATAAGAAGAGCAGATATTTGGTAATTAGATATTTGCCCAGCCATATACATAAGTCAGATAAAATTTCTCTCTGCTAATAACCCTTATTCTGGGAAAGACCCCAACTTAGATTCTTCTATGTAGTTAAGGGAGAGGCAAAATTTTCTCTTGAGCCTGCAGGTTCTCAATTGCCTTCAGCTCAAAACAATTTTCATGCCAAAGTGGCCCATCTTGGGGCAGCCTGTCCTTGGCACTACAGGAGACAAAATTCAATCCATAACACTAGGCAAGATGCTTCTCTTTCTTAATAAAACCATTACATTCCAGGTTTATTGGAAACATAGAATTGGGAGCCCTTAAAGACTGGTTAATTCAGAGTTTTCAGATAGTGTTCCAAGAAGCTCTAGTGCTCCAACAAAGTATCTCAGGAAGACTCGGAGACTAGATAGGGCTCCTGGTTTCATATCTGTTCCAATTACTATTGCCATGTAATAAACCGCCCCCAAACTTAGTAGGTTAAAACAACTACTTTCGTACACTCCCAGATTCTGTGGCTCTGGAATTTGGAGGGCATAGCAAAAACAGCTTCTCTCTGCTCCACAGCGTCTCAGACCTCATTTGGGAAGACTCAATGGCTGGGAGCTAGAATCGTCTGGAGTCGTCCTCACTCCTACATCTGGCATTTGATTCTGGCTGTCGGCTTGAACCTCAGCTGAGCCTCTCCATACAGCCTGAGCTTCCACACAGCTTGTCAGCTTTGGGGTAATCAGAGCTCTTTTGTAATACCTTATGGCTCCCAAGAGACTATTCCAAAAGGCAGAAAGGATGCTGTATCACCTTGTATAACATCACTTTTGTGACATCACTTCCGACACATTCTATTGGTTGAAACAGTTGTAAATCTTGCCCAGGTTAGGGGCAGGGGAGAGGGGATATAGACCCCACCTTTCAATGGGAGGAGTGTCAATGTCACCTTGGAAGAGTAGATGGAACAAGACACCCAGTTGTGGCCTCTGCGAAAATGACAATGTTCCATTATCCACACCAGTCTCTTTAACCAGAGGCAGCACTTCTCCCTGACTAATGTTCACTAGCAACTGTAGCTAGTAAATACAGAACCCACGGAGGCCAAATGACGCTGAGACATTTTACATACTCCTTCAGCAAATCCAGTGATTACTGTAGAAAACCAGAAAATTGAGCCGGCTAATAGTCCCTTCACCCTTTTCCTTTGTTTCTAATTTCTTTGGGCAAGATGGGAGAGCCTGGCAGAATTTGTTATGAAGTAACTGCAAGAGAGTCGTCATTTCATTGCATTGAATTGCATCGTAAAAAATCATCAACTTTGGGGGCACCTGGCTGGCTCAGTCGGCAGAGCATGTGACTCTTGATCTGGGGGTCCTGAGTTTGAGCGCTACCTGGGGGTAGAGTTTCCAAAAACAATGTACAGCTTAAAAAAACTTTTTTTTTTAAATCTTCACCCTTTTGACACGGCTTCAGGGAGAGGTGTTTTCACAAATTTTATTCGACTGTCGTATGTTTCTCCCAATGACAGCCAGAATTTCCTGCAGTTTTCAGAGATGCACTTGTACACAGGGCGCGCACAGCCCTGGTCTATGACTTACAGGAATCAAAGGAAAAGTCTCATCAGTGTCTGTGCTGAAAGGTGGGGAGAGCTGGAGCGGCACGTCAGCCACTTTTATCCAGGCCCCAGAGGTGGCCCGGCGCCCGGCTCCCTGCCCTCCCTGGGCCTCCCTGGCAGCCTCCCCAGCCTCCCTGGCCTCCCCGCAGGAGCAGGGCGCGGCAGTCGCCCACCCCCTGCTTCTCTGCAGCCTTCTCTGTTAGATCTCGGCCTTTCAGCTCAGGAGGAACATTTGGGGTTAGGAAAAGTTTTCTAGGAAACAATTACTCACAAGCTAAGGGACCAGAAAAGTCCGAGAGATGTTCTCCAGCAGACAGTTTAAACTAATGACTCGCAGCTGGGCAGCCTGCCCCGTGGGGGCCCATGTGAACTGAGTCTGTGTCAGGCCACCTCAAGATCGGTGTCCTCCCTCCAGCCTACTCATCTTCAAACCATTCACTGAGGGCTCCCCTCGCTCATGTTCACTTTTATAAAATCCACCAGCGTACTGAGTTCATTCGGAAAATACAACTATTTCATGGCACGTCTTCCCTCATAAGGTCATACCGCAGAGGTTAGCTGGAGTCTGGATGTCTCTTAAGATTTAGAGGACATTGGCTCTACCCCCATCCCAGGGGTCCCGCGCCCTCCCCAAACCTCCACACATTTTCAGTGTGTGTATTGTTTCAGGCCACTGGCTCTGAACCTCTGCTTCTATGGAATGTCTTCCGTGCATCACCTCACGGTTCCACGTGTTTGATCAATTCTTCCAGACCTGAAAGAGGAAGCCGCCCTGTTCTTTGATTTCCCCCAACACACACACACACACACACACACACACACACACACACACACACACACACACACACACACCAGGCTTTGGTGCGTTTGGGAGACTCTAGTGAAAGTTTGGGGAGAGAGCGGAGCATTCACGAGAACCACGCAGACCACTTTCCTGACTTATATTTGTAAAAGACCTCGGCCTGTCCATGAACTATTCCTCCACCTCCCCCCGCTTCCCCGCCTCTCCTCCACCCCCCTTTCCCTTTCCCCAGCCCCTCTCTCTTGTCTGCTCCACACCCCCCCGCCCCCAGCTCAAATTCCTCAGTCCAGTGCAGGGCAAGTCTAACTTTCCCCATTCTTCCGTGGCCTTCCGCTATGGACCTCCTCACTCACCTCTTCCACCCTGGCAGCTTATCAGAGACTCTCTCAGCGCAATTCCCTAAGGGGGATGCTGGCTTCTGCTGTTAAATTATTTTGTCAGCCTGTTTGCTGCAAGTCTTTGCTCTGGGCTGCCCCTCTCTGACGTTCCTCCCGTCTTCTTCAAAATTCCCTGCCTTTCTCCTCCGCTCTGAATATGCCAAATCTCCAAGGTTCAGCCTCAGCGCTTTGTCCCCCTTGGTCCTCACAGGAGCCTTTAGTGACCTCATGCCTTTCAGGGTGATGTCTGCTGCCTTTCCATAGCAACTCGCAGAGCTGCGCCCCTGCACCTGCACCACCGCCCTCCGCCTCTCACCTCCAGCTGCCTTCTGGGCGTTTCCTCCTGTCCTGTCGTCTCAGGCTTGATGTGTTTGAGAGCAAACCTCATCTAAGCACAACTACCGGCAACAGCTCCCCGAATGGTCTCCCCGCAAGCTGCTCATCCCTCCAACCTCGCTTTCTCCTCTTCTCCATTGCTAGACTGGTTTTCCAAAGTGTAATTCTGATCTTACAGCTCCTCTGCTCAAAAACTTCTCACTGTCTTCTTAATAGAGTCCGTAGACCTTAGCCTGTATTTCAAGGCCCACCAGAATTTAGGTCTGGCCCCCATTTTCCAACACAGGCCCTGGAATCCAAAGTGTATTCAAATCCTCACTATCCATTTACCGGATGTATAACCTTGAGGCAGGTCATGTAAACTCTCTGGTCTCTGTTTATAGTAAAGGCATCCGTATTCCGCCCCTCCCAGACAGCGCTAAAATGTTATGTATCCCCATGCTGGTGTGATCTCCAACTCTGTCCTTGCTAAATTATACATCTATTTTCATAGTTTATCACTAGTACTGGTTCCAGTCAAGGTAAAGACAATCTGTGCTCTGGAAATTCTACCTGTATCCTCAGCCCTAAGTCATAGCTGTTTTCAGGGTCTCTGTGGTATGACCCATGGTTTGATAGCAAGAGAGTAACATGAAGTGACAATGTAATCATACATATAGTCCACCAAGTGGATGGTTAGCTCTATCCTGTGGCAGTTATGGGACTGTGAGGAGACATGGGTGGAGTTAGGGAAGGATGACTTGTTCCCTTTTCTCCAGAAGTTCAAATGGTGACAGGTGGTTGGAAATTCCTGGGGTAAAGGCTAAGCCAAAAGTCTGGCCACCTCATAGCATCTGAATTCAAACCAGAGTTGACCTCTCACCTCTGTCACTGGATGTGTGTATTGGAGCAAAGCCCTTCGCTCCTCGAGTCATGGTCTCCTCATCTGTAACATGGACAGCAGGGAGGGGATCCCCACCGTAAGGGCTGTTGTGATGGTTAGTAGTGTGACGCATGTCATGGTGCCTAGCTCAGTGCTTGCACTCAGGAGATGTGCTAGCATCACGATGATTGGGAACGGAACTCTGGGTAACATAAGAAGTAGCCTACGGTATTGTACGTTTTCCTAAAGCCAACATGTATTTAACACCTAGATGTGCTAGACATTTTCTTAAAGGCAGTAAGCTTGTAGCTTTGACCTCAAGGAGCTGGGGCATGCCGGGAGAGTCACAGGGAAACAGTACCCGTGGGCAGCATGATGAGTGGGGTAGCAAGTACGTAAACGTGGTATTCTGGAAACACAGGCTCTTTCTCCACCAACTGCGTTTTCTCAGCGCACTCCAGGTTCCAGACACTGTTCTAGGTGCTGAAGGATCAAAAATGAATATGATCCCTGTTTTGAAGCAGTCCCTAATCTGACAGAAAATTACAGCCAAGTATTTGATAGCTAGAATGTGTTATAAGAGCTCACACTACACATGAGTGCAAGGAAGGGTGTGGTCAGATTTTCCTGGAGATAGGAAAACTTTCTGGAGGCAAACCCGAGCTGACTCTTGATGCAAGCAACACCCCAGGCAGAAATGAGAGGACTGTGGGGGAAGAGCTTTCTGGGTGGGTACAGAAGCCTGCAAGACCACATGGTGTCAGAGAAGGATCATGAGCCACTGAAGAGATGGAAGGTGCAGATGGGAAGACATAGTAGATCAGCTTGCGGGTGTCCTGTATGAGCCACCCGTACCAGAGAGCTCTTGAGCTCATCCTTCAGGCAATGGGAAATGGGAAAGAATTTAAGCCCATCCTCAGTTACATCCAAAGCCTGGATAATCTTATAAAGTCTGTCTGAGACCTTCCTCTCTGTTTTCAAATCCTTGTAAAAAGAAAAAAACTACCATCTGGTCCGGCAGAAAACCAAAAGCTGCAAGGGGAAGCCAAGCATCGTCAGCAGACTGACAATGCCCCGAGCAAACTTGGCCACACATAATAAGACTCACAAACAAAGTGTTGCTTGAACTTGTCCTTGGCATTAGGACACCTCAGGGAAACCACCCAGTGGACTCATTCTCTTCTGTCCCTGCTTCTTCCTCTTCTTTCACACCCTAGTTTCTTCCTTTGCTTTGCTGCCTTTTTTTTTTTTTTTTTTAAATATCCCAGCTAATCGCAGGAAATTTGCTCTGTTTCGAATCTGGAAAGTCATAAAGGAAACCACTCAATTAAACTGAACTCTAAGTGTAAGTCTCAGGACCTAACTCTCCTCCTTCTTCCGCCCCTGCCCTTTGGGGTATTGGGGTCATCATTTGGAGGTACTGTTGATCTCAGGCACGTGAGGATGTACACACTTTGTATCTGCCCACCCCTGCTGAAGCCCACTCCTGGGTGAGCCCAGGCTGCCTGCTTGTCCTGCAGGCTGGATGGTCCAGACCAGGAGATGTGGAGGAGGGCGTGGCTCGGCTCAGCCAAGCGTCCCCATCTGACCTCTTGCTCTTTTTCTGTCCCCAAAGGAAAGGTGGAGCTTTCCTGCCCACAGAACTTAATTTCCTTTTCCCGTCCTTTACAACACTGCATTCCTGTCCTACCTCCTGGGGAGACTGGGTCTTGGTATTTCGTGTGGACAACCCTCCACAGAATCCCTTTTTTCTCAAAACCAAGGGTTTGATGGGCCTCCAAGGAAAGGTACAAGTTGAAAAGCTAGAGGTCGTCCCCTCCTCTGCTAGTACCATTTCTCAGTGTATTTCTCACTCCCTTGCTTCCCCCGGGGTGAGACTCAGATCCTGGCAGGACCCCTAGGAGCCTGCCCCAGTGGGAGCATCTCCATCACCTGCGTTCTCCCTGATCAGACCCAGGGAGCCCCTCCCTCTTCCAACCACTTTCAGACACAAAGGAAGCACAGCACCCCAGTGTCAAACTGCTTCGGCCATGGCTGTCCAGAGGGACCAGGTGACACAACCCAGAAGTGGGGGGAGTCATGCCCAGTGGGATTTACCTGAACCAAAAACAGAAAGGAGACCATAGGGCGCGGGCAAATATACTCTTCCTCCCTCCTACCGATCATCCCCAAAGTCAACTGCTGGGTGCGCCCTGCTAGAGATGTCTCACATCAGCAAGAAACTGGCTGTATTCTACCATGAAGCTGTGACCAACTCTTTAACCAGTATTCACTTTCCTCCTTCTCTGCCTCAATTGTCTTTTTCCCTCTTTTTTATAACCCTACCATTCCACCTCCCAAAGAGGCAATAGCAGGTAAGTTTTGCCCCAGACTGTTTTCTAGGGAACCTACTACCAGCAGCCCACTGACCTCAGAATAACGCTCTGGACCCATTAATTTGGTTGCTTTGTTCCTGGGTTGGCCTGGGCAGGTTTATATCCACCTCTGTCCAACATACTCTAAAACCCCAAAAGAAGGACATTGCTTGTTTCTTCCTTGGAGAAGTTCAGGTCTACAGATCTCTGGAAAACATTTAGTCAGAAGGACAGCCATCCAGCACAGCACTGTTTTCAAGAGTGGGGGCGAGAAGAAGTTAGAAATCATCTAAATTTGCAAAAAACAGAGAGTGATTTTTTTAAATGGTACATTTTTACAATGAAACACTAGATAGACATTGAAAATTATGTTATAGGCATATTTATTGCCATAAAAACTTATTCATGATGTGTCAATTGAAAAAAAAATCCAAGTACAGCATGATCTCAATTTTGCGAGAAAAAAAATACATATATCTGTGATTTAAAAAATTGGGGGGTTATGTGCCAAATGCAAACAGAAAGTGTCCTTTGGTGGTAAGATTGAGTTATCCATTATTCTTTATATGTAACAGTATTTTTAATTTTTTTCCTCTAAGAAATACGTATTAATTGTGATTTTTTTTTTTAATTTAAAAGGAAAAATATATCTTGGGCCAGTTGCTCAAAAAAGCCTGTTGCTCAAAAATGCACATTCTGCCAGTAAAATATGCTGTAACTTTAGAAAGAAAATGAGACGAAGACCCCCGAGAGACTCCAGAAGACTAATGATAACAGATAAGTTTTCATGGTCTTTTATTTTTGGTGAAAATTATTCAGAGGATATGGTTTGTAATTTTTCCAATGATACACAAGTTGGAGCATAAAGATACTATGTCTATATCTCTACCAGGAGAAAAGGTATGGTATTGCCCTTGTAACTATCTTCCCTGAGGCAGCTCATAAAGTACACCCATGTATTTCATTACTTTATTATAATCGCTGTATTATTCTTTAAAAACATGTGTTGCTCCTTGAATAAGGAGCATAATTTTTTGTATGCACTTTAGTTCTTGAGATCTTTTTCTAAAGATTTATGTATTTATTTGAGAGTGAAAGAGTGTGCACACACAGGGGAGGAGCAGAGAGAAACTCGAGCACACGGTGCCGAGGGAGCCCAACATGGGGCTTGATCTCAGGATCCTGAGATCATGCCCCAAGCCGAAACCAAAAGTTGGAGGCTTAACCCCTGTGCCACCCAGGTGCCCCTAGTTCCTGAGAATTTTTAAGAATAAGCCATTGCATTTGCACGGAGTGGGGCAAATGGTGGGCAGTCCATATAGTACACCAAGCTTTGTCCATTTTTTAGAAACTATGCCGGGTCGTGGGGAATCCAAAGTTAAAGGCATGTATTCTTCCCTCACTGAATTGGTAGGGGGCAAGGACAAGTGAAGTGATGTCCGTGGTTGGCCATGGCAGGCACGCTGTGGCCAGAACTCTATGGGTCATAGAAGAGCCTGCCATCCAGACTAGGGACATGCATGGTCAGGAGACGCTTTCCCAAAGTAGGTTGACATCTGAGCTGTATGTTGAAGAATGTGTGGAAATGAGCCAAAGAAAAGGAGAAAGGGATTCCAAGCATAATCCAAGAGAAGTAGAAGGGAGCAGACCCAGAGACTGGAAAATGAAATCTGTTGATCAGTGCTGTCCAGAACTATCTGCAGTGATGGAAAATTTCTATATCTGTGCTGTCCAAAATGTCCACAAGCTACGTGTCGTTATCAAGCAAGTGAAGACCTAAATTTTAATTTTATTTCTTTTTTTAAATTTAAATTTAAATAGCCACATGTGACTAGTGGCTACTGTATCTTTTTGTAATTTTATTTTATTATGTTAATCACCACACATTACATCATTTGTTTTTGATGTGGTGTTCCATGATTCATTGTTTGCATATAACACCCAGTGCTCCATTCAATACATGCCCTCTTTAATACCCCCTTATTGAAGTATGATTTGATGTGATTTGATGTGGGGTCTGGGAGTGAATGGTCAAGAAAAAATTCTTGAGGCATCTTCAGTGCAAAAAAGATGGTTTTATTAAAGCATAGGGATAGAATCCATGGGCAGAAAGACCTGCACTGACTGGGGTTTTTAAGGAGCTATTGGTTTTATACTTTTAAGTTGTGGGGGGTAGAGACAAAGAAGTTTCCAAAAACGATTTCCTTATGTTAAAGAAGACTTACAGGATGCTGGAGGTCTGGCTGTTGTCAAGCCAAGGTTGCTTTTTGCCTTTAGCAAAGCATTAACACTAAGACAGTTGGGAGTTCCTGGAGGAAAGTCATACTCTGCCTGTCCCAAGTATTTGTCAATGGGCTGCAAGTTGTAAGGAAATTTAATTTTGTCTATATCTCCTTTTGCCTTTGTTCTCCACATCATGATTGACATACAAAAAACTGTGAAGAATCGAGGTATTCAACTTGATGAGTTTGGAGATAAGTATACAACTGGGAAATCATCACCTCCAAAGGTTTGCTCCTGCCCTCTTTATTTATTATTATTCTGTGTGTGTGTGATAAGAACAGTTAACAAAAGAGCCACTCTGGCTACTGTATTAAACAGCACAGCGGCGGGTGGGGTCCGCTGCTAGATCCTCGTTTTTTCTGGTAAGTTTCATTTTCATTCTAAAGGTGGAAAGGAGGGCATCTGGGTGGCTCATTCTGTTAAGCATCTGCCTTCAGCTCAGGTCATGATCCCAGCGTCCTGGGATCGAGTCCTGTATCCGGTTCCCTGCTCCGTGGGGTGCCTGCTTCTCTCTCTCCCTCTGCCTGTTTCTCCCCCTGCTTATGCTCTGTGTGTGTGTGTGTGTGTGTGTGTGTGTGTGTATGTGCGTGTCAAATAAAGAAATAAAATATTTTAAAAAATAAATAAATAAAGGTGGAAAGGAGTCACTACAAAATTTCAAAACAGAGTAATTACATGACTTGGCTTAGAAAAAAAAGATTACTTGTAAATTAAGAAGCAAACTAATTTGGCCAATTTTTAGCATGGGTTCATTTTCCATGAACTTCGACAAAAAGGAAGCATGTAAAACAAACATTGCCATAAAATTCAACTTTGGAAATGGTCTGACTGTGGACAAGACCAATTAGCTACCTACAAACCAAGCAGTAAAAGATAACCCTCACAGAAGGAAATTGAGTAGATGGCATGAATGGACCATACCCCAGAGCCCGCATACAAATAGCCAATTAAATGCATAAAACAGGGTTCACCCCTCTAGTATTCAAAGTCCTTTCAGTGAAAATGGGATTCCCATTTTCAACAACCAAATTAGTAAAAGACCATATGTTGTTGAAAATGGGAGTCACTCTCTTAAATGTCTTTAAGAGAATGAATGTATATACATCCATACATTCTGGAGGCCAGTTTGGCAGTATTTTTAGCAAAAGACTTGAAAATGTTTAATCCCTGTCAGCCGGCTATTCTGTTTCTGGGAATTTGCCATAAAGAAGTGATTAGGGGACGTCTGGGTGGCTGGGTTGGTTAAGCGTCTGCCTTCGGCTCAGGTCATGATCCCAGGGTCCTGGGATCAAGTTTTGCATCTGGCTCATCAGGAAGTCTGCTTCTCCCTCTCCCTCTGCCCCTCTCCTTGCTCATTCTCTCTCTCTCTCAAATAAATAAATAAAATCTTTTAAAAAAAGTGATTAGGGATTCTTGAGAAGATTTATGCACAATGCTATCCAAGTCTGGGTTACATACAACAGTGAAAAAAATAACAATCTAATTGAGGTTCTCAATAGATTTATTAAATAAATTACATCTAACAACTGAGAACCACATAGACATTAAATGTCCTGTTGCATATGAATACTTAACTGCATGGGCAAAATGTTTGGGATCTATTTTTTAGCGGAAAAAAAAATCAAATCCCTATGAGACTGTAAGCTTTCGGTTGAATAGTAAAAAATTGTATGAATAGAAAAAAGTACTGAAGGATATTCACCAAAATATTAATGGTATTTATAACTTAGTTGATTTTTATTTTTTTCTTTGTTTCTCTGTATTTTATACTTTTCTACAATGAAATTCTGTGGCTTTTAAAATAGAAAAACATTTTTTTAATTGAGATTGTTAATTATGTAGGTAGTGTTCAATTATAACAGAAGTAACTTAAAGTATGTAATTGCCACACTTCTGTTATACTAGATGGAATCATTAAAGCGGTGATAGGCATTTACCAGTCTAGACGTGTGGACCACAGAGCTTTTAAGGAGGCAAAATGACTTTGGAGTCCTTTCCAGAAACTCTTCCCTGCTGTTGGGAGCAGCAGAAGTGCTTTAATTAATTGAGATAAAATGTTTCAACCAGAGATAATTATGTATATGAAGATGATTTTGCAGCCAGATATGTGGATGGTTTATATAAATAGAAGACATTTTCCCCCTGTTAAGTTCTTCCCAATACTTTAACCCTGATGTATCTGGAAAAGAAGAGGACAGTGGCAAGGAAAGCTTCTACCAGAGACTAAACAACCAGAAACTTCAGCTAATCAGAAATTCTTCTGCCTTTGACTTTTAGGAGAGAATGAAAAATCCCTAGAAAGTGACTGTAAATTAAGAACTTCTGACAACCAACTTTCAGGACATTTCTCAAGGTTTTGACAATTCAGACTAGTCTCCAGACTTTCTACATCAGTATCTGTCATTATAACTGATGAAAACAATTCCTAATGGTGAATCTGAAATTCCAGAAGGATTTTTATTATCAACTGAAACAGATTAAATTATGTTCTTTATACTCTACTTACTACACAGAAGGAAGGGAAGAAAGGAAGGAAGGAGGGAAGGAAGAAAGGAAGGGAGGGAGGAAGGGAAAAAGGGAGGGTGACTACGTATATAGACTGGGAATACTGGACGCCATCCAAGGCTCGCAGGTCAGCACCAGAGATCTGGCTTCCAAGGGCCTGGCACATCTCTGTGTAGTCTGGACAAATGTCTAGTATCCTACTCTGCCTGGTAATTCCCTGGAGGAGTAAGTGTCCTGCCACCTCCCTTCTCCTCTAGCTCATCTTGGAGGCTCATAGATTTCTCCATGACTAAGGGTGATGGCTGTGCATCAGAGGTGAACTTCATCACTGAGGGCCAGGTGGGAGGTGGGGGAGGTCCCGAAATGGCAGGGAGACCTGCTGGTTCTGTCCTTGGGAAGGGGATTGGGTTTTGCTATTTGCATATTTATACTGTATCATAGGCACCACACTTCTCCTTATTGTCTGTGTATATATTAATTATCTTGTTTATGATATTTTCCCATACCAGGGTTTGTTTATATTTTTTTCAATGTTAATTAAATTGATTTGGGGGGCACCTGGGTGGCTCAGTCGGTTAAGTGTCTGACTCTAGATATCAGCTCAGGTTTTGATCTCAGGGTTGTGAATTCAAGCCCTGCATTGGGTTCCACACTGTGCATGGAGCCTACTTAAATAAATACATATATATATGTATATATACATATATATATTGGGGGAGGCGCACCTGGGTGGCTTAGTCAGTTAAGCATCTGACTCTTGATTTCAGCTCAGGTCATGATCCCAGGGTCAGTAGACTGAGCCCTGTATTGGGCTCTGCGCCGGGCATGGAGCCTGCTTAAGATTCTCTCTTTCCCTCTCCCTCTGCCCCTCTCCCCCTGCCATGTGTGCTCTCTCTCTCTCTCTAAAAAAAAAAGCGCCTGATAAGGCTGATGGCATGCCATTCTTTAAAAAATAAATTGATTTGGGTAATTTTTCTTAAAAAAGAAAAGGCATTTCCTGTCTTTCCCATTCCTCCTCTCCTATGAGTCAAGCCTCATACTTACTGTCACAGCAGGAGCCTTTCTCTGCTCCTGAATCTCCCTCGATACTCTCCTGGGATTCGCAGATGAACTGTCTAGGCAACTCTACTCACACATTTCACTTCCAGTTGTGTTTAGTGACAGGACTGATTTCTGTTTTGACATTTGGAAACTTCATTAGTTAGCGATGATTTCTTCATCTCCTCTGGTTCTGGCAGATCCTGAGAGGAAGAGAAAGCCATCTTCTATTTTTAAGGTGACCTTGGGTGGGTAATGGGGTTTAGACCTAGAAGAAGAGATGCAAGTTAGTCAATGACAGGCAATGGCAACTAGAGGTCCTGGAAGACTGTTCTGACGGTTACTGTTACGTGACCACACCAGTGTGGGGCAGGACTGGGTGTTTTGTAGGTCTCAGTATGAAAGGGAGAAGGACAGTATGAAAGGCCTGTAAAGAAACAGATCTACTTATATTAACATGTATTTTAAGCAGATGCTGAGACAGAGGCAGTGGCAAGGAATGCTTCTACCAGAGACTAAACAACCAGAAACTTCAGCTAATCAGAAATTCTTCTGCCTTTGACTTTTAGGAGAAAATAAAAAATCTCTAGAAATTGACTGTGAATTAAGAATGATATGATAATGATAAGAATAAAAATGAATGAGCGATTTCACGATTTTGAGAGCTCAACTTAGTAAGTCTAATCCTGCCTCAGGGGGCAGCAGGACTCATCTGTTGCCCCCTCCCCCTTCTCCTGTGGCTATAATTAGATACCTTGGAGAATTCAAATGTACAGTGTATAATATTAATTTAAGCTTCACAAAAGCCAAACTTGCCTGTATCCCCAAGGCCTAGCGCTTAGCACATAGTTGATGTTCAATAATTATTTGTTGAATGGGATGAATGAGTGAATGTGAATAATTTATGTGATCACTCCTACCTTTTATTGTTTCCGTAACAATAAAAGCCTGTGGCCTGATGGAGCCTCCTGCTTCTGCGCAGCGCCCTCTGTCTGTACGGGAAGGCAGGTGCAGTTCTGTGCGGTTCTCCGAGCCCAGTCCCAGGCGGAGCATCTCAGTCAGGCAAAGTGAGGGCAAGGGAGCTGGGGGTGCTTCGGCCCCAGATTCCTTTCTGGAGGTGAGGAAAAGCAAGCTCTGCAAGGAGGAAGGCAAACCTCCACGTGGAGGCTAAGAAGCTTCACCACATCCCCAGCCTCTTAAATGAGGTGCATTCTAGTATGGTGTACCCTCTCCCCTCACTTCTGAACCCCAAATAAGGGACACGCAGCATGATATCACTCTTTCTTCTCCGGAATAAGGTAAACCCAAGTGTGACCTCATCCCCTGACTCTCAAATAAAGAAAGCTCATCAATGACTTCAACTCCTTTTCCCTAAAATGTCAAGCTCAAGCATGCATGACCTCCCCTCAAATCCAGCATGATGTCATTCCCACCCCCATGCCTCTCTTCCACCCTCCTGGTGGCTGACACATTTCCACCCCGACAGCTTCTTAGAAGTGGCTCTGCCCAGAGGTGTGGGCGTCTGGCTGGACGCTGCTTCCTGCCAGCCGCAGGGCAAGCCCACCCGTCTGAAAGGCAGCTCCCAGTCAGTGAGGAGTCACATCACCATGACTCAGCGTGCTGTTTCAGATGAGAATTTTACTCAAGGCTCAACATTAAATAAGGAGTTTTTAGGCAAGTCTGGAGGGCAAGCAGAGCCAACTTAGGATGAGAAACTGAAAAGCAAAAGGGGAAATCCAGGGCTGGGAAATTCCTAGAAAAGAAATCACAACCTTGGCCTGGAGGAGAAAGTTCCTTGAGTTGACAGGGCTACTAAGCGGGGATGGCCTCAGCTGCAGCTTATGGGCATGCCAGCACTCAGGAACCCGGCCATCTGTCTGCGATCCCTGTGTGTCCTTCTGACCCCCTGTGCAGGCACCAGACCCCCATTTATGAGGGACAGTGGCAGGCCCCCGACAGACAGGGCAGCCCGGGTGTGCGTGGGGGGGCTCGGCGTCTAGTGAGTAATATTATTTGAATCTGTAGCCCAGATTTCATTCCTAAGAAAAAAGCAAGACAGGGAAGGAGTAAATAAAAAGTCTAGCAGGTTGTGGAGGCTGTGGGGGGGCGGTGCAGGGAGTGTATGGGTACTCTCTGCACTTTCTGCTCAGTTTTGCTGTGAATCTAAAACTGCTCTAAAAAGTGAAATCCACTTTTTAAAAAAGATTTTTATTTATTTATTTGAGAGATTGAGACAGACAGCACGAGCCAGGAGGAGAGGGAGAAGCAGGCTCCCCGCCAAGCAGGGAGCCCGATGCGAGGCCCCATCCCAGGACCCCGGGACCACGATTCAAGCGAAAGGCAGACGCTTAACTGACTGAGCCACCCAGGCACCCCTAAAATCCACTTTTAAAAATTGGCTGCAATTTCTTTTTTAAGTCTATTCTATGGCCACAGAACCCTGCCTAGCATCGTGCAGAGGTTGATCCTCCCTCAAGAAGGAGACCGGGTCAGCAGGCCGACTAAGACATTGTGACTATAGGAGCCACAGGAAATGTAACTTTTCCTCTATCTCACACCTTTGGCGTATCCCTAACCCTCATGTTACAATTACTCAACTGTGTACAATTGCTTTGCATTCTGCAGCTAGGAAGAAAGTGATAGATAGCAAATACTTCTGGGAGAGATAGACTCTAACATATGAATAAGAGATCTAGTTTTACAAAAAAGTTTTTATATGCTAAGCTTCAGTTTCTTCACCTGTAAAATGAAGATAACAATATTACATGTCCTACAGAGATGTCCTACGGATCACTCTTCAGGAAATCTTCACCATTCACCCTATTTAAAAGAGCCACACTCCCCTCCTGGACCCTCACCAATACTACCTAGCACCCTTCCTCCCTTGATTTTTCTACAAAGCATTTACCATCTTCTCCCTATCCAATATTTTACTTTTAAAATTCTCTTTATCTCCCTCAGGAATGTAAATTCCATGAGGGTAGGGATTTTTGTCTGTTTTATTCTGTATCCCCAGCACTGGGAGCATTTTCTTTTTTTTTTTTTTTTTAAGATTTTATTTATTTATTTGACAGAGAGAGAGACATAGTGAGAGAGGGAACACAAGCAGGGGGAATGGGAGAGGGAGAAGCAGGCCCCCCACAGAGCAGGGAACCCAATGCGGGGCTCGATCCCAGGACCCCGGGATCACGACCCGAGCCAAAGGCAGACACTTAACAACTGAGCCACCCAGGTGCCCCAATACCCTCTAGTTCTATCCATGTCATTGCAAATGGCAAGATTTCGTTCCTTTTGATGGCTGCATAGTATTCCATTTGTGTGTGTGTATGTGTGTGTGTGTTTTATATATATATATATATATATACACACACAACACACCACATCTTCTTTATCCATTCATCTGTTGATGGACATCAATGCAAGCTGGTGTAGCCACTTGGGTCACTTGCTACCAAGAGGCAAACTAGTGCACCAAACCAGGCAATCTCAGTTCAGAGCGCCCATGCTCATAATCACGACACTGTATGTCTTCTGCACTGGAGCTTCCGGGGTCACCCGAGCACAGGCGCAGAAATCTGTGGGTGTCTGTGGTGTGTTCCACGCCTCTGAGCATATTTAATCCTAGCTTGACTACCAAAATGGTCACTGGGAGCATTTTCTAACATATTATAGTCCTCAGGAAATATTTATTGGATGAATGATTTCTGTAAAGTGCTCAGCAAAATGGTTACACATGCCAAGTGTGTAATACATGTTGGTTATGATTATTTGCATTATTCCATGCTGCAAGGTTCTAAGAGTAAAGAATGAAGAAGTTCCTGAGAGGAGAGAAAGGGAAGCAGACAAGAGAGAATTAGTGAGGACCCCGGAACACAACAACACGTGTAGCATCATGTTGCTGTTGTGGGTTGGGCCTATGGATGTGGGTGTGTGAATAACTCTATGCCAGGCCCCCTAAATAACTTGCAGTACCACCATATAATGATGGTTCATCATGTCTCCATCAGAGAGCCCTTCAAACAATGCTATGTGCATGTTAGCCAACTGGTACACCTCTTTTTGATTCTTAGAGCAGAATCTGGTGTGGGCCAATTGTACTTTCCATAGTCATTCTAATCACAAGCATTAAAAACTTTCAGTATTTCATTTGATGCTTAAAAGGAAATACGAAGAATTGCCCAAAACCAGCTCCAGTTAGCCGTCCCACAATAGCACCAGCAGGAGGGTGCCGGGCTATATATAGAACCAAAGCAGAAGCTCCGAGGAGCATCAGAGCAAAAGGCTGGAAGTGCTACAGCAGGCAGAACTGAGCTGTTACAGGCAGCAAGGAAAGAAATCATCCTAAGTAGATAGTAAGCTATCAGGGCATCCTGACAAGGCGTGTTCCTGCTATATGAGCTCACAGGCCATATATAGCCCAAATCAATCAACAGTCTGCCTTCCATCTTGATAGGAAGTTGGTTCTTTCAAAATGTACTTGCATTACCTCACTTCCTACAACACACACACACACACACGCACACACACACATCCTTGTATTTCAAGCTCAGTTTTCTTATTGAAATGCTCTGCTGACCCTCAAAAGAGAAAGGAGGAATTCTTCAAAGTCGTGATGAAGGTGTCATTGTCTTGATGCTTTGAAAGGACTAGTGTGAAATTATTTGTTTGGTTTCTTCATCTCAGCTCTTTCTTTCCTCACATGGAGGTACACTCAAGCTCCACACAGGGAGGCCAGGAGCTGAGCTAGTTGTGGGCAGTCTGAAGTCCAGTGGCTTTCTCAAGGGAGAAGAAGAGAAGTCTTATGAGACAGCTATAAGCAAGTGATTCAAGGGGCACAGTTACACATCGAGTGCCTTTGTGTGAACTGTAAAAAGTTGCCTCCTCTAAGCCCGTGGATTGGAAAAGTTTTCATTCCTCAAGGCTGAAGCATCCCTGAGCCTGGTGAGAGAAGCAGGGCTATATTTTAGCCACTCCCAATCCCCTCCCCTTGTTTGGACCTCTCTGTGTGGGACGGAAACTGCCTAATTGTACTTGGTGACTGGCTATGTGAGAGGGGGTGTTGCAGGGCTAGACATACATGAAGAACAAAATGCCTGACTCCTACTGTATACACCCCACAGATGAGACCTTTTTCCTTTGCAGCCAGAGTTTAGCCTGTTCTTGGATCTACTCTAGAAGATGCTGAACTCCTATTCTTTCTCATGCATGCTGCCCCCTAGCCACTAGCCAGCTCCTCTCGAGAACTGTAATGGTATCAATACTCAAACTAGATGGAACTAGGAAGAATGTCTTTCGTGGGTTTAAAGGTTGAACAAGTAACTTAAAAGTTTATTTGGAAAGGGACAATGTGGTGTTATGGAAAGGCCACAAGATATGGAATCAGCTGACCTGGAATGGTGGCTTGATAAGGGTTAACTTGGTGAGGCTGAACTACATTTCCCAGAACTCCCTTCCCTGCATGTTTTCCATTAGAGTGGCCACAAGAGATGTTCTTGGGTGAGATTTGAAGGGGAGCAGTGAAGCAATAACTATTTCATAGGTTGCACATGTTGTCACTAGTCTGTGACTGATCTCACTGGTTCCCCCAAACAAGTGTTTTTTATTGCTGGTCCTGCCTTCCCAGAGCACTCCATTGCAAGAGCAGTTGCTGGTGCGGACCTACCTCTCCCACCCCATTCCAAACTTCCTAGTTAAAATTACACTTGCATTTTTCTCTGACAGCGAAATAAACCAAGCCTGATCCTGTCAACTGACCTCCATCCCCTCCCAGGTGAAATAACAGCATTTTCTCAGGGTTTTTGAGAGATGGGGCTTTTACACAAAGAAAGGATGTGAGTAGAGTTTGTAGACACCAGACCAGCTGGTGGAGGAGGTATTTTGGGGTGGTTTCCTTCAAATCACGACATGACTGACACCATATGCTCTATTTGGATTCACAATCAAGGTGATTACTTATGACCTTACTAGCAGAGAGTATAAATACCTCAAAGAAGGCCTCCACTGTTTAAATTATTTCCAGCCTTAGGGACTTGCTGGAATATGGGGTATTCAGACAAGGAGGCCTTTTACCACTCCCTCAGCTCTGTCTGCACCCTCTGCACCCAATGGCCATGAATACACCCTTCCTAAGATCACTTTCTCCCTTTCATCCTGCTCTGTTATCATCCTGCCTTCCATATATCTTGTCAAAAGTGAACAAAGGGTATGAGCTACCCTGGGATGGCTTGACACAGAAAAGATGTCCTATCAAAATCCCAGAATGTCACGATGAACTAGTTTAGAAACAGTATGATGCACTGCATTGGCTTTTCCAAAGTCAGTCTTGGGGGAAAAAAATATTGAACTTTTGACTCGTTCACTGACAACGTGGGAAATTAAATGGGGGAAGAAAAAAAAGAGAAAAAGGAAGGAAGCAATAAATGTCTTCCTTTTTGCCCATAGGTATCTGATTCAGGGCAGCTCAAGAATCTTGGACTACAGTCAGCCACAGTCATGGGGGATTCCCCAAGTGAAGAGGCTAAATGCTGGCAAAACAAAAAGTAGATTTGGTCCACTGCATTCCTACCCTAATGGATGCTGAGAAATAGACACTCTATAACCACCCACAAATTTCCTGGTACTGCTGCTATCATTGCAAAATGCTGGCTCTTTCAAAGTATCATCTCTTGCCCCTGCCAGAGAAAGCCAGCCTTTAAAAGAAACTGAATCCAAGGTCACTTATTTCCACATAAAGAGACTATTTCGTCAGCTGCCAAATTCATTTTTCTAATGTACTTTTACCCAATAACTTAAGCCTGGTGTGCTGGGCAGAGTCCAACTTGGGTAATTCCATTCTCCCAACCAAATTCTCCCAAGGAGTTTGAACTGGACATGACATTATTCTTCACTTCTTCAGCTATTCTATTATTAATCCAAATAATGCTTTTTTTCCCCAAAGCATAATGGAGATGTGAGGATAGAATTTCTTAGAATTTAGTGATGAGAGATTCCATTATATAAATTTAGTAAAGTTCTTTGGAAGTCAAGTCTAGATTCGTTTATTCAATGAATAGTTATTAAAGTATATGCCAAGTTCTATTCTCAACACTGCAGATGTAGCAGGACACAGAGAAGGTTTTTGCCTTCAAAAAGTAACTATTGGAGAGAGGGGAAGGAATCAGACTATTTAAGTCATGATACAGAGTTTGGATATTATTATACGTGCAGTTGAAGAGTATTGGTGGAAGGATATGATCAGATTTGGGGTTTTTTTATAGGATCTCTATGAAAAGGAAAATCCACTACACAGAATATGTATGGGCCAGAGTCCTAGCCTTCTGCTACTTTCCACTGGAATTGAATCATTCCAGGATCAACAAAACTGTGCCTATAATTTCCCCCCAACAATCCTTTGAACAGCATTGACTCTTGGTTAGCTCAAAGGGTCAAGGAGGCCAAAGCCATGGTTTGATCATGTGGCCATCAGTACTGTTCCATGACAAATCCTACCCCACTTCTGTTCTAGCTGGCTGTACTTCGTAGGCTCCCGTTGGTCATAGAGGACACCAGACAAGAAGGTAAATGAGGAAGAATTAGCTCATCTCCACTGCTCCAAGAGCTGCCTATGATCTGCTGAAGGTAGTTCAGTGGCAAAATCAAGGAGCAAAAGTATCTCTACATATATGTGACTTAACTGAATGGTGGTGTTCTTGGAAGAGCGTTACTATTGACAAAGAATCACTGAAAACTTTCTAGGTATTACCCTTTCTGTGAACAGTGACAAATATAAATAAGAAAGTCACAGAATCTGAAAATAAGGGGCGCCTGAGTGGTGCAGTCAGTTAAGCATCCGACTCTTCATTTGGGCTCAAGTCATGGTCTCAGGGTCATGAGATCAAGCCCTCTGTCAGGCTCTGAGCTCAGGGGGAGTCTGCTTCTCTTCCTCTCCCTCTATGTCCCACTCTCTCTCTCTCTAAAATAAATAAATGGGTCTTTAAAAAAAAGGAATCTGAAAATAAAGGGGGACATTAGTGGTCGTGAAGTACAAGCTCCCACCTGATGTAAGATACTTCTGTGCAGTGCTGATAAGGAGTCTTCTGTGTTCTATACACCTCCTATGTCAGATGGGGCCAAATGAATAGCAATTTAATTGCAAATTGTTCTTTTAGCTAGGAAAGATCACCGACTGTGGTACCTATTGCCCAAAGTTGTGGTCTGAAAGATCAAAGGACAGATAAAGTCACATCTTAAAGAGGGGCCAACATTAAGACCCGGAAAAAGAGGACCAAATAACTTTGTCATTCGCAGAAGCAAGAAGAAGAATAAAGGATACTGAGCCATACAAGAAGATACCCAGGATGCTGATGGATGAGGAATATAGAGTAGGTGGATTGGAGGTAAGTCTGAAGAAATTCCTACGGGTGTGTACATGTTCTCATGATGGAATTTTTAATACAATTCTCACACCAGTATGTATGATTGTACCAAGTACTTTTGGAGGGGCTGGAAGGGAATTTATATCCTGCTTCCCCTAAATGGTCACTGCTTCACATGGAAATCCATTGCATCATTAGGAAGTACCAGTGTTCATAATATTCTCTGTATCCTCTTTCTTCTGGCCATAGGTCTGTTCTTGTATGACATACAGAACAAATCTAATTCCTTTTCCTCATGACAATCCTTCAGATAATTAAAAAGTTTTCATGTCCCCTTTCAGTATTTCCTGCTGTAGGCCACACATCCCTAGATTCCTTCGACTCAGATAGCGTAATTTCATAGGTGCCAAACTTTCAAATTGACAAGGACTTCAGAAACGCAAGTCCAGATCTCCTTCTTTACCCAGGAGGAAGATGAGGTTTAGGGGGTTGAAGTGTAGCTGGGTAGGGAATGGATTCTGCTCGGCATCACCTGGAAGTGGCAGATCCAGAACTTAAACCTCTTAATTCCCAGTCCAGTGTTTTCCCCATATCTTTCAACAACCCTTCCTAGCCCACTTATATTCCTCTGGATTCATTCCAGATTCTTAGATTTCTTCTTTAAATGTAGCCCCTGATGTTAAACCCACTTGCAAGTGTGTTCCAACCAGCCAAGAGAATAAGGCAATTGTTATCTACTTTAGAGTGAACTCTATACATCCATTAAGGCTGCTATGATTACTTTAGGTTTCTTTGGCAGACCCTGATGATTCATATTGCATATGTAGTTAATTAAAACCATTTGTATGTTTCTCTTTAACTTGAAATGCGTCAAGCAAGATACTTTTCACCTTGTACTAGAATGGTTCATTTTTAATTTAACTTAGGTATAGGATTATATATTGAATCCTCTTAAATATCTCTTTGTTAGTTTAGATATATTCTTTTACCTGGTTGAAGTATTTTTGAATGCTAATTCTCCTATCAGGCATATTAACTAACCACCCACATTTTATGACATACATAGACTCAACAAGCACACTGTAGCAAAGACAGTTCTTACCAAATATGCCATGTCTTACCCTACTTTTCCTAGACTCTGTTGTAATTGGGTTGGAGCCATGTGACTACCTCTGGCCAATAGATTGTAAATGAAGGTGATGTCACTTCTGGGCCAAGTCATTAAAGAGCCAGTGTGATTCTTCTCTTCTTCTATTCGCCTGATTTCGAGATCTTGCAGGCCACGTGGTCTGAATGCCATGACTTCAGAGGAGTTTACATGAGCCCATGGCAATCCGTTAAAGACCTTTAACAGTATTCCATTAAAGACTCTACCTCCAGCTACCAATTCAGTTTATTGCCCAAAGACATCATAAAAGACTGAATTAAATACCTTGTTAAAATTCAAATATATGAAGTCCCAAGGAGCATGGTAATCCATTGTAGGATTTTAAGCATGGGTGTGATATATTCAGATTTGAATTTAAGAGATGCATGGGAGTGGGGCATGATTGGAAGGTGCTAGGACTAGAAGGAGAGGCAGCTAAGAGGTTGACTTCTGAACGTCTGGAAGGGGAATGTGATGAGTGGGGCCAATACGATCTTACTAAGAACAAAATTTTGTCAATTACTTCATTTCCACTCTTGCCAGTATTGTAGCAGAGAAATAACCAAGTCCACAATCCTGAGCCTGGCTCCGGCCTGCTGCTCAGCTGGTCCTGCTCCATTCTCCTTCTCACTTCCAGCCATTTGTACACTTTTCCATTTACTTCGATGCCTTGAGGATTCCCTCTGATGCTGGGCTTTTGCATGAGTCCTTCCTTCTGTTTAGAATGCTTTCTTACCCTGTCCCCCTCCACCTTAACTCCTCAAACTTCAAATTTCAAGTTTCTCAGGGAGGTTTCTGACCCCCACTAAACTAAGTCAGATCTCTTTGTTTAGACCATTTGCCCCATACCCTTCCCTTTTCAGAACATTCAGGACCCCTGAAATCACTTCTTACAAGACCACCTGCTCTCTCCTTGAGACTAAAGGTTCTTTGAGGGCAAAGGCTGTTACCACTGAGAATTTAGACAGTGCTCAGTAGGTATTAAAATAATATTTGTTGAATGGGATTATCTAATACTTTGTTCTGGAAATGTGCCAGAAATCAATGCTAAACTAAATGGATTGTAAATTTTAAAATCTCCTCTTCTTATCCTCTGTCCTTCTCCAGATTCGAGGTATTTGCTCTTTCTTGCAGGGCTCCTCAGGGATGACCAAGAGTGATTCTTTCAGGTCCTGGGGTTGTCATTGCTTTGGTGCAGGGATCTATGAACTACAGCCCAGCCCAAATCTGGCTGGCTGCCTGTTTCATAAATAAAATTTCATTAGAACAGAGGTACACCTGTTTGTTTCTAAATCACCAACGACTACTTTCACGTTACAAAAGCAGAGTCGAGTAGTTGCAACCAAAACCATGTGGCCCACAAAGTCTGAAATATCACCTTTACAGAAAAAATTTACCAACTGCTAGTCTAGTATAAATATTTTAACTCATTGAAGACAGCTAGGTGATTTTTTTTCTGTCATCTCATCTATATTTGGCTTCTTTTCCTTTTTTCCCTATCTTTGATCTGCCTTTACAATTTGAAATTTATTCTTTCTATTAAAGAATCCATAACAAAATGGACAGATGCCTACTGTCATCTGCTGATATACTTTCTGCTCCATATAGTGTCTCTTCCACATTTATCTTTTTATAATAAAAATCATTTATTAAAAACAAAAATCAATATTTCTTTCTTTCTTTAGTTATTCAATTCACATTTACTTTTCTTTTCCAGTTTTATTGAGGTATATTTGTGGGGAGTGTTGTTTTTTTGTTTTTTGTTTTTTAAGATTTTATTTATTTATTTATTTTTAAAGATTTTATTTATTTTTTTGACAGAGAGAGAGATAGTGAGAGCAGGAACACAAGCAGGGGGAGTGGGAGAGGGAGAAGCAGGCTTCCTGCTGAGCAGGGAGCCCGATGCAGGGCTCGATCCCAGGATCCCGGGATCATGACCTGAGACGAAGGCAGACGCTTAACGACTGAGCCACCCAGGTGCCCCAAGATTTTTTTTATTTATTTGACAGAGAGAGACACAGCAAGAGAGGGAACACAAGCAGGGGGAGCGGGAGAGGGAGAAGCAGGCTTCCCGCTGCGCAGGGAGCCCAATGCGGGGCGCTATCCCAGGACCCTGGGATCATGACCAGAGCCGAAGGCAGACACTCAATGACTGAGTCACCCAGGCACCCCTATTTGTGGGCTTTTTAACAATTTTATTTACTGTGGCACCTGGGTGGCTGAGTTGGTTAAGTGTCTGACTCTTGATCTCAGCTCAGGTCATGATGTCAGAGTTGTGAGATCCAGCCACACATTGGGTTCTGCGCTCAGTGCAGAATCTACTTGTCCCTCTCCCTCTGCTCCTCTCCCCACTTACGTGCTCTCTCTAGTACATATTTATTTATTTTTAGAGGGAGAGAGAGAATGTGCACGAACGGGGAGAGGGGCAATGGGCGGGGGAAAGAATCTCAAGCAGACTCCACGCTGAGCTGAGCCCAACACGGGGCTCGATCTCATGACCCCAAGATCATGACCTGAGCCGAAACCAAGAGTCAGACGCTCAACTGACTGAGCCCCCCAGGTGCCCCTTATTGAGGTATATTTGACATATAACCTTGTATAATAAGTTTAAGGTATATAACACAACAATTTCATATATGTGTATACTGCAAAATGATCACTTCAGTAAGCTTAGTTAACATCCATCACCTCTTCCACATGTGTTCTCCTTGCTCTACACATGTATAACAAAGCTCATTTTATTGCCCTCAGAATTTTTATAAGATGCGTTTCACTCTTAGCTTCCTTGTACAGGTTATTGTGCTTTTCTGCACTCCTTCCACCAACAGTTCTTCCAACACCAGGGACTCTTCACAGTAAGAACTCACCAAAGAACTCTCTTTGCAGGCACAATAATTCCTTCAGGATCACTTTCACTTGTGTTATCAGAATTTTATTTTTGAAAGTTACTTATGTCTCATGGTGGATCTTTCGACTATACCTGTGAATTTTTCTTTTTCTTTTCCAGAAATTTCCAAATGTTATCTTTTTTAAAAAAGATCTGTTTATTTATTTTAGAGAGAAAACATGTGTGTGCATGTGTGCTTGTGGGTGGGGGGAGGGGCAGAGGAAGCCAAAGAGAGAGAATTCAAGCAGATTCCCCACTGAGCATGGAGCCAGATGCAGGGCTCGATCCCAAGTCCCCAAGATCATGACCTGAGCCAAAAACAAGAGTCAGAGGCCTAACCAACTGAGCCACCCAGGTGTCCCTCTCAAACTTAAGAGTTTTGAGAGCATGTCAGAAGCAGCTCTCAAATTTTGGACTCTTATAAGAATCTACTACCTTTCTATGGTTCCCCAACCAATTCTCCCACTTGGTCAGTGTTATGGGTTGAAATATGTCCCCCCAAAGAGATATGTTGAAGCCGTAGTCCCCAGTACCTCAGAATGTAACCTTTTTTGGAAATGGGGTATTTATAGAGGTAATCAAGTTAAAAGAAGATCATAATCCAATAATAATGACACTTTTATCTCCAACAAAGAGGAGAAATTTGGACACAGAGACAGACACACCATAGGAAGAATGCCATATGAACATGAGAGCAGAGATGGGGTGAGCCTCTGCAAGACAATGAACAGCAAAGATTGGAAGCAAACCCCCAGAAGCTAGAGAGAGCATAGAACAGATTCTTCCTCCCAGGCTTCAGAAGGACGCAATCTTGCTGACACCTTGATCTTGGACTTCCAGCCTCTGGAACTGTGAGACAACATGTTTCTGTTGTGTAAGTCACCCAATTTTGTGATACTTTGTTACAGCTGCCCTAGCAAATGAATATGGGCAGGATTAGGCCACAGATGGGAGAGTTTGCCTGCTGATTCCAATGTGAACTCTACCTCATTTTCCTGGTTCTGCCTGCTCTAGTTCATCCTGTCAGAGCCCATTGTTACCCCACTAAAGATTCTCAGACTTGAGACCTCATCTCCAGATGTTTTGTTTTGGTAACTGTAAGGTGGAGCCTAGGAATCTAATTTTTATTAAGCCCTAGAGGCAATTCTGAGCTATAAGAATAGGAAGAACTTAACAGACTTTGTGTAGTTGAGTCTCCTTTCTGGCCCCATGGCCTTAGCATATCTGAAAATGGATGGTTCTGCTTCTGCTGCTGAGCTCAGCCAGGATCCAATGGTCCCAGTGGCAACCAGTGGGATCCTGTGCTGCCTGGTATTCCTCCTCAGGTGCCCAGGCTCAGAACCAGGCCTAAGCTGGGGGCCTGCTATTCCCTCATTCCCTTGTTAGCCCTCCCCCTGAGAAGAGCCCTGACCCTAAACCCCAGACTGGTGGCTAGGCCACTAAACTCTGAGGACAGATCTCCCAAATGACTGACTGCTCACTCTCCTGCTTCTTGAGCACCTCCTACCCTCAGGTTCCAACCATGCTCTGGTCATTTTGGAGGAATCATGTACCCAACATGGGAAATACTCTCAGTAACTGCTACCTGACTTAAGAAGGGCCCTTCCCTACCCTCTAGACACTGGATGTACCAACCTGGCTACAGCTCCATAACCAAGCTCAGCAACGATTTGGTTGGCTCAGTGTGCTAGATCTTGTACTATACACATCCCTTCTGTCTTTCATGTTAGGCTTACAATCGAATGAGGGGTACAAAAAGGTACATGGATGCACATTATCTATGAGTACACGGCCCTAAGGGCAAAGAGGTGGAGCACCTGACCAGGGTCTGGAGGGTTTGGAGGTAGGGAAAGCAGCTTGAAGAATTTCCCATTTAAAACCAAGACCAGGGGTGCCTGGGTGGCTCAGTCGGTTAAGTGTCTGCCTTCGGCTCAGGTCATGATCCCAGGGTCCTAGGATTGAGCCCTGTGTCGGGCTCTCTGCTCAGTGGGAAGCCTGCTTCTCCCTCTCCCTCTGCCTGCTGAGAGCTTGTGCACTCTCTATCTCTCTGTCAAATAAACAAATAAAACCTTTAAAAAAATTTTTTAAAAATAAAACCAAGACCAAATAAATAAATAAAATTCTTATATAATATACCTATATATTATTAATTTGTATGTTATATATAATATATTGATATTATTATATAATAACACAATGTTAGTATATAAATGTACAAAAACATTTTATTAACATATATTAATGTAAAGAATATAATATATTTTCAATATATCATTTATTATAATTAATAATTATTAATGTTAATGGGTTTGGGAAGAGGGAGACATCTTCAGGCTCAAGAGCCAGAGAGAGCATGATGGTTTCTGGTAAGAGCAAGTAGCTGGAGGCGTGGGCAGGAGGCAAGGGTTTCCCAGCCCCATGGTGTCCCACAGGAGATCTTTTCTGGAAGAGACGTAAAACCGACAGATCACTCACATCAGTCATATTTGAGAACACGTCCCCTGTCCGGCAAAGCATCCCAACACCTGCATGAGGGGAAAGTGGGTGGATGCACTTGAACTGACCCTCAGCCCTCATTCAGTCTCTGGCTTTCCTCTTGTCAGCTCTCTTCATCTTCTCGATTTAATTTCTCTTCCACGCGACTCAGCCTCAAAAGCCACAAAAATAATCTGTTATTGTTATAGGCTGCAGTTTTTTTCCAGACTTTAGCAGGCAACCTCTTCAACCTGATGTAGCTAAAATCTTAGGGATAGCCACCTTGGCCACAGCCCTGCACCACCTTTCCTCCATCCCTAACCATTCAGAATGGTCCTTACAGGCAGCCTGCAAGGAAATGAATTCCTGCTTGGAATTAAATAACAAGAAATTTCTAGCAATCTAGATTTGACACTCACCGCTCAAGAACTTGAGGCACTGGACATAAGACTGGCTGTGAAAGACCCTCCCTCCCTCAGTCGCAGGTATTTGAACTTGCCTGTGATATAAGTCTTAACTGGGACAGCTTGGGACAGAAGCTCTCTTGAACCGTGGGTTATACCTTCCCATTTAAAAGACTATTGATCAGCACAACATGGCAACTAATATGAAAAGCGAATGGTAAAAAGGAAAGGCAATCATTTCCTCACTAAACGAAAGAAGAGATATGAATCTGAGGAGCCCAATCTGGCACTGATTGAAAGTAAATTACCAGCTGATTAGATGGCTGTAAATACAGGGAGAGAAGCCTCAGCAGGCAGCTGGATTGCATAAGGAAGAGGCAAATTAGAGAGCTCACGGGAGGTGCTGAGCACAGACAGGGCTCGGCGAAGAGGAACAGTGGCAGCTCTGTACTGCCAAGATTATAGAAGCAGGAAGGGACCTGTAGGAAGGGTTCTGTAGATGGACTCAGCGTGAAAGCGTAGCCCCCCACCTCCCACTCCAATCCCCCCAGCCCCACATCCCTAATGAGCCCGAAGGACGGGTGTTTGTTATTGCAACACAGGAAGTATCAATGACTTCTGTTCAGTGAGGAAAACCTGTTTTAGGTTATGTGCAATCTGGAAGCTTCTCACTTCCTACCATAAAAGCCACTCTCATAAAAACCACTCACATCCTTGCAGTCTACAGAGACAGAGTCCACGCAGATGTCCGTGAGAGATACCATCCCCCAAATAGCAGCTGGGCCTGTTTCTGCAGACAGCAAGCAGTGAAAGAAGCGAGACCCTGTGAACTCAGAGCTCTCTGCAATTAGTAGAAGGAGCTTGCCACAAAGAAGGACCGAGTAGTGTAACTAGGAAACTAGGGCTCTCCTGTGCATACCAAAAAAGATCCCCTCTTCCTCTGGCAAATCTTGGGAGAGAGTCGGGCCAGCCTGGGAGGAGGTAATTGGGGCAGAAATGGTGGGGGAGGAGGATGGCTGTAATTTGTGCATTAGTGATGGAAGTGAGCTTAGCAAAGGACAGACAGTGGATGCCTTAGTCACATGAGTATTACTGTTTCCATAGCCCTGAGCCCTGCCCTACAAGCTTCTCTAATCCCTAAGCAAGGCAGCTGTATGCTGTCATTGTCCAAGGAGAGAATACAGAAAGAATATATAGCTGCTGGGTTAGCTCAGCAACACTCCACCCTCATTTTCTTCACGGTCCAGCCCACAGGCCCTAGAGATGCTCTCACAGGAAGGAATGACTGGCGGACATGGGACCAGATGACCACATCAGTTACAGTTTACATTTAGAAGGAACCATTCCAATGTCACGTGGCAGAAGACGTAAGAGGATGGGTAAGTAATACAGAAAGAAAACTGGGGGAAGGAGTTGAGAAAGAGGTTATTGAGCTTGGGTAAAGTCATTTCTTTAGCCAGATCTGATGAAGGGTGTTACTAATTCCCTAAGATCAGATATTTGAACTGACAACACACTGGACACTTCTTGAAGCTTATTGTGTGGCTACCACATTTGGATGTTACTGATACAATTAACTGTTTAGGTAACTGGATATAGTGCTCATTCCACGTGGGGAGTTAGTCGTTCTCCACACATCTTTCGATTACCTCTATATAGTTCAGAATTGAAGAACATCTTAAAGCACTGGGGGTGCTTTAAGAAAACTGTCACTATCAAGATTATGGTGTTTTGTTTTTTCTTAAAGGTTTTATTTATTTATTTGACAGAGAGAGGGACACAGCGAGAGAGGGAACACAAGCAGGGGGAGTGGGAGAGGGAGAAGCAGGCCTCCCGCAGAGCAGGGAGCCTGATGCGGGACTCGAACCCAGGACCCTGGGATCATGACCTGAGCCGAAGGCAGACGCTTAATGACTGAGCCACCCAGGCACCCCAAGATTATGTTGTTCTGAGGGCAGATGCCGGGTATGTAGTCCCTTTCATCAAATGTGTCCTTGCCGGTCTCTGGATGTCACAAAAGCCGGGATGCTGCAGATCACTAAAGGGACGCACAGAGCCTACACTGGCCAGAGAAAAAATCAGAGATTCTTTGAACTAGTTTGGGGCCAACTTTGAGATGAGGACAGAAATGCAACTGGGTTCACTTCATCTGGTGTTACCATGAACGTTAACGTGCCAAATATCTGAGTCACTGACTAAAAATAAAAACAGATTGGAGAACTAAAGGGTGTGACTGGGAGGAAGAGTGATGATGAAGAAAAGGAGTTCCTCGTGTTGACAGCTGCTTCCCTAACGGACAAGAAATATGAAGAACAGACACTGCAGGGCGTGAGGGTGTTTTGTTTTGGTTTTTTGGTTTTTTAAGGATTTATTTATTTATTTGAGTGTGAGAGAGAAAGAGAGCATGAGCAGGGGGAGGAGCAAAGAGAGAGAGAGAGAGAAAGAGAAGCAGACTCCCTACTGAGCATGGAGCCTGACGAGGGGCTCAACGAGGGGCTCAATCTTGTGACCCTGAGATCATGACCTGCACTGAAATCAAGAGTCGGACGCTTAACTAACTGCACCTCCCAGGTCCCCCTTGGTGCATGAGGTTTTAAAAGACCTTCAACAAAACCATCCTCTTTGCGCCACCGCATCTCCCCGCCCCAGAACAATTCTCTCAAGTTCATTCAATCCTCTGTCTCTGACAAAGTCGAGGTGAGGATCGAGGGAATGAAATAAACATTTGGTTCTCACAGACTCAAGAAGTACAACCTCCTCTTCAGCCATCTCTGTTCTGTTTTCTCAAGACAGCAGGGGAATCCCAAGAAGTTTACAGTGCGCCCTAAAGGAGCCAATTGAAAGTATTGAGTCTACTTAGTTTCCAGGGGTATAGGTTGGAACAAAGTTTATTAGTGAACCTGCAGCAACTGTAGCTGCCCAGTTTTTCCACATGGTTTCTTCTCTGTAGCTAGAAAGTATAAGTAAAAGTATAGCTCAGGCAAGAAACGTTTAACAAGGTAAGACTTTAGAACTGCTTTGGTTAAACCTTGCTCTCTAAAAATTCTGCTGCAAGAAAAAGAATACAGTCCTTTCCTAAAACTGATCAGTATTCATGTAATTCCCATCGAAATCTGAACAAGTTTCTTTGCTGACCTTGACAAGTTTATTCCAAAATTTATATGGAAAGGAAAAGGCTCTCACGTAGCCAAAACAATGTTGAAAAACAAAAAGGAAGTGGGAGAAATCCCTCTTCCCAACAGTAAGGCCTCGTGTGTAACTACAGTATGAAGACAGCATGGTACTGGTGGAGGGAAGAAGCACATAGATCAGTGGAACTGAATAAAGAACCCAGATCTAGAGCCACACAAATATGCCCCCGACTAATTTTGATAAGGGAATAAAAGCAATCCAACGGAGGAGAAATAGCCTTTTCAATAAATGGTGTTGGAAAAATTGGACCCTCAGAGTGTGAGCTTTTAAAAGACCTAACAAAAAATAATATGAAAAAAAGACCTAATATGAAAATTAACTCACAATGGATCATGGACTCACATGTGAGCACAGAACTCGAAAACTTGTGAAAAAGAACACAGGAGAATAGTTCTGGGACCCTAGGGCTAGGCAGAGTTCTTGGACTTGACCCTAAAAGCATGATCCATGATAGGAAAATTTTATAAATTGGACTAAACACTTTTGCTCTATGAAAGACTCTGTAAAAGGATGGAAAGACAACAGGCCAGGAGGAAATGTTTACAAATCACACAACCAACAAAGGCCTTGTGTCTAGAATATACATAAACACTCTAGAAACTCAACATTTAAAAAAAATGGATCCAAGCCATCTTTCAGCACCATGTTTCACAGCATGTATTCTTTTTTTAAAATCTTTTAAAAGATTGATTTACTTATTTTGAGAGAGAGAGAGAGCGGGACAGGGGGAGGGCAGAGTGAGAGGGAGAGAGAGAATCCCAAACAGACTCCCCCCAATGAAGGGCTCCGTCTCACCACCCTGAGATCATGACCTGAGCTGAAATCAAGAGTCAGACAGTCAACCAACTAAGCTGGACCACGTGACTTAGGATCTTGGGGGTGGGGGAGGGGTTGGTAAAATGCAAATTCCTGTGTCTCCAGAAATTCTGATTCCATAGATCTGAGTGGGGCATGAGAAATCTGCCTTTATTTCTTTGTTTGTTTATTTATTTATTTTAGCAATTTGCTTTTAAAACAAGCTACTCAGGGTGCCTTGCTTGCTCAGCTGGTAGAGCATGTGAGTCTTGATCTCAGGGTCATGAGTTTGAGCCCCATGTTGGGGGTAGAGTTTACTTCAAAAAAAAAGAAAGAAAGAAATCTATTAAAAATTAACAATGAAAAAAATTAACAAGCTCCTCAGGAGATTTATTATTATCATTATTATAATTAAAGTTTGAGAGCTTCCACAACTATTCAACCTAGTGAACCGTGAAGGAAGAGCCGCATTAGAAAGGAAATCAGGACGGGGCCACTTGTGCCCTGAAGGGGCAAACTAGAACAGGGGCTCTTTAAAGACTAACAACAAACCAGACGTGTTATGAAGAATTTCTAAGGAGCAGCCACTCTCTAGATTTATTAGGATGTAAATGAAATGATGAAATGCCCTACCTCCCCCCCCCCCCGCCCCCGACTCAAGTATACAACTATAAGGAGAACTTGCCACATATGGAGAGATTTTGTAGAAATTCTCATAGCCATGCTGCTCGAGGGGCCTGGTGTTCACAAAGGGCTTGTGAGAGCCCAGGAAAGACCCTGTTCTCTGAGGATAAAGCATGTACTTCGGCAACTTGGGGGACAATCATGCTCCAGCCAAACTAGTGTCTGTGGGCCTGTGGGGAACCCACAGCCAGGGACCACAGCTAGGAGGGGGGAAGGCCTGCCTCAGGGTTCCCTAACGTCACCTTCTATCACCCTTTCCCACTCACTCACACATACGTATATACACAGGTCTAGAGATTAAGGAGCAGCTCCTTCTCACCAACCCACCAAATAGTCCATGTTTCTGTCTTCACCGTTTTGCCTCCAACGCATCACAGGTGGCAAAAGGAGAGCCTAAGGACAAGACAGCATAACTCAGTGTGGACCCGGGTCAAAGCCAGGCTCCTCAGAGCGGCTGGGGAGTAAGAGGGCAGTCACGTCTGTGGGAAGCGTGCCGGGAGGCCAGCCTGATAAAGGAACGAGGAAGCTGCCGGGGAAGGTGAGGCAGGTAGCTGTCAACCCATGAAAAAGTGAAGTGGCCTTTAGGAGGACCAAGGCCAGCTCACAGAGCTGCTGACCAAGAACGCACGGATCTGAGGGCAGGAATGACCCATCAGCCCGATCCTAAGACGGCCTTCGCCCTCCAAGGACACTGCTGCGTGGCTTTCCAGACCCCAGTACAACCGAGGTCCCTGAGTTTTCCAGTCTTTGCTCACTTGTGTCTGTTTTATCTCCTCTCGGTCACAATTGATGGGAGCTAATTGGTGCTGAAGCAGACTCCAGTTCATTTCCATTCACCTCATTATTTGTTTGACTTCTGGGCTGAAGCCAAGCAACAAACATTAACATTCCTCCTGCAGAGCAGGCGCACACAGACACTTGGAGGCACGCTTACACGTGCCACACTCTCCCAGGCGTGCACACATATTTACACGAGCAAGCGCACACGTACTCACCCGTACACACTCGCACATAGGCGCTCACCCATGCAGGTACTGCCTATATGCCTACACACACTCCTGCACACAGGCACACACAGCTGCTCCAGCTGCCGTCGGCTGTGCAAGGTCTCTGCCTTCGGTGACGGGGCATCGAGGAGAACTTCAAACCTGAGAGTTCCTGGGGTGCCTGGGTGGCTCAGATGGTTAAGCCTCTGCCTTCGGCTCAGGTCGTGATCCCAGGGTCCTGGGATCAAGTCCCATATCCGGCTCCCTGCTCAGCGGAGAGCCTGCTTCTCCCTCTGCCTCTGCACCTCCCCCTGCTCATGCTCTCTCTCTGTATCTCTGTCTCAAATGAATAAATTTAAAAAAAATCTTAAAAAAAAAAAAAAAAAACCTGAGAGTTCCTCCTCTCGCCTGTCTGTTGCCCTGGCCTCCTGGACACTGGCAATTGCAACCTGTAATCCATCACTACGTCTTTTTTTTTTTTTTTTATTCATTTGAGGCACAGAGATACAGAGAGAGAGAGAGCATGAGCAGGGGGAGAGGGAGAGGGAGAAGCAGACTCCCCGCTGATTCAGGAGCCCTATGTGGGGCTCGATCTCAGGACCCTGGTATCATGACCTGAGCTGAAGGCAGACACTTAACCATCTGAGCCACTCAGGTGCCCCCACCACTACATCTTAGGCCCTGTTTCCAGCCATTGGCAGTCGAGTGGGAGACCTTCCAACCTTCCGTCTCAACGAAAATCAACTGTTGTCAACCCAAGCTCCCATGAAGTTCCAGGGACTAGCCTGACTTGGATTTTAAACAGTCCTGCCGCCCTCCCTGCCTGTGAATCAGGCTGGGCTCCAGACGAGGCGGGGAATCCCTCTAGTGGCCAAGGCTGAAGTGACAATAGGCGTGGAGGGCTCTGGGATGCCGCCGGAACAGGTCCACTCTTCCTGAAACCACAGTCCCTAAAATCTTTACAGCCTAAATCCTCCCTCTCCATCTCCCCCAGATCCTTCTAGTCACCAGGTCCTATCAGTTTCCCTCCCGAACAGCTGTCCCCGTTGCCCACCCTAGTTCTGCCTTATCACCCATGCGTTGTTGGGCTGCAGTGGACCGTTGCCTGGACCTCTGTGACTGATCCATTATGGACCTCGCTGCCAAATTCATCTCCCAGGCACTCACTGTTGGTCTTCTATGTTCTCTATTTAAGACTTCCAGACTTCCCCCATGGTCTCTAGCGGTGATCCTCAAAAGGGAGACACACTGTCTCAGGACAGGTTGAGCACATTTCCACACACAGTCTAGAGATGTTGATGTTCCTCCCCACACCGTGCTCATGTTGAACCACTTCTTTCGAGGTATTGTTCCTCATGGTGCCCTATCACTCAGATGTAGAGGGCTGAGGGAAAGATGGAGAACCACAAGTCCTCGGGGCAAAAGTTCAGACATCTCAGCCCCCCACTGTCTGGCCTTGAATTTCTTTTCTAGGTTTAGTGTTACAGTATAACATCGAGGTTAAGAACTAGGATCAGACAGTCTGGCTTAGAACCCAGGTGTACAGCTTATTAGCTCTGTAATGGTATGGAAGGTTCTAGATCCTTAGTTTCTTTATAGGGTTGTTGAGATGTTAACAAGGTAGCCTGTGTATGAGACTTAGCCCAGAGCTTGCCCCAGGGTCAATGCTCACTTAAGGACAGCTGTAATTAGTACTCCTCTGTCTATAAGCCAACTGGTTTGCTCACAGGTCAGGCACTTCCTTGCACTTTCCAACTCTGCATTTCGGCTCTTGACGCTTTATTTGCCCGGAATGTCCCCTCCCTCCTCTCTAATGTCAAGACCTCACCTGTTCTGAGGCGCCCAGCTCAAATTTCTTCACCTGCTCAGGGAACTGAGCTAATCCTGGACTTATGGATCTCACACATTATCTCTTGTGAGAGGGAACAAATACTCTTATAGTGTACCGTATAAACTTATGCAAGTGTGTAATAGACAAATGTGTGGGATATTTAATTGTGCATTCATTCTAAAAAATTAGATAAAGCCTTATAATGTGTTTTCCTGTGTTACTAGAATAGTTATTCAAATTGTTTTAATATTTTACTTCTCTGCATAACTAGATTATAAATGCCATGAGGATAAAAGCTCTGTTTTATATTTATACTCTCCATAGAACATGTCTTACATGATACTTTCACTATATTAGGGACTTAGTGATCATTTAATTAAGAAGTGACTGCATTTTTTATAATAGTAGTAACATACGTCCTTGTCCCTTAAAGCAATTTTCCATTCATTATCTTTTTTTTTTAAGATTTTATTTATCCATTTGACAGAGAGAGACACAGCGAGAGAGGGAACACAAGCAGGGGAAGTGGGAGAGGGAGAAGCAGGCTTCCCATGGAGCAGGGAGCCCGATGCGGGGCTCGATCCCAGGACCCTGGGATCATGACCCGAGCTGAAGGCAGACGCTTAACGACTGAGCCACCCAAGGTGCCCCTCCATTCATTATCTTATGAGCTTTGATTATCTAACTTCTACAACATCCCTGAAAGAAAAGCAAATCCTAGGCCTATTTCATAGGGAATTTCTTATTGTAAGTCTTGCAAGCAAGTTGTGTTAGTTATATGTGTTATATCACAATAACACAATCTCCAAATGGAAAGGTATCTGGGTCAAAAAGGGCAGGGTGGGTAAATTTTTTAAAGTATGCCTATACCATGTTTATTTACAAATCATTTGGAATGTAGCCTATAAATTATATTCTGGAGTCTAAAAACACTTTCATTGTAAATTTCAAAAATAATTGGTATCCCATGATGAGATACCACTGCACACCCATTAGAATGGCTAAGATATATGTAAAAAACAAAATTGACAAAGATGCAGAGCAACTGTGCTGGCACAGATAATAGCACAATGCTATTATCTGCCTTAGAAAACAATTTGGTAGTTTCTTAGAGAGTTAAAGAAACATGACCCATATGAACCAGCAAACACATGCCTAGGTTTTTACCCTAGAAAATTGCACACTTGTGCTCACACAAAAAACTATACACTAATGCTTATTTATATTCGGTAAAGATAAAGAACGGATTCGTAGTTTCCAGGAATTATGGGTGGGAGAGGGTTTGGCTGCACAGGCGCAGCATAAGAGAATCTGAGGTGGGGGGAAGGGATGAAAATTGTCTATATCCTGATTGTGGTAGTGGTTACACAAATCTACACATGTTAAAAGGTCATAGAACCATACCCAAAAAAGTAAAGTTCGCTGTACATAAATATAACAGTAAAACCATATTTTTAAGAAAACTCAGAAGCAAAGTTCGGAAAAAGTGAATGTTGTCAATGAATTCCATATAAAGATATCAATCACCTATTATGTACAAGGCACTGACTGGGGTAGGAAAAAGGGAAACCAGAGCCTAGCGATAAAGCAGTTTTAGGAGCATTAGCTTTGAAAGCGGCTAGAGCTAAGATTGAACCCCTGGTCTCTTACGAAATGTGGGTTCTTAGGAAGGTCGCCTAACGTCTTTGAGCTTTAGTTTATGAAGATAATAAAACACGGAGTACAGATGCAGTAAAAGGTTGAAAAATGGTAACTATTGTTACTACCATAGAATTGCTAATGCTAAAGCTGGTGATGTCAGTAAAAATGATGTCTCTGAGGCGCCTGGTGGCTCAGTCAGTTAAGGTTCAACTCTTGGTTTTGGCTCAGTCATGATCTCAGGCTTGTGAGGTGAAACACGTCCTGCAGTGGGCTCCAGGCTCAGCGGGGAGTGTACTTCCCTCCCTCTCCCTCTGCCCCTCCCCCTGCTTCTGTGTGCGCATGCATGCTCTCTCTCTCTCAAATCAATCAATCAGTCAATCTTTTTAAAAAATGATACCCAGAATCTAACCAGTCTCACACTGCCACTGCCACTGCCAGCGCCCTGATCCAAAAGCCACCATCACCTCCTGCGATGCTTACTAAGTGTTCTCCCTGCCCCCATCCTACAGCCTGCTCTTAACCCAGCCACCACAATGATCTCTTTAAAATGTAAGTCCGATTATGTCACTCATCTGCTCAAAACACTGTTGTGACTCCCCGTGTCACTCAGAGTAAAGGGAGAAGTCTTCCCCGTGTCTTCGAAGACCCTGCATGCTCTCACACCATTTGCCTCTCTTATATTATCTTCTATTGCTTCCCCCCTTTCTTCTTTTTTAAAAAGATTTATTTATTTGAGAGAGAGAGACGGGGAGGGAGAGAAAGCGAGCAGGGGTAGGGACAGAGGGAGAGGGAGAGAGACTCTCGAGCAGACTCCCCACAGAACGGGCAGAGCCAGACCTGGGGCTCGATCCCACACCTCCATGATCACAACCTGAACCAAGACCAAGAGTCGGAGGCTCAACCAACGGAGCCACCCAGGTGCCCCCACTCTTATTCTTCCACACTGACCTGTTACCCTGACATGGCTTCTATTAGCAGCTGTTGTATTGGCTCTTTCCTCGGCCTCGAACAGTTTCCACATGTTTGCTCCGCTCACTCCCTTGCCTCCTTTGTGACTTGGCTCCAATGTCACCTTCTCAAAAAGGAAAAAAAAAGCCTATCCTAACTACTGTATTTAAAAGTTCAACCTGCTCCACTTTCCCCCAGCCCTAACAACCCCCCTTGTCTTGCCCAACTTTTCCTTTCCCATATGTCTTATCACCTTCTCTGTAACAAAACCAAACATTGGCAGATGGTCCGCTCATAAATTGCTGGTGGGAGTGTGACTTGGTACAACCACTTTGGAAATCTTTTAAAAGATTTCAAAATATTTAAGTATTCCAAATTTAATTAAAGATTTAAAAATCTTTAAATGTAAAGAATATCTCCTAAAGCTAAAAATATCCCTATGCTGCTTCTGCATGTAAATCCAACAGAAAGGAATGCCAAAAGACACGTATTAAGAATGTTAAAAGCAGTTTTATTCATAATATCTCTGAAGTGGAAACAACCCAAATATCCACAGTAGAGTGGATAAATAAATTGTGATATTTTCAAGCAATAGAGTAATACACAGCAATAAAAAATGAATGATGATACAACAACATGAATGAATCCCAGGCCTAATATCGAGCAAGAGACAAAAGAGAATATTATATATGATTTATTTGATGCTCAAGAAAGGCAAAGACTTTGATAAAATCAAAATAGAGCTACTTATTTCCCTAATGGGAAGGTAATCTAATCTCTCTGAAAATAATGGTAATAATATCCATCTTGCAGGCTAACTGCAGGAAATGTATCTCTAACGTCTAGCACCAGATCCTGGCACAGAGTCCTGGCTAACTGAATGATAGTTTGTATTCATGTATGTTCTCCATTTGCAAGAGCTTAGTAATTGGCAAGTAAAAGATCATTTTAGTTTACCTAACACAAAAGTTGCAGTTGTATATATATACACCCTTTAGTTGCCTCCCAATAGCCATTCCGTTTTGCTTCTTAATAACAGAATCTACATTTTTGTTCAGAGAAGCCATATACCCAGCCCAGAACAATGAAGCATGACTAAGCCAACCATGGAACTCCCGTGCTCCTTTGCCAGACCCACTTTCTCAATTCCCCCTTACACCTAGGGATGCCCATGTGCTCAGTTTGGGCCAATGAGACCTAAAGAGGAATTTTGATGGGAAACTGTTTAGAAAAGATTTGTCCTCCTTGCTAAAAGGAAAGGTACACATTCTCTCACTGCCCCTCTCCCCCCGTTTTCTGCTTTTGGATGAATGATGTATAGAGCTATGGCAACTGCCTTTTGATCATGAAAATCAGAGAGAAAATGACAAATAGCCCCAACTTATCAGAACTAGCAAATCACCTGCCTTCAAAGTTTTTGTTCTAAGAATTATCTTTGTTATTTAAGCTCTATTATTAGTTGTGTATTCTGTTACTTTCAGCTGAAATCATTCCTTGGGACTATTACCTTATAGAAAAACAAGTGTGCAAAAGAGAATGCTTATGCCGGTAATTGGGACACCTTACCAAGCTCTCTTTAATTTGCCCAATGTCTGAGCACAGCCCACTCCTTTCATGGTCCTTCCACGAGTCTCTTCCTTGCCACTTTACTAAAATGCCTTCACTTTCTAAGGCAAACACCTTTCAATGGCATGTGAACACACTAATGAGGTCGGTAACTTTCCTTAGGCATTGAGGCTAAGGAATGAAACTTAAAACAGGAAAATGCTATTTGATTGCTGAATTTGTTGGAGGGTAGCCAACTGCTAAATGCTGGTGGGAGCACATACTAACCTGCATTTGCCCACAAGCACCCCAGTGCACCAGCGCTGTAAATATAAATGTACCGTGAATAGGTGGCTCATTCAGGGCTCATTCCTGTGTGGCAGGGCAGATTTATCTTGAAGTTCATGACATTCCATGGCCCTCATGTGCCCACACCTCTTTCAAGGCCCTGTTTGGGGCCCAAGCAATGTGTTCACATGGTAATACGCTTTTGTAAAACTTGAAAGTATATTAGCCACAATCAGATAAGACCTCTGTCTCTTTCCTCTCCAACGCACCCTCTCTTGCACTTGCCCTTCTGTAGGGTGGTGTTAGAGAGACCATGGGTTGTTTGGGATTCAGCTAAAGGGAAGTTGAGTTGAAGATCCACAGAGTTTGGGTTACGAAGGTTATATTTATGTGGTTTACTTTCACATCTAGTTAAGTTATTGCTAGCTATTCTGGTGCAGGAATGGCTTCTGGCATTATTCCCGCTGCCCACTTCGGCAATGCCAGGGGTCACATTGCAATATGAACGTGACCTATTGCACTGGGCATTGAAAGTATATAGGGATTGAAGAAGAAACAAGTTTCCAAAATAATGAAGCAAGAAGCTAGTCTGTGAAAAATTCTGCCGGTCTTCAGATATGTAAAATTATAAGGATTTGATTCTCACACATGCCCAGTCAAAACAAAAGTTCTGTCCTGCCAGGAATCTACTCAATAAGCTCTATATACAGTTATAAGCCCACAATATTCTTTTATGTAAATCATACAAAATAGAACTTACCAGAATTCCTGTGCTTGTGGGGCATAAAGCAACACCAGTTCTATGGTCACTATGTTTGTTTAGTCATGTATTTTAAAAATCCAATATATTAGGGGTGCCTGGCTGGCTTAGTCGGTAGAACATCCGACTCTTGATCTCAGGGTCAGGAGTTCAAGGCCCATGTTGGGTGTGGAACCTACTTAAGAAAATAAAAATTAAAGTTAAAAATTAAAAATTTTTTAAAAACCCAATATATTGGATCACATCCTGAATAGGACAGCAGTTTTAAACAAAATGAGATTTAAAAAAAAAAAATTATCCATCAATGGAGCACAACAAAAAAAAAAACCAAAATCACTATACATATTTATAAACAAAGCAATGTATATAGTATTAAGAATAATGTGATTACGTGGGGCACCTGAGTGGCATAGTCAGTTGTCATCCGACTCTTGGTTTTGGCTCAGGTTATGATCTTGGGGTGGTAGGATTGAGCCCTGCATCAGGCTCCATGCTGAGCCCAGAGTCCGCTTGAGATTCTCTCTCTCTTTCTCCCTTTGCCCCTTTCCCGGCATGCTCTCTCTATGTCCGAAATGGATAGATAAATCATAAAAAAAAAAAAAAAGAGTAGGGTGTCTCAGTCAGTTAAGTGTCTGCCTTTGGCTCAGGTCATGATCCCAGGGTCCTGGGATTGAGCCCCACATTGGGATCCCTGTTCAGTGGGGAGTCTGCTTCTCCCTCTCGCTCTGCCGCTCCCCCAGCTTGTGCTCTCTGTCAAGTAAATAGATAAAATCTTAAAAAAAAAAAAAAGAAAGTGATTATATAACCAAGTAGCTTAATGCAATGTGGGGGGTTTTAAATGTATTTTAATTACTCTTTTTGTATGTCTTAATTTCAGATATCTTTTATATTCATTCGGAATTGTTGATCATATCAAAATTCAAAAGAAATTATAGAGGCATATGTTTAAGACCATTCATTCATAAACACATTATGTAATTTTTCTAGATTTTTGATGTTTGTGGTATAGCCAGCATCTTAAAATTTGTGATTTGTTATAATTTTTGTCTCATTCTAAGTAAGTATTTGTTTTTATACCCAATTTTGTTTTCCTAATTTTGCATTTATTTCCTTAAAGAGTGTCCTCTTGAAGTGTGAAATGTACACCCCCCCGAGCTGGTGCTGCTGGCCAAGTACCAACTGTGATCAGTAAGGACTGCAAACGTCATTTACCAGGGTGGGGACTTTTCAAGCTTTGAAAGGACAAGAATATTAAATGAGAAAAATAAACTTACTTTATGGAATGCCCTACATAGACTTTGTTAAGTGAATGCAACCTGATGTTAAATAGAACACTCTCTCTTCAATTTCTCCATAGGGACTGATATTATAGCTCTCACTTACCAAATATATGAGACAGAGTGCCATAAGAGGAATCTTAAAAAGAAAAAAAAAAATCTGATGTTTAGCTTCAAAATTTCAGGACATTTATCCAGGACTTCTCTTGCACTTCAAGAATATAAAAAGTTTTTGGAGAGTGGGAAAGAGGAGGAAAGATTCTGGTGGGAAGGATTTCTTGGGGGAAATTTGTGCTGAGAACTTGAAGTCCTATCCTCCGGTGAGGAAATAAGAGGGTCGGTGTGCCTGAACCTCCCCCCAACCCCAGCCTTGGGGAACTTTCAGTGTGACTGCTTTGAGAGTCAAATATGTGTGGTGTGGAGTTTGAGGAATGACGAGCCGCCCCAGAAAATATGCAGGGTGGGAGAAAAGCTGGTACAGCTGGGTTGGGGCTGGTGGAGTCAAGGCAAGTAACTGCTTCATCTGGAAAATTACCTCATCTCCTCCTGTAACAGGACACAAAGATGCACAGGATGCAGGACCTGCCCTCCCAAGACTGTTTTAGGGTCTCCCTAGAAGACCATGTGCAGGAGGCAGTGGGGTTCCAAGAGTGTGTGAGTGGGCCCTCAGAGAAAGTGGGGAGCATTAACACGTCTCCAGAGAACCCAGCAGGGGGACCCCCCACAAGGGTGCTTAAGAGAATATCAACTTTAAACACAAGCCTAACTCAGCACAAAGCCAAGCAATGGCAGACACAATAGAAGTAAGACTGTTTCCTGCTCCCGTCTTTCCTTTCTCTCTCTGTGTTCCAGCCCTAGGGGTGAGCCCAATGAAGGAAGAGGAGCAAGAAAAGAGAAATAAAGGAAAAATGTGGGCCACCAAGCCACCAGTGGTGTGATCTGACAAATGGAGATTTGACGTTAAATAAAATTCAGAATTTTAATTATTTCCAGGGCTGGTTATTCTTATTTTTAAGATTTATTTTTTTATTTATTTTATTTAAGAGTGAGAGAGAAAGAGAGAGAGCACGCATGTGCACATGGGAGGAGGGGCAGAGGAAGAGAGAGGGAGGATCTCAAGCAGACTCCACACTGAGTGGGGAGCCGATGCGGGGCTCGATCTCGCCACCTGAGCTGAAATCAAGAGTCTGGTGCTCAACCAACTGAGGTACACAGGCACCGCACCAGAGCTGGGCATTCTGATGGGTACCATAGACTGTGTTTGTGACTTAAAATGACAACAGGACTGACTGTATATGGCCTATGAATGAATTGTATTTATCCAAGGCAGGGAAGGATTACCACAGAAAATAAACTTCATAGGATCAGTTATGAACAAAAGTAAAGCCATTTTACCACATTCCACAAATCAAATCTATTTTGCTACATTAACTTAAGAATAAAGGAAATAGAGAGCTATAAATAACCTAAAGCTATAGTTACAGCATTGACTGACCATCATTTTCTAATCCTTTCTTCAGAGAACTCTGTTGAAATCCATATACACAAGTGGCCAAATCTATGTCTCTGTCTTGTTCTTAATCTGAATCACTCATTCAACAAATATTTTTTTAAAGATTGTATTTATTTATTTGACAGAGAGAGACACAGCGAGCGAGGGAACACAAGCAGGGGGAGTGGGAGAGGGAGAAGCAGGCTTCCGGCGGAGCAGGGAGTCCGATGCGGCGCTCGATCCCAGGACCCTGGGATCATGACCTGAGCCAAAGGCAGATGCTTAACCAACTGAGCCACCCAGGCGTCTTCATTCAACAAATATTTAATGAGACTTGACAAGTTCATCTTCCTAAATGCTACTTTCTGTCTTGCCACACTCCCCTACTTAAGAACCTTCTGTGACTCCCCACTGCTTACAGCCGTGATTGTCCAGGGGATGAACACTCCTCGGGTGGGGAGGGGGGATATCAGTAGGGTGGAGCTTAAATCACCTTCACCTCCCTCTCTTTTCATCCTGAGACATGCCTTTGGGGAAGTGGGGAGCACCTTTACCTCCCTTTCCAGCCCACTGGCCTCACTGCCCTAAAAGCCAGATGCATCAGAGGACTTATTTAATTTGCTTTCAGCAGAGCTCCTATCCTTTGTCCACTGAAATCACTTGGATAAAAAGGAAATAGAATTATATTTCATTTGGATTCAACTTACATTTTCTTTTATTTATTTATTTTTTTAATAAGCTGGGAATAGGATATTGTCTGTTGACCACAGCCCAGCGATAATCGTTTTAGCTCACATGGCCTCTCTAATGCCCTATCCTGGGGAAGAAAAGCTTATGGCGCTTTCATGACAGCCTTCTATCTCTAGGGGCTCTTTAGCCTCTGCCTCTTGCACCTGGCCTGACAGAAGGTTTGGAGGCTTTTGGGGTCAAAGCAGTTTGGTTGGGAGAGGGAGGATGGGGCGGCAGTTACAAAGGTCCAACCTGCACCCGGCTTGTAGAATATCTTAATATCACACATTTACATGAATTACTCTAAGACAGGAAGCCTCCACACTCTCTCCTCTGTGGTCTCCAGTACACCTTGTTTGGGAGAGTATTAAAATGAATTTTTTGAATCAAGTATGACTATCCTGTTGCGGTTTGTTCTATGTCTCACTGGAAAGGCTAAAAATAGTGATGGAAAACATGTTCACATACAGGTGTTGAGAGAGAAGATTGACACTTGTATTCTGTTTTCTTTTTCTTTTACTTCATTCATTTTTATTGTATTTTTATATTCGATACCACAATTACTTACTGTGTGCTGGACATTCGCAATTAAACAAATCAACAAGAAAGATGGGGCACCTAGGTGGCTCAGTCGGTTAAGTGTCGACTCTTGACTGCGGCTCAGGGCATGATCTCAGGGTCCTGGGATCCAGCCCTTTGTTGGGCTCTGGGCTCAGCTCCCTCTCCCTCTGCACCCCCCTCAACGTGCGCGCGCACGCACACTCTCTCTCTCTCTCTTTCTCAAATGAATAAAATTTTTTTAAAAATCAACAAGAAAGAGACCGGGGTGGGGGGGAGGGTCTTTGGGAGGAGGAAATGGGGGGGCGGTTTGGCCTGATCATAATCTCCAGCAGCCACCCCAAAACCACACAGTTGTTTATCAGGATGATGATGATGATAAATGAAAAGTGTGAAATCTTATGAAAAGAGTACAAATGCCATCCTCATGGATCTAAGCCTGTATTCTCAAAACATAAGCAAATGAAAATGCAGCTTCAAGACAAGATTTAGCCCCCTCTTCCCATCAGATTTTTAAAGCTGCCGCAAGAGAAGCTTATGGTCTACTGGAGTCAGAAATGGATGTGTAGACAGTTAAATAAATTACTAGAGGGTTAATGCTATAATGGGGTATTATTGTGTTTTCCTAACAAACCCTTTCCAGGATGGGCCAAGAGTGCTCATTTTCTTCTCGTAAACAGCAATATGGCCTCAAGAGAGAATCCTCTCCCAAACACCCGGTCAGCACCAATGGAGTGTCCTTCTGAGGTTCGATCTTCCTTATGAGGCCATGAAGAAAGTTTTCCTTGCATCCCTGAACCCATGACTATGCCTTACTAAGTGCTTTCCTGGCAGGTCCTGCCCTGAGCCATCAAAGTCAGTCATGTATGGAAAAGTATCTGTATATCGCTCAAGACTGCTGGATTTTCTTCTAGCTAGGACAAAAAAAAAAAAAAAAAAGAAGAAGAAGAAGAACTGGTTCGATAAATGTATGCTTTGCAGGGTCAGTTGACTTTTCTGTCAATATTACTCCAGGAGCATTTTCGGCATGCCAGTACTGTGCATTGGCCGTGCTATGATAAACAAGATGGATATCGCTCACTCTCTGAGCTCCTCGCCAGATAAGTTACCCTGGCATGTTAGGTTTTCTCTTCCCTCCTTTAGCAGAAAGACCCATCCAGGCTTTCTCCTCTAGGAGCTGCCCCCCAAAGACTAGTCCACACACCTGCAGACAGTTGCCTGTCACAGAGATTTCAGCGCTTACAAAATAACATACTTCCCCCATGATATTCTCTTTCACAGAACCCGATTTACCGCTTTCATGAGACTTATAATCTAAAGATATTTCATTAATCAATTTGTTCCTTTGTTCATTACCTCACCCTCTCATTAGTATGGAAATTCCATGGAAGCAAGGACTGCTTGGTCTCAGTCCCAGCTGAATCCTCAGTGCCTAATCAGCCCCTTGCACATTGTAGGTGCTCAATATTTGTTGAATTAATAAATATGTGGAAGGAAGAAGGGAAGAAGGAAGGAAGGAGAGGGGAAGAAGGAAGGACGGAAGGAAGGGAGGGAAGAAGAAATAAGGAATAAGAAGGGAGGGAGAAAAGGGAGGAAGAAGGAAGGGAAGGAGATAGAAGAAAAAAAAAGAGAGTCAGAAAAGCTTATGCAAGGCTTGAAGATAGGGTCACCTAGTGTCTTAAAGACTTCACATATCCTTGAATCCGCTCCATTTATAAGGGGATTATGGGTGTGGGGTGGCATCTTCCACTAGTCTGGAGACTCACAATCAACTCTCCCGGACATTCTCTCAGGGTAAACAGTGAAATACTTTGGGCCTTGCAGACCTTGAGCCACACAGCTAAAAGAGGTTATTATTTCTTGATGTCGCCAAGTAGAGAGACAGAAGCACAAACTCCTGGGCTTTCGGCAGGCAATTGTGTCTGATGGTTTGGATGTGTCCTTGGAGACAGAACACAAGCAAGGTTTGCCTTGCTTGTTTTCCTTTAACCAAGGCAAAAATTCTATTTCTTGGGGTGCCTGGGTAGCTCAATCAGTTGAGAAACAGACTCTTGATTTCAGCTCGGGTCATGATCTAAGGGTCATGAGATCAACCCCTGCGTCGAGCTCTGAGCTCAGCCTAGAGCCTGCTTGAGAGATTCTCTCCTTCTCACTCTGCTGCGCAACCCCCACACCCCCGCCCACTCATGCACACGCATGCTCGCGTGCTTGCTCTCAAATAAATAAATAAAATCTTTTTTAAAAAGAAAAAATATTTCTTGTTTTATTAGATTATCTTAAATACATTTTTTCTAATATCCTTAAATATATTTTTCTAGTTAGAGTTCACATAGACTGAAAGCAAGCCTGTTAAATTGGATAAGCAAGGATATGTGTAGACAAAGAGTTCATTGCTGGGAAATGCATGTGATCAGAGGTATGATCCCTTAGAACCACAACCTAGTCCCGAGTTAAGAATTTTAAGTACCTGGGGCACCTGGTCAGCTCAGTTGTTGGAGCATGTGACTCTTGGTCTCGGGGTTCTGAGTTCGAGCCCCATGTTGGGTGTAGCGATTACTTAAAAATAAAAAAATCTTTTAAAAAATTTATAAAAAAAGAATTTTAGGTGCCTGAAGTCATTTGTTTATTCCTATCTCCTGCATTTATTAAACATTTATTGAACACATATTATGTCTCCAGTGGATTCATTATTCAGTGATAAACTTGGTGAACAAAACCAAATCGCACTTTCTGGAAGGGATAGGGCAGTGGCCACTGCTGGATATCCTGAATACTTAGTTTTGAGTGTTCCATGCTGTGCTGTGTGGGATACACAGAACACATCACTCCCACACCTGGAGAGCAGTGTTTCCCAGCCCATGCCCTGTGGGGTTAAAGAGCTTCTTGATACTACTAAGGGTACAGAGATGTCACTCAAAAATGTTTACACCAGAAGATATAGTGGGTCTTGCTGCTTTTTATTAGCCACCATTTATATAAAAATGCTGGTGAGGTCACTTCTTGGATAATGCAGTGCAAATGTAAACACTGATAAGCAGCCCAAATTGTAGCCACACTGTGTGTAAGAGAATTTCAGGGCCAGGCTGCCATTTCTCAGTCTTTCACATTCACTTTTGATGCTAATACCAGAATTCACCTTTCTCTGGGTTTCCAGTTCGCTAGCAGATACTACCTACCAGGGTCACCTGCACATCCCACAGGGACTTACTAGTATGGGCAGCCTTGCTTGTCAAACAGCAACAGCATAGCTGTCCTGTTGCCAGCTGACCCGCTGGAATCACATCACTGTGAAGCCCCTGGGGATCACTCTCTACCATTGACTGATCAGTGGCTTTTTTTGTGATCCTGCCTGACCGTCAGATGTGGAATATTACTAACTCATTTATATTATGAAGCATTAATCCCAAAGTTCTCGATGGAGAAGGTAACTTGTATATATTTTTTGACTGGTTTCTTTAGTCTCTGAACTTCTTGGTTCTCTCAGCTGGAATAATCTTACCCTGAGCTCAGAGTACTTCAGCAGTACAGTCCATAATTTATTTTTTTGTTGCTTCTCCCGTGCCTATCTTTGAAGTTAGGAAGATATGTATAGTAAGTAGAACAATGACCCCCCAAAGATGAAAATGCCCTAATCCCTGGAATGTGTGAATGTGATTAGGCCACACAGACCAGGGGTGCTAAAGCTGCAGATGGAACTAAGGTTGCCAATCAGCTGAGGAGATAAGAAGATGATCCTGGGTCGTGCAGGTGAGCCAAATGTAATCACACGGGTCCTTATAAGTGAAAGAAGGAAGCGGGGTGGTCAGAGTTGGAGGAGGAGATGTTACAAGGGGAACAAGTCTGGAGGGTTGTAACAGCTTGTCTTTCAAGATGGTGGATGGCCACAAGCCAAGGAATGTGGGCAGCCCCCAAAAGCGGGGAAAAAAGGAATGCAGCCTTCCTTCTTTTTTGAACTTCTGACCTGCAGAACTATAAGGTAATACATTTGTGTTGCTTTAAGCCACTGAGTTTGTGGTAATTTGTTACCACAGCAATAAAAAACCAATACAATGTTTGATTCATCTTTTTTTCTGTAAGTGCCCTTGCTTTCTGCAGGTGTTGAATGCATAAATACCAAAGAACTACTGTTTTATACCTACGGTTGATTTTTTTATTGTGCTAAAATATACATATTATTTTTACCATTTGTAAACATAGTTTGGTGTTACTAAAGTTATTCACAGTGTTGTATAACCATCAGCACTATCTATACCCAAAAGTTTTTAATCCTCTCCCCCAAAAAACTCTCTACTCATTAAACAATAACTTCCCCTTTCTGCGCCCCCCACCCCTGCTCCCAGTCCCTGGTAACCTCTATTATACTTTCTGCCTCTATGAATTTGTCTATTCTCTGTGATTCATAAGTGGAGTCACACACACTAGATGTCCTATGTCTGGCTTATTTCACTAAGCATGATGTTTTCAAGGTTCATCCATTTGGTAGTATATACCAAAATCTGATTCCTTTTTATGGCTGAATAATATTCCATTGCATGCATATACCACATGTTTTTAACCATTCATCCGTTGATGGACACTTGATTTGTTTCCATCTTTGGCTAGTGTCAATAATGCCGCTATGAACATTGGTGTACAAATATCTGTGCAAGTCTTTCCTGCTTTCAGTTCTTTGGTATATATCCAGGACTGAAATTGCTGGATCATACTGATAGTTTTATGCTCAACCCTTTGAAAAACTGCCAAAATGTTTGCCATAGCAGCTGCACCTTTTTATATTCCTACCAGCACTGCCCGAGGGCTCGTTTCTCCATATCCTCATCAACGCTTTTTTTTTTTTAAACAAAATTATAGCCATCCTAGCAGTTGTGAAGTGGTATCTTAGTGTGGTTTTGATTTTCATCTCCCTAATTACTAACGATGTTGCACATCTTTTAATGGGCTTCTGGACTTTTGCATGTCTTCTGTGGAAAAATACGTATTAATGTTCTTTACTTATTTTTTGAACTATTTATTTTTGCCCTCGAGTTTTTGTTGTTGAGTTTTAGGTGTTCTTATATATTCTGGTTATTAATCCCTTATCAGATCAATAATTTGCAAATGTTTTGCCCCATTCTGTAAGTTGTATTTTTGCCTTCTTGATAGTACCCTTTGATCCACTAATGTTCATAAAGTCGATAAAGTCCAAATTATCTATTTTGTTGTTGTTGTTGCCTACACTCTTACACTTTATCTCAACCTGGATGACACACAGATTCTATTGGAATGTCTCACAAAAAGCATCATAGGCTTCTTGATTTGGTTTTCCATTCTGTGTCTGTCAGCATATAAAGGATTGTCCAAATAGCAGAATTTGTGTGTAGCAAGGTGTTCTTTTACATGTGAAAATCTCTAAGTAGCTTCATTCACAATAGTTTAAAATTGTAAGTAACCCAAATGTCCATCAGTAGTAGAATGAATAAATAAAGTGTGGAACATTGATCAGTGGAAGAAGATATAGAGATAAAAAAGAATGCAGTCTTACTACAGATACAAACATGGATGGATCTCAATGACACAGTAAAGAGAAAGACGTCAGACACAAAAGTGCCATGCTGAGTGGTTCCATTTATCATGAAGTTAGAGAACAGACAAAACCAATCTATGATGGGACATCTGGCCGGCTCAGTCGGTAAAGCATGCAACTCTTGATCTCAGGGTTGTAGGTTTGAGCCCCATGTTGGGTGTAGAGATTACTTAAAAGCAAAATCTTTACTGAAAAAACAAACAAAAGGGGCACCTGGCTGGCTCAGTTAAGTGTCTACCTTCGGCTCAGGTTAGGATCTCAGGGTCCTGGGATCAAGCTCCATGTTGGGCTTCCTGCTCATCAGAGAGTCTGTGTCTCCCTCTCCCTCTCCCTTTGCTTTCTCCCCTCCTCCCATTCATGCTCGCTCTCTCTCTCTCAAATAAATAAATAAAACCTTAAAAAAAAAAAGACAAACGAAAAACCAATCTATGATAATAGAAGTCAGTTTCATGGTTACCTGGAGTAAGATATTAACTGGAAAGAGGCCCAAAGGAGACAAGAAAGTCTTCTGAGATATTGGAAATAATTTATATCTTGATCTAGGCAGTGCCTCCATGGGTGCATATGTATGTATAATTCAACAAATTTATGCAAGATTTGTACACCTTACTGTTAAATGTTATCCCTTGATTAAAAAAAAAATTTAAATCTCTGACTAATAGTGAGAATCCCAGTGTTCATGTTCATAAGTGATCTCGGTGGTATTTCCTGTCCGGACATGGTCTGAACTGTCTCTGCAAAATGCTCTGCCTTCTTTGGAAAGCTTAAAAAGAACAGTTGATAGAGCAGCAGCAAATAGAAGTTCCTTATGACTGTCTTAGAGTCTTGGAAATGTGCTTGTGGCAGGAAGACTTTCCCTGAGGACTTGATGGAAGGGGGCAGTAAGTCATTAGTTTCTAGATTCCTGTTCTACTCCTAAAATACAAAAATAGGTTCCCTGGAAAAAAGTCAGTGAGCATCCAAGTAGGACAGTTTGAACGCTGGAATATTTGGAAACTATGCCCTTGGTTGCTGCTCAAAGATGTTGCTAAGATACTTTAGATACCAAGAAACACGATTCAAAAGGGTAATGAGCAATAAAGCAGATTTTGTTTTAAACCCAAGTGTAAGTTCAAGCATGTGTCCTGTTAACACAGACGCAGATGTGAAATTGAGAAAGCATGAAGTGATAGCACATGGCTGCAATTTGTTCATTGCCTTTTTCTCTCAGCAAAGTATGTGGAGATGTGGAAACCCTATAATACCTGATGTTTGAAGAAATTAAAATTTCAAAATCCTTTATATGGGGGCCTGGGAAGATAGAAATATCAGTCATCAATCCACGTCAATGGAACGGAGATATGCTGAGTCCTTAAATGTAAAGTTTGTAGGGCAGGTGGGATGAGCAAGTAATTCTGGGCATGATTATCCTGAGAAAATGAGGCTATTATTCAAAATTAGATTTATAAAATGTCCCACCAAAACCAAGATGAAAGTCATACAGTAAGGTTAGGGATATGAGGTTGCATATTTGATTCAATCCATCTTGGGTTCTGAGACAAGACTGAAAAAATATGCTTTATCAATGCATGTTATTTCAAAAGTTTTCAAGATACTAGAATGCATTAACAGAAGTCTGACAAAGACATATGGTACTCAAGTGCTAAAAGGAATCCTCCATGTGCAGATTATTGGCCGTACCATATTTTGATCGCTGATTATTTGGAATAGTTTTTTTTTTTTTTTTTGATAGGTTAAATTATAAAGTCCTTAAGAATTCAACTTGTAGAGGGTGGAGCAAGATGGCGAAGGAGTAGAGACCTGGATTTCGTCTGGTCTCAGGAATTCAGCTGGATAGGGATCAAACCATTCTGAACACCTACGGACTCAACAGGAGACCGAAGAAGAGAGTAGCAACAACTCTCTGAACAGAGAAGCGACCACTTACTGGAAGGTAGGACGTGGCGGAGAAGTGAATCCGAGGCGATATGGAAGGATAGACGGCAGGGGAGGGGGCCTCCATCGGCCGCTTCTGGCAAGTGATAGAGCCGCGGAGCACAAAATCAGAACTTTTAGAGTCGGCTCCGCTGAGCGACGTCGCTCCAGTGGCTAAGCGGGGGGTGGAAACCTCGCGGGACAGTGTGGTCTCAGGACCGTCGGGGTCACAGAAAGACCGGGGGTGCCTGAGTGCGGCAGAGCTCCCACGTATCGGAGCGGGGAAGCCGGCTGCAGAGACGGAGCCGAGGCGCGGGCTCTCAGCTCAGGGTTGCCATAAACTGTGATCTGCGGCCCAGTCGGGCCACTGCTCCTCCAGCAGGGACAAAACAAGTGGCAGATCCAGGGAGACTCCCCTGGCTCCTCCCCCGGGAGGAGCGGCATGGGAGCGCACCGCAGGGATCTGCTGGGTTTGGAGCCTCCGCAGGGGGTCAAGTTCCAGAGATAGAAATGCTCGGTCACAGGCCAGGTGAGCACGCAGTGCGGCCAGAGATCAGGGAGACGGGAGTGACTGGCTGCTTTTCTCTGGGGGAGCACTGAGGAGCGGGGCCCTCAGTTCTCAGCTCCTCCGAGTGGAGATTGGGAGGCCACCATTTTCACCCCGGTCCTCCAAAGCTGTATCAGAGCTTGCAGGGAACAAAAGCTCCTGAGAACAAACCCGAGCAGCTTGCTTAGCCCAGACCGACAAGGGTGGGGCAATCCCGCCTCGGGCAAAGACATTTGGGAACCACGGCAACAGGCCCTTCCCCCAGAAGATCAGCACGAACAGCCAGCCAAGACCAAGTTTACCGATCAAGGAGAACGGGAGAACTCTAGCGCTAAGGGAATACTGCACATAGAATTCATGGCTTTTTTTTACCATGATTCATTAGTTTTTCAAAGTTAATTTTTTAACTGTTTTTTTAGTTTTTCTTTTTCCCTTTTTCAACCAACATCTTATCAATCCCTTTTTTTAAAAAAACATTTTTTATTTTTCATTTTTAGAGTCATATTTTATCCCTTCATAGTAGTTACCCTTATTTTTGGCATATATATAGATATATAAGTTGTTCTCTCTTTAAAATTTTGAGATACAGTTTCTTCTAACAGATCAAAATATACCCTAAATCACTAGTGTATGGCTTTGTTCTAGTCTCCTGGCTGATCACATTCTCTCCTGTTTTTTTTAAATCTTCTTCTTTCTTTTTTCAAACAACTTCTTATCTTATCAATTCCTTTTATAAAATCTTTTATAATTTTCATCTTTACAGTCATCTTCCATCCCTTCATTGTATCAACCCTTATTTTGTACATATATAAGTCTTTCTTCCTTTAAAATTTTACAAGGCACTTTTTTCTAACAGACCAAAATATGCCCAAAATCTAGTGTGTGGCACTGATCTATGCACTATCCTGATCATATTTGATCATATTCTGTTTTTTTTGTATTGTTCTGTTTTTGTTTTTATCTTTTTCTTTTTATTTTTCTTTCTTTCTTTTCTCTTTCTTTTTTCTTTCTTTCCCTTTCTTTTCCCCTGGTTTTAGGTCTTTCCTGATTTGTATAGAGTATATTTGCTGGGGACGTTGTTAACCTGTTAGCATTTTGTTCTCTCATTCATCTATTCTCCTCTGCACAAAATGACAAGATGAAAAAAATCACCTCAGCGAAAAGAACAAGAGGTAGTACCGTCTGCCAGGGACCTGCTCAATACGGACATTAGTACGATGTCGGACCTAGAGTTCAGAATCATGACTTTAAAGATACTAGCTGGGCTTGAAAAAAGCGTGGAAGTTATTAGAGAAACCCTTTCTGGAGAAATAAAAGAACTAAAATCTAACCAAGTCAAAATCAAAAAGGCTATTAATAGGTGCAATCAAAAATGGGGGCACTAACTGCTAGGATAAATGAGGCAGAAGAGAGAATCACCGATATAGAAGACCAAATGATGGAAAATAAAGAGGCTGAGAAAAAGAGAGAGAAACAACTACAGGATCATGAGGGCAGAATTCGAGAGATAAGCGATACGATAAGATGAAACAACATTAGAATAATTGGGATCCCAGAAGAAGAAGAAAGAGAGAGAGGGGCAGAAGGTATATTGGAGCAAATAATAGCAGAACTTCCCTAATGTAAGGAAGGAAACAGGCATCAAAATCCAGGAGGCACAGAGAACCCCTCTCAAAATCAATAAAAATAGGTCAACACCCCGACATCTAATAGTAAAACTTACGAGTCTCAGAGACAAAGAGAAAATCCTGAAAGCAGCTCAGGAGAAGAGATATGTAACCTACAATGGTAGAAACATTAGATTGGCAACAGACCTATCCACAGAGACCTGGCAGGCCAGAAAGGACTGGCATGATATCTTCAGAGCACTAAATGAGAAAAATATGCAGCCAAGAATACTATATCCAGCTAGGCTGTCATTGAAAATAGAAGGTGAGATAAAAAGCTTCCAGGACAAACAAAAACTAAAGGAATTTGCAAACACGAAACCAGCCCTCCAAGAAATATTGAAAGGGGTCCTCTAAGCAAAGAGAGAGGCTAAAAGCAGCACAGATCAGAAAGGAACCGAGACAAGATACAGTAACAGTCACCTTACAGGCAATACAATGGCACTAAATTCATACCTTTCAATAGTTACCCTGAATGTAAATGGGCTAAATGCCCCAATCAAAAGACACAGGCTATCAGACTGGATTAAAAAACAAGACCCATCAATATGCTCTCTGCAAGAGACTCATTTTAGACCAAAAGACACCCCCACATTGAAAGTGAGGGGGTGGAAAACCATTTACCATGCTAATGAACACCAAAAGAAAGTGGGGGTGGCAATCCTTATATCAGACAAATTAGATTTTAAAACAAAGACTGTAATAAGAGATGAAGAAGGACACTCTATCCTACTTAAAGGGTCCATCCAACAAGAAGATCTAACAATTGTAAATATCTATGCCCCTAACATGGGAGCAGCCAATTATATAAGGCAATTAATAACAAAAGCAAAGAAACACATTGACAAAAATACAATAATAGTGGGGGACTTTAACACCCCCCTGACTGAAATGGACAGATCATCTAAGCAAAAGATCAACAAGGAAATAAAGACTTTAAATGACACACTGGACCAAATGGACCCCACAGACATATTCAGAACATTCCATCCCAAAGCAACGGAATACACATTCTTCTCTAGTGCCCATGGAACATTCTCCAGAATAGATCACATCCTAGGTCACAAATCAGGTCTCAACCGGTACCAAAAGATTGGGACTATTCCCTGCATATTTTCAGACCACAATGCTTTGAAACTAGAACTCAATCACAAGAGGAAAGTCGGAAAGAACTCAAATACATGGAGCCTAAGAGCATCCTACTAAAGAATGAATGGGTCAACCAGGAAATTAAAGAAGAATTTAAAAAAATTCATGGTAACCAATGAAAATGAAAACACAACTGTTCAAAATCTTTGGCATACAACAAAGGCAGTCCTGAGAGGAAAGTATATAGCAATACAAGCCTTTCTCAAGAAACAAGAAAGGTCTCAAATACACAACCTAACCCTACACCTAAAGGAGCTGGAGAAAGAACAGCGAATAAAGCCTAAACCCAGCAGGAGAAGAGAAATAATAAAGATGAGAGCAGAAATCAATGAAATAGAAACCAAAAGAACAGTAGAACAGATCAACGAAACTAGGAGCTGGTTCTTTGAAAGAATTAACAAGATTGATAAACCCCTGGCCAGACTTATCAAAAAGAAAAGAGAAATGACCCAAATCAACAAAATCATGAATGAAAGAGGAGAGATCACAACCATCACCAAAGAAATACAAACAATCATAAGAACATATTATGAGCAACTCTATGTCAGCAAATTAGATAACCTGGAAGAAATGGGTGCATTCCTAGAGATGTATCAACTACCAAAATTGAACCAGGAAGAAATAGAAAACCTGAACAGACCTACAACCACTAAGGAAATTGAAGCAGTCATCAAAAATCTCCCAACGAACAAAAGCCCAGTGCCAGATGGCTTCCCAGGAGAATTCTATCAGACATTTAAAGAAGAATTAATACCTATTCTCCTGAAACTGTTCCAAAAAATAGAAATGGAAGGAAAACTTCCAAACTCATTTTATGAGGCCAGCATTACCTTGATCCCAAAACCAGACAAAGATCCCATCAAAAAGGAGAATTACAGACCAATATCCTGATGAACATAGATGCAAAAATTCTCACCAAAATACTAGCCAATAGGATCCAACAGTACATTAAAAGGATTATTCACCATGACCAAGTGGGATTTATCCCTGGGCTGCAAGGCTGGTTCAACATCCGCAAATCAATCAACGTGATACAATACATTAACAAAAGAAAGAACAAGAATCATATGATCCTCTCAATAGATGCAGAAAAAGCATTTGACAAAGTACAGCATCCTTTCTTGATCAAAACTCTTCAGAGTATAGGGATAGAGGGTACATACCTCAATATCATAAAAGCCATCTATGAAAAACCTACAGCCAATATCATTCTCAATGGGGAAAAGCTGAGAGCTTTTCCCCCAAGGTCAGGAACGCGGCAGGGATGTCCACTATCACCACTGCTATTCAACATAGTATTAGAAGTCCTAGCCACAGTGATCAGACCACAAAAAGAAATCAAATGCATCCAAATAGGCAAAGAGGAAGTCAAACTCTCACTCTTTGCAGATGATATGATACTGTATGTGGAAAACCCAAAAGACTCCACTCCAAATCTGCTAGAACTCATACAGGAATTCAGTAAAGTCGCAGGATATAAAATCAATGCACAGAAATCAGTGGCATTCCTATACACCAACAACAAGACAGAAGAGAGACAAATGAAGGAGCTGATCCCATTTACAATTGCACCCAAAACCATAAGATACCTAGGAATAAATTTAACCAAAGAGGCAAAGGATCTGTACTCAGAAAACTATAAAATACTCAGGAAAGAAATTGAAGAAGACACAAAGAAATGGAAAAACGTTCCATGCTCATGGATTGGAAGAACAAACATTGTGAAGATGTCAATGCTACCTAGAGCAATCTACACATTCAATGCAATCCCCATCAAAATACCAACCACTTTTTTCAAAGAAATGGAACAAATAATCCTAAAATTTGTATGGAACCAGAGAGACCCCGAATAGCCAGAGGAATATTGAAAAAGAAAAGCAAAGCTGGCGGCATCACAATTCCGGACTTCCAGCTCTATTATAAAGCTGTCATCATCAAGACTGTATGGTACTGGCACAAAAACAGACACATAGATCAATGGAACAGAATCGAGAGCCCAGAAATGGACCCTCAACTCTTTGGTCAACTCATCTTTGACAAAGCGGGAAAGAATGTCCAATGGAAAAAAGACAGTCTCTTCAACATATGGTGTTGGGAAAATTGGACAGCCACATGCAGAAGAATGAAACTGGACCATTTCCTTACACCACACACAAAAATAGACTCCAAATGGTTTAAAGACCATTTCACGTGAGACAGGAGTCCATGAAAATCCTAAAGGAGAACACAGGCAGCAACCTCTTCGACCTCAGCCGCAGCAACTTCTTCCTAGAAACATCGCCAAAGGTAAGGGAAGCAAGGGCAAAAATGAACTATTGGGATTTCATCAAGATAAAAAGCTTTTGCACAGCAAAAGAAACAGTCCACAAAACCAAAAGACAACCGACAGAATGGGAGAAAATATTTGCAAATGACCTATCAGATAAAGGGCTAGTATCCAAAATCTATAAAGAACTTATCAAACTCAACACCCAAAGAACACATAATCCAATCAAGAAATGGGCAGAAGACATGAACATTTTTCCACAGAAGACATCCAAATGGCCAACAGACACATGAAAAAGTGCTCAACATCGCTCGGCATCAGGGAAATCCAAATCAAAACCTCCATGAGCTACCACCTCACACCAGTCAGAATGGCTAAAATTAACAAGTCAGGAAACAACAGATGTTGGCGGGGATGCGGAGAAAGGGGAACCCTCCTACACTGTTGGTGGGAATGCAAGCGGTGCAACCCTCTGGAAAACAGTATGGATGTTCCTCAAACAGTTGTAAATAGAGCTACCATACGATCCAGCAATTGCACTACTGGGTATTTACCACAAAGATACAAATGTAGGGATCCCAAGGGGTACATGCACCCCAATGTTTATAGCAGCAATGTCCACAATAGCCAAACTGTGGAAAGAGCCAAGATGTCCATCGACAGATGAATGGATAAAGAAGAGGTGGTATATATACACAATGGAATATTATGCAGCCATCAAAAGGAATGAGATCTTGCCATTTGCAACAACGTGGATGGAACTGGAGGGTGTTATGCTCAGTGAAATAAGTCAATCAGAGAAAGACATGTATCATATGACCTCACTGATATGAGGAATTCTTAATCTCAGGAAACAAACTGAAGGTTGCTGGAGTGGGGGGGTGGGAGGGATGGGGTGGCTGGGTGATAGACATTGGGGAGGGTATGTGCTACGGTGAGCGCTGTGAATTGTGCAAGACTGTTGAATCACAGATCTGTACTTCTGAAACAAATAATGCAACCTATGTTAAGAAAAAAGAAAAAGAAGAAGATAGCAGGAGAAGAAGAATGAAGGGGAGTAAGTCGGAGGGGAGATGAACCATGAGAGACGATGGACTCTGAAAAACAAACTGAGGGTTCTAGAGGGGAGGGGGGTGGGGGGATGGGTTAGCCTGGTGATGGGTATTAAAGAGGGCACGTTCTGCGTGGAGCACTGGGCGTTATGCACAAACAATGAATCATGGAACACTACATCAAAAACTAATGATGTATGGTGATTAACGTAACAATAACAAAGATTAAAAAAAAAAGAATTCAACTTGTCTTAAGCAAGTACTATGGCGATAGGCATGGCAGTCCTGGGGTACTTTGATATGATTTAGGTACTACACCAATTTCAGAAAAGTTCCTCCAAACCCATCTCCTTAAAAAGAACTATTAAATAATTAGAGATTAACCTTATTTGGGGGGAAAATCATAGGAGTTACTTCATAATCTTCAAGTATGTAATTTCTAGGTTTATAATAAAGAGATCTGATTAGGTGCTGACATCATTAATAGGGATCACAACAGAACTGAACTTAAATGCTACTAAGACATTCCAGTGTATTGTCTGATTTCGGATTGCACAGCAGTAAATGTGGCAGCACCTATCTCAAAAGATCTTTAAAATAAGACCGCTCCTTCCTGTTCCTGATGTCTTAAGGCATTATATACTTTTTGGAGTCAAGGACTGCATGATTTCAAGGACCTCACACTCATAAGAGTTGTTTCTTCAAGTGCTCACCCAACAAACAGATGACAGAATTGGCTATTCTTCTGTGGTCAAATACCAATCTATATTGATACTGAGTAAACTAGATAGTTTTTTAAGATGACTGTGTATTTCCCCAGGAATCAGAATATCTTACACATTCACATGCATATACACTTCTCTTTCTCATTTCAAAGTGCATTTCTGAGCCTCTTTACCCAAAACCTACTGAAAGAAAGAATCTCCCCTTTGGCTAGGACTCATGGCCGACAGCACACTCAGTTCAGAAAAGGATAAGGCTCATGAATAAGGATATGAGGTAGAGCTCTGGGTTCTCTCTTAATAGGGATCCCACCTAAACTGGGCAGTCCTTCCAATAAATGAAGAGTGTAAAATCATTATAAACCACCGCCACCACCAGGTCTCAGTATAACTGCTGGACTTTCCCATTTCCCTGAGAGGCCCTGGGATGGATCAGGCCTCACCTGGAGCCAGATCAGACTTCTGACCTCTGTTCCTTGCACCCGAATTATGGTTCCAAACAGAGGTCCAGCCCACACCCTCCTCTCCTGTCCTTGATCACTTCTTGGATCCCGGTGAGAAATTCAGACTTTGGCTGTTAAGTCTATCCTAAAGGGAGTCCAGCTCATCCCAGGGGTTAGTGCACACCTATAAAAGCCAGGGAAGTAAGGTCCTAATCAGTGTGAGATTGTATTTATCTTCCTCTTCCTGCAGGATCACATGATCAAACCCTGTGTAACTAGCTTCTGAAACCCCAGGAATCTCATGACCCGTTCTCTACTGGCAAAAACGATAGCTAACACTTAGCATTTATGATGTGCCAGACATTATTCTAAATACATTTATTTATAAAGGCATTTATTCACTTATTCATTTAGCAAGTATTTATTGAATGACCACTACTGCCAGGCACGGTCCTGGCAAACCAAACACTTGCCTTTTTAGATGGTATAGTCTAATAAGAAGAGAAAAACAATCACAAAATAAATAATTAAATTATATGGTAGATTAGAAAGTTACAGACCCAGAGAGAAAATAATTCAAGTAAGAGGGATAAGAAGTACCAGAGTAGGGTGAGTGGCAAATTGCTATTTTAAATAAAGTGAGCAGGGACCCCACCAAAAAGGTGGCCTATGGGCAGAGGAAAGAGTCAATTCAAAAGTCCTGGGGCAGGAGTTTGTCTGGCATGTTCAAGAACAGCAAGGATGCCAGTGTGGTAGGAGTAGAATGAACAAGGGATAGAGACATAGAAGGGGAGGCAGAGGAGGAGGTATTGACAAGGTGGTTAAGCAGATGACGAAGGGGACTTTCAGTCACTCTTGGGAAGTTGACCTTTATTCAGTGGGGTGAGAAAGAAGTTATGGATCTAAAAAACCTTGATCTAATTTTTGGGATTTTTTTTAAAGCTTTTATTTATTTGAGAGAGAGAGAGAGTGCGGGAGGGGAGGGGTAGAGGCAGAGGGAGAAGCCGACTCTCCACTGAGCAGGGAGCCTGACTCGGGGCTCGATTCCAGGACCTTGGGATCATGACCTGAGCCAAAGGCAGACGCTTAACCAACTAAGCGTTGTGTCTACTTTGTTGAGAAGAACTGCAGAGAGTTAAGGGTAAACATGGAGACCATTCGGACAAGGTGGCCAGGTCTTTGTATCCTCGCATCAGCCAGTCTTTGGTGGGGCTGCCCCTTGGGAAAGCATGGACATTTTGAATGAGGTAGTTCTCTTCAACCAAGGCAGTCTCCCTGAGAGACATACCCCATGAGGGTTACCTTCAACAACCGATTGTCCCAGCAGGTCGGGGAGGAGCACACTGGTCTCAAAGAGGACATCTGGGAGGGATGGGCACAAAGTAACCACTGTAGAGACGAAGTGGCCAAAACCAAATGATAGCAGTGAATGTGATACAAAGCAATTAGATCCTGGATATATTTTGAAATTAGATCCCACAGAATTTGCTACTGAGAGGAGTCAAGAATAGTCCATAATTTGGAGACTGAACAAGGGAAAGCTAAGACCACTATTAATTAGACAGGGAACACTGATTCAGTGCTATCTCATTTAATCCACATAATTAAATTATGTGGCAAGTACTTTTATTAGCTACGTAATGCAGCTGAGGAAAGAGGCACAGAAATGTCAAATGACAAAGCCAGAATTTGAATCCAACTAGTCCCACTCAAAACAGTTTTTATCACTTAAAAAAAGATAATGGGGGCTGCCTGGGTAGCTCAGTTGGTTAAGTGTCTAACTCTTGGTTTTGGCTCAGGTCATGATCTCAGGGTCATGGGATCAAGCCCCACATCGGGTTCCACATGCAGCATGGAGGCTGCTTGTCACTCTCCCTCTGCTCCTCAATCTCTCTCTCTCAAATAAGTAAATAAATAAAACCTTAAAAAAAGAGAGAGATAATGGGATCCCTTCTCTGAAATATTTGTTAAGGGGCCCAGAAACTGAACTTCTAGAATCTTGACTTCTCACCCAGTTTAGAACAGTGACTGGTACGTACTAGAATGTTCAAAACTGTGTGTGGACTATGTGGAGGTCCATTTACGGATACAGAATGCCTGGATGTAGTGGTTGTTTAATGTTATGTTCTTGCCCAAAATTCTTCAGTGCATTCTGCCTCCACATTCATAAAGTCCAAATCTTAGTTCAGAATCCATGCTGTGGCTCAAGGCCCATCCCGGCCCCTTCCGTGCTCTTTCATACATCAACTCTTACTTTTCTTTCTTTTTTTTTTTTTTTAAGATGTATTTATTTAAGAGAGAGAAAGCATGGGAAGGGGGAGGGGCAGAGGGAGAGAGAGAATCTCAGGCAGACTCTCCGCCTAGCCCAACACAGGGCCCAATTCCATGATCCTGAGATGATGACCTGAGCCAAAATCAAAAGTCAGTCCCTCAACCAACTGAGCCACCCAGGCACCCCTCTTTCTTGCTCTTTTTTAGGCACTACAGATATGTGTGAACCATGCTTTACCCAGACCCACTGCTTTCCCACCTTCCTCGGAAGCCACTATGCTGGTTTTACTTCCCTCTCATTGGATAGGACACACTCCATAACTGGGGCATTTCTCTTTTCCCCCAATGTAGCTGAATATTGCTGACTTTCAAAGCTGAGGGTGTGACTCTCCTCCATGAAGTCTTCTGCACAAGTTAGGATTTTGTTCAATTGCCTGTGACAGAAACTTGACTATGTTGCTTTAACCAAATAGGGCTTTATTTTTCCCACACACCAGGAAGTCTAGAGGTAGGCAGTCTAGGACTTCTATGGCTGCATAAAGAAACCATCAAGGACCAGGTTGCTTCTAACCTCCTTGCCTGCCATCCTTAGCATCTGGCTGTCGTCCTCATGGTTGTAAGATGGCTGCTCCACCCGAGGTGTTGTGTCGGGGTCCCAGGAACAAAGAAAGGGCAAGGGCAAAGTTTCAAAGGTGCATATTAACTGTATCTGTGCCTTTGTGTCAGAAAAATAATAACTTTCCAGGGAGCCCCACCCAGCAGACTTCCTCTGCCATCCCATTGGCCAGAACTTGATTGCATGGCCACCTCTTATGGCTCCGGTCGTAAACAAAACTAACATTCTGTTAGAAAGCAAGAGGAAGAAACTAAAGGTGAGATGGACAATCAGCAGTGCCTGCCATAGCGTCAGAGCCTACTCCAGGCTATTTGAACTTAACCCTTCTCTGAGCAGCGATTTATTATGGCAATTTGTGAAGGACAGAGTCCATGTCTCTATCCCCCTCAACTGAGTGCTGAGCATGTGGTAAATGTTCCAATGACTAATATCACGAATGTAGAATGTGATATCACTAATATCACAATGTGGCATAATGGTTACTAGCAAGGTGCCCTGGGTTTGAATCCCAACTCTGCCATTTACCATTGACTTAGTTCTGCAACCTCAGTCAAGTACTTAACCTCTCTGTTCTTCAATTTCCCATTGTAGACCATGGGGACAATATAGTCATACATACTTTATACAGTTGTGACAAGGATTAAATCAGTTTTACTAGAGCATGGAGACTAGTAAGCACAGAAAATGGGATACACAGTTGGACAAGTTAGAGCATCTTTGTGGACCGAAGGCACTGAATAGCTGAAGGCAGGACTACTGAAGACACTTTGGATGCATGGTGATCACCATGTCTGAGACCAGGTGGCATGCTGGTCAGAGTTCAGGCTCTAAGGTCAGCTGCCCAGATTTGGTGACTTGCTTTTTCCCACTTATTAACTGTGTCCCCCCAGGGAAATCACCAGACCAGCCTAAGCCTCCGTTTTCTTATACGTAGAATTGGGGTTAAAAAAAAAAAAAGGAGAGCCTACCCCTTGGGTGTGTTTTGATGATTAAATGAGGTCAGTTGTATAGGGTGTTTAGCACAGCTCATGGTTTGTCTGAATAACTATTAGTTTTATTAAGAATCAGGAGCAATGGTCAAAGAGGCAAGCCGGACAATTTCACCCTGGCTGAAGGGGGTGCAGGAGTATAGAATGAGGCTTTGCCATGAATGTTGATCCTCACATTTGAAATCCCCTAGGAAAAGGTGTCCAAGCTGCAAAGTCCTGTGGTCTCCCTGTGGCACTAGGAGGCACAGTCAGGGGCCAATGTCCTCTTCTTTGAGTCCTGATAATGGACCCTTTAAAAAAAATGCAGCAAATGAACATCTCCTAAGAAATACCTACTTTATTTGTTCTTAGAACCAGCATTCAGCAGACATTTGCTTAACTCTGGACGTCCCTACCTAACACAAATATAGGCTTATTGAGGCAGTCCTGCACCAAGAAAAACTCGTAGGTCTTGAATCTGGTGCAACCTTTTTTGAGGAAGATAGAGCAATGTAAATGGCCACCATCATCCTTCTCCAAGCTCAAGCATGCATGCCTGTCCTTCTCTGTTTCTCACTTTGAAGCAGGGAGTACGTTGACTGCTACTAAAAACAAAGCGGAACACCAGAAGCTTGTGACATCACAGTTCATGATTACTAGACCTTTCTTTGTGCATATATAACACTTGTAAAAAGCTCACATTTACCATCCAAGAGTCATGATAAAATGGCTAATTTTGCCTATAATATTGTCACTGCATTATTGCAAGAACAAAATAAAATTCCAAATTGTTGAAAAAAAATTGACTACGTACTAAGCTGATTCTGTGTAACAAAATCTCCCTCAATTAGAATAATAGAGAAAACCTGGGTCAAAATAACTATACATTTGTAGAATGAAAGAACAAAATATGTAAAATACTTTTTGTGAGGTATTTTATCCTTTTAGATAAAATACACATAATTAGCATCAACATATTCTAATAAACTAAATGAGACTAATTAAATGACAAAAGCTACAGTTTAAAGTAGTTGTATGTCATAACCATAGAAGTCTTTGAATATATAAGAAGTAATTGTTGGTTCCTAAAATAGACTGCATATTGAGGAACATAAGTTTTTAATTCCCTCGCTTTGAAAATAAAAGAATGCTATGAATTTAGCAAGTAAGTCTTTGAAAATGCTCAAAAGAAATCATCTCAAAAGCTTAAATTCAGTAAAACGTGTTTGAAGTATCATAGAAATTCAGTAAGTTTTCACCAAGCACCTACTATTTGTATAAGGTATATACTGTAGCTCATTTACTCCTAACTCTTTGCTACAATGTATACTATAACACACACACTTCCAAGAAACCAGAGGCTACATATCTTAGCCAATATCACATAGTGGGATTTAAACCCCAGCCTTCTAACTTATTTATTTATTAAGTAATCTCTATGCCCAACATGGGGCTCAGACCCACAACCCCAAGGTCAAGAGTTGCAAGTGGTGGCACTCAGTTGGTGGCAACTGAGCCAGCCAGGCACTCCCCCAGCCTTCTAATTTTAAATTTGTAGTTTGTTACATTTCAAAACAATTTCTTGTATTATAAAATGGAACACAGGACAGTGTGAGTTAATGTGCATTTCCCATATTCTCTACAGAAAATCTTTCTCTTAACTTATGATGTGTGGTTGCAAGCAGAAGATAGATAACCTGCAGAGAAGATCAGGTCATCTTCCCTAACCCTAATCCTCTGCTTACCCCTAACCCTTCCAAGGCCCCATAAATATGGAAGCCTGCGTTGAGCCGAGGAAAACTTTGAAACCTGGGCTTTGGCCTCAAATGCCACTGCACTCCCCCATCAGACAAGCCTGAGCCAAGTCACACAGTCACACAGCCTACTTGACCCTCCTATCTCGGCACCCTTTGAACACAGCCCCCCATTCCTGCACTTGATGGTAAGGCAAGGCCAATCCAATGAAAATGAGGAATGAAGGTCAAGAAACGGAGAACACATGAGCCTGTGTGCGCACCACTGCCCAGGGAAGAGCCACTGCGGACGATCAGCCCCAGCCCTCAGCTGAACCCAGCTCTGCCCTTCTGACTCACCCAGACAAATGAGAAAAAAGAAGGAGAGAATGAAATAGCCAGGACTCTCCCTTCTCCCTCCAGAAGAAAAGCATCCCCGAAGACAGAAGTCTTACTTAAGCTCCATCTCCAGTGCTCCACACTGGAGAAAGCATGGCCCAGGAATATCTCCCCACATGTTGGACTGGCACAGGACAAAGCCATACAAACATCACTCCTCCTGGGATGGACCTCAGCAGTAGCTAAGGGAACATGGAGAGTTTCCTTAGCCTCCAAGCCAACATTTTATATTCTTGATGTAAAAATTTTAGAATTTAATAACATTAGAGAGCACAAAATAATAAATGTTGGGGCTTTTGTGGAGAGCCTTGGGATCCCCCCTACCACCTGCTGAGGTCGTGCCTCATGTGTCTCCCACTGTCACCCTTACAAGCCAACACGATCCACTTTTCTGAATGAATTTATAATGCGAAACCTTCAAAGGGTGGTGTGTAAATTCCACCTACTTCATTTTTACAACAGGGGCAGGATATTTCCAGGAAGGAATTTTGAGGATGTGAATACTAAGTAAGCAGCGCTATTATGTGGATGCGAAATGGAAAAGTCTCCCAGTATTTGGGAGCTGATGCAGTGGACCAGAGCTGGTTTTAATTATGTAGAAGTGATTGGTTACAGTAAAACTCAAACTGGAAAATTGCCTCAGAGTTAGAGAAAAGAATTCTTAAGATTCTAGAGTCGGCAGAGACAAAAGGGCTCATCTCATTCAGTGGTGCCCTGCACTCTATGTAATCCAATCAACAAATATTTCCTGGACATCTATTATGTGCCAGGAACTCAAATACAAAAATTCTTTTTAATATTAAAAAAAGGTCCCTGTCTTCCCTATGAGAGTGATTGTGATTCCAGATATTGAAGGAAGAAAAGGACCTAATGGGGTAACATTAACTTCAAACAGAGTTAAATTTTAAATATTACATTTTAATCATTATTACCACAGCACCTACATTTGAAAATTAGTAGTATATGTAAAGATGAGTCATATTATTTTCTTCCATTGACAGAAAGTGCTTGATTCACAAACATTTTCTACAATTCCTTGGAATCACACCACAGCTCCCTCTCAGTATAAAGCCTGTAAGTGGAAATCACTGATTTAGTCCCATGTGCTCATGTTATAGACAAAAAAACTAAGGTAGAGAGAAGTTATAAGGACCTTCTATCTGGTCTCACCTAGTTAGTGGTAGAGCTCCATCATGCAGCCTCTGCTTATTCGCTGTCTATAAACATAGGTGACAGAGAACACCATCTCCCACGATTCATTCTCTCCATCTTCTGTCCTAACAGTTTGAGCTGAGCACATGGGCAGCCACATGAAGACGACATCTCCCAGCCTTTCTTGCAGATAGGCATGGCCATGTGACTTTGGCCAACCGGACATAAGCACGGGGATAAGAATTGACGTATGCAGTCTGGGTCACATTCTTGTATGGGATTCTTTCACCTCTCCACATCCAATCCCCACCCTCATTTGTACTTGTGAGCCAGCTTTAACCCTGCAGATAAAGTCAGCACCCTAAGGACAAAGGCATAAATAGAAGGAGCCCTGAGTCCCTGGATTCCCGGGAAGAGCAAGGCCACCCTGCTTTGCCCTTCTGGGTGGAGAGTTCTCTCTTGTCTAAGCTACTATAGTTTGAGGTCTTTTGTTGCAGAAATTTCATCGAAACATAACAAAAATAAAATACTGTACACAGATAAAAGGCTGTAGGGTGGGAGGGTATGGAAAATAAAAATTATGCTCTTGAAAATAAGAGAGAATGGTATTTCGTTTGTATTTCTAAATAATGACACTAACAGATCACAACAGAAAACTAATCTCTAGGGTGGCCAGCTCCCTAGTGTTTACACCTGTGTGTAGTTCCCTCCCAACAGAACCCAATAAAAGCAATGGTGGGTGATGTCTGAGGGTAGGTCTTTTTTTTTTTTTAAAGATTTATTTTATTTGAGAGAGAGAGAGCTCGAGGGACGGGCGGGGGGGCATCGGAGGGGCACAGGGAGAGAGAAACTCAAGCAGACTCTGTGCCTAGTGTGGAGCCTGACACGGGGCTTGATCTCACAACCCTGAGACCAAGACCTGAGCCAAAACCAAGAGTTGGAAGCTTAACTGATTGAGCCACCCAGGAGCCCCGAGGCTAGGTCTTAGGTCTTAAAAGCATTGTTGATTCGACCTTGTTCTCTTTCTCTCTCTCTCTCTCTCTCTCTCTCATCACCAGCTCTGGGGGAAGCCAGGCGCGTATCATCAGGAGACGCAGGCAGCCCTGTAGAGAGGCCCATGTGGCGAGAAAACAGGCTTGCCGTCAGTGGTGAACGAATGAGCCACTGAGGTGAGCACAGAAGTAGATCCTCCAGCCTCAGATAGATCTCCAGATAATGGCAGCCCCAGAAGACATCATGTTTGCCTTATAAGGGAGTCTGCAAAAGAACCAGCTAGTTAAGTCCCTTGCAATTGCTCCCCTGTGGAAACTGTGAGAGAATAACTCTGCTCGTTGGATCTGCTTGCTATGTTACCTTCTTCAGGGTTTGGTAGGTGCTATCGCATGCTAGAAATGTTGGCCTGCCTCCCCTGGTGAATAGGCTCATGACGTGGAAGGTTTAGCTAACGCTCCCTAGTTTTCTATAGGATTAGAGGTGACAGTAGCTATAAACACATCTCTTCTTAATGAATTTTGAAAATGTGGTTTCTGGGGGTGATGGTGGGGACAGGTAATCTCACCAAATACTACCCTAGACCCCAGATAAAAGGGGCAAGTTGGTGTCAAGTTATACGACTAATTTACGTTTAGATTCTTCCCGATGTTTTCATAAACTGAATTTATAAATGTAGAAACCAATTCTTTCATTAATCCTGTAACAGCTACCCAACGCATTGGGGCTAATACCTGGGACAGTTTGTGGCAATAACTATAATCAGGACTCCTCCCACTCCCTTATTCCACACCAAGCTGGTCACTGTGTGACTAATTCTGAATGTCCCCAGAGTCCCTCCTGCTGGCTAAGGCTTAAGCTTTCCTGGCAAGGTCTCAGGGGGAGGTGCTACCACATTGCTTTCTTGGGGGAGGGTGGTACCTCCTTACAGGGGCTCAAAGAGCATCTGAGCTCTTCGCGCTCCTTCCTGAAATGGTTGCCATAATTTCCAAATCCCATATCAGGACATATTTCAATTAAGAACTGTTTCACAAAATCCAGGACCAAGGGAGGACCATCATCACAGAGAGACAGGCTGAACTGACCACCAGCGTCCCAGTGACTGACCATTCGTGCCCCAGATATGCCAGGAGTGTCCACTACATGCCAGACAGGGCACTAGACCGCATGCAGAGGACAGGCCCAGTCCCTGCCCTCGAGGCTCTTAAAGCCTAACTTTCAGGGCTACTGCCCATGACCCCCAGGGCTCCCTCAGCTTCTCCCTCACCCCCACCCCAAGCTGGAAAGTGAAGGCAAGGACCCAGCCTGTGCTTTTCCTTCACTTCCTAGAGTGGGGCCTTTATGGACAGTGGGGGCAGGAGGAGGTCAGAATGGTAGGCTCGTTGGGAAGCTGGATGACAGGGCTGTCACCCCCTACTATGTCACATAGCAAAAGAACTTGAACTAGGCGAATATTTTTTTCAAACACCAAAGGAGCAAAGAGAGCAAGAGCTACGTTTTCAAAAACAATGTTTTGTTGTCCAAATACTGTTTCCCTGACTGCAGCAGTATGTAAGACCACAGTTACGGAGAGGCCCAGGCTGGCCTTTGGAGGCCTGTGTGCCATGCAGTGTATGGCTGGGACCTGCTCAGATGACAACGTAGTCTTCAATGCAGAGGAAGACCCTGGGTCTCCTACTGGTTACAAATACACCTTCTTTTCCTCATAGAGTATTTGTCTGCTAAGATAATGCAAAAACCAAAATGAAGATAAATATTACTTAGATCCATCTTGGGAAAGAGGCGAGACTGTTGAGGGGGGAAAGACCTTTTCCCATTGTTTCATCTGAGGGTAACATTCCCTACCTCATCAGATTGTCCCTACTCCTCCAATAACCCCCTGTGCTTGGAACGGCATCCCACAAAATCCATGTCCACCAGGACCTGAGAACATGACCTTCTTTGGAAATAGAGTCTTTGTGGATTTCATTAGTTATGATGATGCCCGACCAGAGCCCTAAATCCAATGACTAGTATCCTGAAAAGAAGGCCATGTGAAGACACAGGGGTGTATACAGAGAAGAAGGTCATATGGTGGCTGAGGCAGAGATTGGAGTGAAGCCAAGGAATGCCCAAGGCCACCGGCAGCCACCAAAGGCTAGGAGGAGACAAGGAGGGATTCTTTCCTGGACCTTCAGGGGAGCATGTGCCTGCTGACACTTTGATGTTTGCCTTCTAGATTCCAGAACTGAGGGATTAAATCCTGCCCCCCGGTTTGTGAGACTTTGTTGTCCCAGGAGATGGGCCCCCTTGCCTGAGGCCCAGGAGTCAGGGGATGTGTCAGGCTGGGGTGAGGTCCTTCCTGTAGGAAGCCTGCCTTGATTGTGTAAAGCTGATCCAAGACCCAAGAACAGGCACAAAAAGGAGGGAGCAGTGGTCACGAGTCTTGGGAGCAGGCACCTAAGGCAGGACCCGGGCTCTGGCAGGTTTAGACTGAGCCACAATGAGTCTCTGCTTAGCTGCCAAGCATCCCCTCCCTGCGCTCCTGGGGAAGCCCATGCTTAGTATTTCCTTCTTGGCAAAGGGTTAGGAAAGGCACTACTGAGAGTGAACAGGGCAGACCTTTGGTTGTGGGGAGGTAGGCGGGCTGAGGCTCAGGAGGGTGGGGTTGCAGCAAAGTCCTTTTATATATTCCACTCCCAGGACCTCTGGATGCTGTGGGGGGTGGGGGTATTGTATGCCACAGACGTGGACTCAAACTTTGTGGAGATTACCTTTGAGAAGGGCAGGAAATACGAATTACAGGATAAATGTGGCATTGCTACCACGAGAAGAGCTGTTGTCACAGTGTATTAACACGAGGTTTTTTTGACACAGTGTATTATGTGCTACTGACAAGACAATAGGTGGCAAGCGCTCCCAGATTCCAGAAGGACTTGCGAGCTCGGCCGTGTAGGACATGCAAAGGGGGAGGCTGAGAACCGGTTTTGAGATCTTAGCTGACTTCCCAGCCCCAGTCTGTGAAAGAGGCTGGTGAGTCTGAGCTCGAGGCCAGGGACCTGCAGGAAGATTTGGTGGGTGGAGGGTGTGTGGTTTGCCCCAAGAGCCCACGGTGCACAGAGGTGGCAGGCCTTCAGGGAGACCTTCTGGAGCAATCGACATGTGTGCCTGGAGGTGGGGCTTGGACAAATGTCCACCTCTTGCCTAAGAAACCTAAAGGGCAAGAGTCTGACTAAAGCTGCCTGTGGCGACAGCGTAGACGGTGCAATTCAGGAAGTAAGTTCACTGACAGTGGGTCAAAAGTACGTGTTTACCGTGAAACAGAAGCACGGACACTGGACGGTTTGCTCTGAATTGACCTGGCATCTCGGTAAAGGGACTTTGCCCCCAAGAGCCACTCCTGAAGCTGCTCCCACAGACAGAGTTCAACCCCCAAGGACAGAGGCTATAGGGGAGTCTCAAGTGGCCAGTGAGTGAGTAGATCCATGGAATTAGTGAAGTCCAGCTGAAAGATCCCCAGGCACTGGATCTCCAGAGAGTCTCAGAGCCGCCCCTGTGACAAAGAACCCACTTTGAACACTTGCCCATCCCGGAGAGCACTGACCACTGCTCCTCATCAACTAGTCAGTAGAACCTTTCTGGCCCCCTTCTCTCTGCTTCCCCTCCAATCCTGGAGGGGTCAGAGATTGCACCTGGTGGAGGGAGCGGGGGGCCTGGCATCATAAAGAGAGAAGAAACTGCCCAGGTCCCCCTCTCCTACAGGTTCATTCCTGCCCGAAATTAACCAACTTTGAATGATTCAGTTTTATTATTCCTCGGGACTGGGCACGGTTAGTTACTAAACTGAGACTGTCCTGAGATCTAAAGTAACCAGAGTACTTTTCATGATCTTCGAGGGAGCACAAACCTGTGGGGCCCGCCTGGGGGGTCTCATCTGAGGGAAACTCTCCCCTCAGAGTGATTTGTAAGGGCAATCAGGGGAAGAAAATAAGTTTGCTTTACAATTGGCTCTTTAATTCCTACCCTTTCAGTTACATTCTGAAAGAGAGAGATGTAGTGCAGGGGTGCATTCAGAAGAGGTCAGACCTAAGAAGGAAGGAGGTGGGGGGTCTGGGGGCCTGGGGGGCTCAGTCAGTTGGGTGTCTGCCTTCAGCTCAGGTCATGATCCCAGGGTCCTGGGATCGAGCCCCATGTCAGGCTCCCACTCAGTGGAGAGTCTGCTCCTCTCTGCCCCCCACCCCCATTTGTGCTCTCCCTCTCTCTGAAATAAATACATAAAATCTTAAAAAAAAAAAAAAAGAAGAAGAAGGGAGGAAGTGAGGGAGAGCAGAGAAAGGGCTCAGGCTATTGGGACTCTGGAAAGCTCACAGCCTCAGCGAAAGGAGAGGTGAAGAGCAAACAAGGAGGAGGTAGCATAGGAATTAAGATCAATGTGGCCCCTTTCTGAAATACTCTTATGAGAGATAGAATAGTTTGGGGTGACTTCCAAGTCAAGAACCTGGTCGTAGGAAGTGGTATTTGGACTAAGTGAAGAAGAAGGTAAATTAGAGCTGGAGAACCAAGGAAGCTGGGGGCTAGGGCCATCCAGGAGTGGTGAACACCGTCCAGGATGATGGCAGGATTTGAGACCGAGAGAGGTGGTTGTCAGTGAGTGAGGAAGAAAGGATAGGAATCTGCTGGAGCCTCAGAGAAACAGGGTTCCACAGATGTGAACAAGAGTTGAGAAGATGGATGGTCCAGATGGATCTACAGAAGAGCTTGGGGAAGAGAGAGTGAGTGGGAAACAGCTGGAGGAGAGGGAGCACCGATTTTGTTGGGAGTGAAATTATGGGGTGACAATAGGGAAGTGAGGCCGCGGTGATGCGGTTCAGAGCACCTTGCCGTGCCGAGTGTGCTCTGAGTACCCACACCAGCAGCAGCCCCACCTGAGAGCTGCGTCCGATGCACATTTGACAAGCTCCCTCGGTGCTTCTGTGCATGTTAAAGTTCCATTCTAGATCATGACAAACTTAATCCAACCATGGCTTAGAAGGGGCATCGTGAGGTTATTACATGTTATCTGGATATTCTTTTTCTTTTAGGTTTGCGCAGGGCCATTACATTGGCCTCTTAGTGTGTGAAAAATAAATGTTAGGAGACATTAGAAGTGGGCTTTGGGGCACATTGTCCCTCACAGGTGGATGGGCCCAGATCGCCATGATGGTATTAGAGAATCTGGTCTGCTGTGTGCCCTTTGTGGCTGCCTGTTTGGTGCGGACAGTGTAGCTGAAGGGACTTGAAGCCAGTTTCATGTCTGGACAGAGTAAATAATTGAAGAGAGCAAGCAAAGATAAAGCCCAAAATATCTCTTCATCAGCTTTGCTTGCTTCATGCCTGACATCCCACATATCTCCCTCCAGCAGCCAATTCCACAAATATTTGCTGGCTACGAACCAGCGGCCAGGCAGGCACTCCCAAATATCCCTTCTCGTTTCCATAGCCTTTGCATAAACCTTATTTTTATTCTCATAACCCCCCTTTCAGGTCAACAAGGAACGTAGGATATACTTTCTCTATTCACAGGCCTTGAGGATTTCCCCCTAATCACAGAGCTAATAAGTGAATGAGTTGGGATTTTCAGCTAGATTTTCTGACTTCGGTCGGCCTCCACAGAAAAGATGGGCTGTTTCACGAAGGGGCATCTTTCTTATTTCATAGATGTAAGAGTTTAATGGGCCTTGAATTGCCGTAAAGTGTTTGATTCCCTAACTATATGCGGAAGGGAGTTTGAAATGCAGAAGGAGGGCCTTGTCCCGGATGATCTCCTTTCCCCATCCTCGCCAACATAGCTCATGGGATACCGTAAACAAAGCAAGAAAGCAGACACGCCCGCTTCGATGGACCTATCTGGGGCACCGTGCAAAGAAGCCCTGATTTCCTTTGCAGAGGGAGAGCCCTCGGGAAAACTTAGCCATTGCTTTGCGGCTTACTCAGCCCCCAGGTGTCGACTGTATAGCTGGGTGGCGGTAAACACACCACCATCTGGGCCTTCTGATTCGAAGATGAAGGCACATCATGCTAAATATATCCCTGGCAGCAGTCTTAATGTTTAAAACAAGAGAAATGTGGGAGGGATGAGCCAGCTCGCTGCACCACTCCCAGACACTCGCACCTGTCTGCCCACGTGCCCCACCCTGCCCCCCCTCATGGGACGCCCCTGTCCTCAGGGAGGCGCAGAGCCTCTTTCATCAGTTTCGTCGTGCAGCCTGGGCTCCCCCCTTTCAGTCCCATGGCCTAAAAACAGAAACTGTTTTTGAATATCCAGAGGATATAATGCTGACAGGAAGTTGCCTCATTGATATAGTAGGTACCACTTCCTTCAGTCCACCAAATACTGTCGGCAAATGAGGCCAGTGAGCTCTCCTGGAGATTTTCCTCCATTGCTGAGGCAAACATTCTTTACCCATGATGGGAGGGATGGTTAGGGAAATCAAAGACGACAAGCCTACTTACAGCATCATAACTGGGCCCCAGAAGTGCCTGCCAGAGCCCACCTCTTTTTACTCTGACAGTGGGCTTGTGGTCTTTAATTGGGCCTCTGGTTTTGTCTTTGTTTTCTTTTTTTTTTTAAGATTTTTATTTTATTTATTTGAGAGAGAGAGAGAGAGATTGAGAGAGAGCACAAGAAGGGGTAGGGTCAGAGGAAGAAGCAGACTCCCTGCTGAGCAAGGAGCCCGATGCGGGACTCGATCCCAGGACTCCGGGATCATGACCTGAGCTGAAGGCAGTCGTTTAACCAACTGAGCCACCCAGGCGCCCTGTTTTCTTTTTTTGAAGAACACAGTATGGTGACCAGAATCTGGGTCGAGGACCCAGTGATAAGGAAATTCTGTCCTGCCGCTAGTCCTGACGTTTTGCCTGTGAGGAAGCAGAATGTGGAAGCCTATTCTGGGTGAGCTGGTGCCAGCTCAGGGTGCCACAGGGTCCAGCTGCGTAGAGAATTTAAAGCCCAGAGAATCCAGAAATTGAGGGCGTTTTGTATAATCATCCTGTTTCCATATCCCTGGCCTCCTAGGATCAATCGGGGTACAGAATTTCTGAGTCGGTCATTCAAGGAGATCGCCAGAATCGTTTCTCACCCAGGCATGGACCTCATCCTGTCATTCCAACACAGTCCGAGGCCTTCTGATGATTTTCCTATTAACGGGTTCCTAGAATTAAAGATGTACACTTCGTAGCGGGTCAAAAAGAATTCCCTTCAAGGGTCTGAGAATAAAGTCTTTGATTACTTATGAAAACTCATTTAACTTTTCTTTCTTAGCTTCTTTACCCTTTAAATGCTGTGATGAAATTGATCAGAGAAAAAGAAGAGTGTACACTTAGTGACCTCTTATTTTGTGCCAGGCACTACCCTCAGCCCTTTCCTGTACTTTTTCTTTTCTTTTTTTCAGGAAAAATGACTAGGATTTGGGGCACCTGGGTGGCTCAGTCAGTTAAGTGTCTGCCTTCGGCTCAGGTCATGATCCCGGGGTCCTGGGATCGAGCCCCGCATCGGGCTCCCTGCTCCGCGGGAGCCTGCTTCTCCCTCTGCCTCTGATCCACCCCTCTGCTCTTGCACACACACTCTCTCTCGGTCAAATAAATAAATAAAATCTTTTTAAAAAGATGACTAGGATTTAAAGTCCATCTTAATGAGAACACTTTCTTACTACTTTTAAATAAAAATGATTTACATTTTTTAATATGAACGTGCTCCGGCCCTCAGACTTCACTGCTTCCTGATGGACGGGGTTTCGGTACCACAGGACTCCTGAGTCCCCAGGGCTCCTGAGGCTGGAAGTCCTTGTGGCAACTTCGGGAGCCTGATTCTTACCAAGTGTTTAACCACTTGCCATTCTGCATTCACTGAAGGGATGTTCTTGAGAACTTGAGGAGTATGTGCTCTTTCTCATCCAAGCATATTTATGATATCTTTTTCCCAATACGGATGTCTTTTTGTACTTTTTAAAAAAGATTTTCTTTATTCATGAGAGACAGAGAGAGAGGGAGGGGGAAGCAGAGGCAGAGGGAGAAGCAGGTTCCCCACAGACAGTGACACGGTGCTTGATCCCAGGACCCTGAGAATGACCTGAGCCAAAGGCAGATGCTTAACCAACTGAGCCACCCAGGCGCCCCGTTTTGGGACTTTTTATTCTGGTAATTATATGCAGTTGATGAGGGTGCTGTGGATCCCCACCATATTTTTCACGATCTGCAGGTAAAGGCTGAAACACTTTATCTGGAATTCTTGACTTGGTAAATGTGTGACGAACCCAGTCTGTACAAATGAGAGGCTCCACACGGTTTGTCAGTTGGTAGTCAGCCTGGGGACCTCTGAACTATTGAGTGCAAAATACCTGCCCTGAGCATGGTGCTGTTCTCTTCAGAGGTGAGAGGAAGCAGAGCAGAGCAAAGACTCAGCCCTTTCCTATATTTCTTATATTTCTTATTTAATTACCACAACAATATTGATCCCTCTCCCTTTGTAGTTTATAAATATGAGACTGAGATCTACCTAAAGTTATTGGAGCTACTAACTGGTGGGTTTAAAACTCAGATGTGTTTGTCCTTAAAGTCCTTAGCTGCCATATGTTGTTTACAAGGAGATGACTAGAAAGGGGTTCTTATTTTAGAACCTTGTGTTTTCTTTTGGATTTTATAGTATTCAATGTATTTTGTGAACAGCTCTTTTCTGGGGGGTCTTATAAGAACTGTATATAAGACAGAGCAGGTCTTTCTCCCATTTTTTTCAGGTGAGGAAACTGAGGTCCAGACAGGTTAAATGCTTGGCCAAGGTCCCGGAAGTGGTAAATACTGGAACAGGAAAGAGGTTATAGGTCTTCTGACCCCCTTTCACAGCCCCTCTATTTAGGCAAAGAGCTCATTCTAGAAGAGACCTGAGTGACCATAGAAACTTTGGCTCTCATTTTACATTTGCAGAAACTAAGATCCAGGGAGGGAGTGTTACTTAGCCAAGGTCACCCAGTTAGCCATCAACAGAATTGGCACCAAAAATCAGACTGCTGATATTCCCAATTTAATAATATTTCTACGCTTTCAAAAGAAACTTGTAGGTTGAAGCAATCAATAAAAAAAAACATTTGAAGGAAACATTTCTTCAGTTGCTTTGGAAGCACAGAAGGGGAGGCCTCAGGATGGCGAACTTTTGTGTCTTTGGTTCTATCCTCAACCCCAAAGTATTTCCTAAAAGATTTTGTTTAGAGAAGAAAATCACTAATTGGTCATTGATATGATGGCTATAAATTACAAAGTAATTTGCCCTTGGTGCCATTGGGTAACTTCCTACTAAAAACGTTATTTTTAGGTAGGTTCTATTAGCTTTTAAGGACAGTTTCTTATAAGATCAGGAAACTTTATCCTCAGTTGGAAGACTGAAGGAGTCATTATAGCATCCAGCACTAGAGGGCGCCCTATGAGAAGGCTGGCTACACAGACTCCCAGGAAGCCACCTGAGCAGCTCAGAGACAGGCAGAGTGGAAAAGGAAGGGAAATAAAGAGTAAACAGGTTCAGCAGCTATCATGGGGCCAGACATCACAAGCCACATGACGGGTTATGAAAAGTTGTGTGTGTGTCTCTGTCTGTGTCTGTGTGTTTGGTTTTAGCTGTTGTTACTATTTTAATATAGACATGGTCCTGAAAAAAATTGATTATTCACATATATACCATTTAATCCTTACAACCCTGAAAGGTAGATATTATTAGCTCCACTTTATAGATGAAGAAATCAAGGTTCAGTGAAACTGAGTGACGCATTCAGTCAGGGACTGTGCAATGGAAGATCTGCAATGCCAAAGTATCTAATTATTATTAACCATCCTTCCTATGGTATTTCCACTGTGCCGGGGCTTTTTCTGCTGAAGGCCATGTAATGTCCTATTGTCTAAATAAATGCCTTTCTTTTGCAGACCTTCTTAGAATTTTTTCAGCTAAAACTTTGAGATAGTGTCCTTGCATATTCAACAAGCATCCTGGCTGACTCTGATGTAGGTGGTTCGTGAACTTCATTTTGACAAACTACTTCTCAGTGCATTCCTCTGGAGGTATTCACACTCATATGTCATATCTGATGCGATTTGCCATTTGTTGCTGTTCCTTTAGACATTTTCTCAAGTTACCTCGTTTCTGTACATTTTGTTTTTCAAGAGCAGAAGCTCCATTCCCTCCCTTCAGACCCATTAGATTCCTATTGGGTTAGCAGTTTCCCAGCACGTCTCTCTGCCTAAAGCATAACCTCCTCCCTGTATCCCTTACCTGTGTAGTTCGTACCCCCCTTCAGGCCTCAGTTTAGGCTGCTCTAAGTGATCTTGTTGCCCGAGTCCCAGAGGTGCTCCTGCTTTGTGTTCCCATGGCACCCCGCCCTTCTCCCACCAGAGCAGGGCACAGGGTACACACACCTTCCTGTCTCACGCACGGGTCATTTCATATTTCCTTAGTGACTTTACTCTGACCTTACCTACTGCATACTTGCTGTATCCCTTTGTGAGAGCAGGAACTTTGGTTTTCTGGTTCATTATCATATTTTAGCATCTAGCACAGAGCCTGATGCATAGTAGGCTAATGCTTAGTTGTAGAATAAGCATTTAGGATCATTTGTAGGATATGTGAATGAACAAACTGAGAAGAATGACTAAGAAGAGAGAAGAAATTTTAAAAAGCATCTTAACTCACACTGGGCTGGGATGTATGGAGACAATGACCTTTGGGGTCAAGTGGGGCACCTAGGAGATGGCCAAGGGGAGCCATGAAGCCCTAGTTACTTGGCCAGCTTCATTTTCCCTGTGGCTACAGTCGGTTCAACTCAATACGTATGTAGTGGTGTCTTTGATGCGACAGCACTCTGCTAGACACTGGGGAAGGAAAATGTGTACACCACAGCCCCTGAACTTGTGGATGTCATATTTTAAAGTGAAACCATTTTGTGATCTCTATGCCCGTGTGTTTAACTATTAATAGGAAACAAGAGCTGACATTATTCCACTCTCAGGAGAGTTCAAATGACTGAGTCTTATAATTGCCGCATAATGTAAGGGAAGTCTGAAAGAGCAATGCAGCAGAATGGGAAAAAGCCAGGTTTCAAAGTCCCATGAGGACATGAAGACAGAGCTGCAGAGAGCCTCGGCGACATGTGTGAAATAGGTCTGATGATAACACGACCACTCCTGGCCCGTGATAGCAACGGTTAACATGACGGAGCACTGTGCCAGGCACTCTGCTGAGCCATTTCCATGGATTAATTTACTTGATCCTCTCAGCTATCCAGTGTAAGTGTTTTTATTATTCACATTTTACTATTTGAGGAAACTGGCTCAGAGAGCTTAGGTAATTTGCCCAGTGTCACACCTGATAACAAATGGCACGGTCAGAATTTGAACCTGGGCCTGGCTGATGGATACACAAGATAATGCATGGTGCCTGGCAGATAATAAGCTTTCAGTGAATGGTTTCTCATATTCTTATTGTACTCAAGAAGTGGGGCCCACAGAATTATTGCTGTTGAGGTGAGTCGCTAGTCAGTGGATAGGGAGGAGGGCTGGGTTCCTGGGTTTGTGACCCAAGCCAGAGGCAGGAGAGGAGTCCACTCAGCTATGAGTGCTTCTGCAATTCCTCTGGCACTGTGCTTCCCAGACCCCATACCTGGGGAACTAGGACACCTCAAGGTTACAAAGGCCTCGCAGGCCACCCAGTCGAGGTCCCAATCCGGTGCACGTGTCCCCGGACCACATGCCAAGAGGCCTCTGATTGAATCTCTGTCTCAACTCTACCCACCATCCACATGCCACCTCTTCATTACTCTCCTGCAGGGAGGACAGACGATTGAGCCCAAGCTCCAGAAGTCACCACTGGACCACATTTTCAAGATCTTCTACGTCGACCCCATGTGTTGTGCGTGTGGTCCTCCCGGAGAGGGGATTAGCAGGGACGTGACCTTGGGAGAGGCTGGAGATCTTCCCAACCCCCTACAGAGTCAGTCATTCTTTCCCACTCCCACTTCGCTCCTCCCTCCACGAGGCCGGGAGAGCAAGAAAGGCTCCCATGTTTATGAATCCAAATGAACGTTGGTATGGGCAGAAAGGCCCTAAGGCCTGGGGAACTGGTGTGGTCGGCGCCACGGCTGGGAGCTGGGAGGTGTTGCCGGAGCAGAGCTGGCTCACTGCTCCGGAGTCCAGAAGGCCCGGGACACGCAGACCTGTGTACACCGAGTCCAGAAACAACACCTCCCCAGCTGGCACAGGCCCTTGTGAAAGCTCCCGGGCTACAGACTGCTCATTGATGACTAATTTCCATCTCCAAGGCTCCCCTCGCTTTTCCTTTCGCCAACTTGAAAACCTGGGGAAGGAGGTGTCAGAGCATAATTTGCTGCCTCCAGAACCCTCCTGGTTTAGCTCTCAGCACAAGGTCTGCTTAGTGAGGGACCAGTGGATAAAACCCCACTGTCTGCAGGACTCACGCGGGCGGACCTGTTTGTCTTGTCTTGTCTTTCCTCTCGGCACACAGCAGGCAAAGCCTTATCATCCCTGGAGGAGTCAGGACAGTTGTCTTCTTCAAAGAGCCGCTGCCTCCAAGGGAAGCGAGCTGTCCTTCGGTTTTCAGTCCCAGCTGTCTCGTGAAATTGTGCCAGGGCCCGGCATCCCAAGCAGACTGAGTAAGAAATGTATGTTATGACCATTTGGTAGCTTATGGGTTACATGTTAATAGGTGCTTGGTAAAAGCAAAATCGCGTTGACTCTGAGTACGAGTCCATTCTGGGGCAGAGGCTCTGCCCCACACCACCTTGCTTCCGGAGACGCCCAGCCCTCCCCTCCTGCTGGAGGCCCACCGCTCCTGCAAGGGCTTTAAATTTCAGTTGCAAAAACCCTCCCTGGACCTCATCCCCAGTTCTTCCCAACAACCAAAGCTTTCATTGTCTCCAAGACTTGTGCTCAGGCTATTTTTAACTTGTCCTTTCTTTTTTAAAAAAAAAAGAGAAAGAAATAAATTACACCAGAAGAGCTTAATGAGCCCCATTTAGCTTTTTGTAGAGAAGGAAACTTTGCAGACATTAACCAGTAAGTGCCGCTGAATGCCTTGGCTGCCCAGCACGCCTCTGAAAATCAGCCTTTCCCTCCGCGTTACAATAGCTTATTTTTGGACAGTGGCCTCCGCACCGCATCACAAACTTGCCAAACCAGGGGTCCATCGTGAACTTAGCAGAAGGTAGAGATTTAGGTGAGAGGTTCAGAAGAAGAACTCAGGGTTGCAGAGGGCAGAGTGGTGGAAAGAAGGGAGAGTTCCTTGCGCTGGGAAGTCCTGGAGGCTCACTCTAGCTGCTCTCTGCTCCTCTCACCTACACGCTTCCCTGCCTCTACCCCACAGTGCCACAGATGTGAAGCAAGTGGGAGAAAGAGTGACATTTCACATTTGGGTTCATAATCATGTAAAACTAACACACACACACACACACACACACACACACACACACACACACACACCCCCGCTGCTAGGGCCCCCACCCTTAAAACAACAACAGGACCAACAACAAAAGAGCTCAAGTATTCTTGCAGGGCATAAAAAATTCTGGCCATACACATCCCTGCTGTCCATCCACCCAAACCCCAGAGTCCTCCCGGGTCAAAGTTGATTCCAGGGAAATGTTCTCAGCTATTCTGCATGGTAAGAAGTCCAAGTCACAAATGACAGGACTGACCCCAGCAGGGTCAAAGCGGGCAGGACGCGGCCATTGGCCTTCTGGACTTTTAAGGTAAAGCAACCCGGAGGCCTTTCCAGGGGGGAAAAGTCCAGCCTCAATCCCTCTGATGCCCACACCCAGCCGTTGGGTTGGTCCAAAGTCTGCTGCTGACCTTCCCGGGCACAGCACGTGCATTCTTCATTGGGGTGTGGCCATGCCTTTGCTTCAGGGACACAGCACAAATGCTCTCTGTGGCCAGATGTTTCTGCATACAGTTAAAGGCACATAAATACAGTCTCTGTAACTGCTGCTGGTGTGTCTAAGGTCTACGGATGGGAGAGGGAGAGACGTAGACTTCATCAGGGGAAGAAGTCCCTCCCGGGTAAATAGCCCACTCTGAGCTGTGTTAGTGTTATAATACACCATTCTTTCGAATCCATGTTATTTCAAGCATTCCATGGTAACTCAGGAGATCAAAAGGCTCACTCAGAGCCGGACAGAGGGCTGTTGGACCATCCTGGCTAAATGAAAAGATTTGGGGGATGCTGGGAAGTAAAAGGGAAATTTGTAAATACCAAGAATCTTTTTAAAGTTTATTATTGTAAAAAAAAATAGTTATTTGCAGTCAAGATGAATGTGAAGTATGTATTGATGATGTATACAACTTCAATTAATTAATCAAAAGCAGACAAGATGAGAAGAGGAGGTCTTTTGAATTGACACTCAAGTCTAGTGCTTATAATGAAGAAGGCAAAGATTCTCATGTTTAGACTCCCGATGAGAAATTTAAAGGTCAGCAAAGCCCCATCTAAAAAGCAATTGGCTGTGAGGTCTTTACTTGCATGTCTGCTAGCAAGGCAAAAGAAGAAAGCCAATGCTTTTGCTTTATAGACAGTATAAACAAATTGTGTATTTATCCTCCCTCAAGCCCTCATTGAATTTTGGGTAGAAGAAGCTTTGTCCCTCCTTCTGTGGTAGGATAGGGTGACAAGGTTGGGATGGAGGTGGAGAATCAAGCTCTGTCTCTATGCCCATACTCTTCCCACTTTCTGTGGGGCTTTCCCTGCCCTACTAGGTGAACCCTTATTGATCCTTTGGGACCCAGCAAAATGGTCACCTCTTCCATGAAGCCTCCCCTGATACATCTGGCAGAGGATTATCTTTGTATGTGCATCTCTGTCCCTCCCCACCAGACTGTGAGCTCTTCAAGGACTGGGATTAGGCTTTACTGATACGTGTGCTTCAGCACCCAGTGCAGTGCCTGGCTCACAGTTCATAAGTACTCAGTACGTGTTGTTATCACATGTAATGTATAGAAATAAATTCTTGTTGAATGCATGCATGGCAATGGCAGGTCAAACAAATAATAAAAAGGGTTGATGACAGGTATTAATTTATAAATTCATAACCATCCATCAGCTCATCACTGTGCAAGGCAGTGGGAGAGAAGGAAGAAACATAGGACAGAGTTTAGGTCCTGGTCAGGAGAGTCGAAAGAACACACATGAAATAGCAGGAGAACATAAAACAGTGTGTGATACAGTTAGTGGTTCAGAGTAGAAGGAGGTGGGTACCAGAGCTTGGCCCTATGAGTTCTTACCACCCCCACCAACACACATGCACAAAGAATTACCCCCAAACCAATGTTTAAAAATCAAGTAGCTATCAGATCTCTTTTCTGGGGTGTTCCTGACCCCACTTTGCACCTTGTTCTGCTTTGCCTATTCTCTGAACAGCACAGCCCCTTTCTCATCTCCCCCAATCCCTCACACACCTTCCTGCTTTGCCCCTCAATTCTCTGTTCCTCCAACCCAGAGCCTGTGGCCAACCGACTCCTAGACTGTGACTTCCCTCCTCCTTCTTGGTTGCCCTTGCTCAGACTGACATCCAGCAGGCACCTTCCCTGATGTGACCCCAGAACCCTTGCTCAGGAGCCAGGGCAGATCTGGAGGGTTTGGCCCAGTGGCCTGGTGTTCCCCCTTTCCTTGGCCCTAAGAGGAAATGTCTCTGAGGTCCAAAGGACCTTGGGACTAGAGGAAAGGTCTCTGAGGACCAAAATAGTTATGAAAGATCCTGAAGGAAGAGCTGCTTCACCTCACCACCCCCTCTAGGCTCCACATAAAGAAATGTTCTGCTCCAAGCCCCATGTTTACAGACTTGGTGTCCCAACTGCTAAACCTCATGCATGCACACTGGCTCTCGCCATTCTTGTCTCCTTTTCTGGCCAATGATTCTACTTGCTGTCTATAGCTTCATGCAATGTTGTCTTCTTGGTGTCCAATTCCATCTCCCCTGGCTTCTGATCCTAATTTGCCTCTGGAAACTTCTGAGCATCCCCTTGCCTCCCTGGTGCAGACTAGACCAAGGAACTCATGAGACAGCTGCCTTGGGGTTTAGCCGGGCCCCTGCATTTGCTACATTCCACCTCTGTTGGGCAGTTTCCCACCATCCCTCCTGATATCCTGAGAACTAGGAGGCTTCATTAGAAAGGCAGGTCTTAAAGACTGGGTCGGATGCAGAAAAGTGAATAGGGAACATTGGCAGGTGATGAGAACAGCAAGAAATGGGACTGAAGAAAACAGGATCTTCATGAGATGGGGACCTTTGGATCAGTCTTCTGACGGTCTCATCCTGGGGCCAAACCAGGGTCACTGCCAAAGCTGCCATCTAAATGAAGGACACCACAGTGCTGAAAAGAACCACCAGTGCAGCAGCTAGAGTTTAAGTCACAGAAATCACCTAACTTTGGGCAAATCACTGCTTACTTTATTTATACCTCTCTAAGAAAGGTGTTGTAGATTTTGAAGCTTGCAACCCCATACGTAATCCTGAATGGCTGGACATTCAAGGGAACTGCTGTTTGATCAGTGCACCAACCACGGGGTATTAAGGGCCAGGTTGTATGATCATTCCACTGTGTGAACAAATAGACAATCAACAACGTTCTAGGTTTCCTGTTGCCATACCCTGGAGAACATAGGCAGAGCCCGTGATCTCGGACTGAACCCATCTTTGGGGATTAAGTTGATACCAAGCAAAATGATGGGTCCAAGTTAAGTGGCTCTAATTCAGAAGGACTAGAAAAGCTGTGGACAGCATACACCCCGGTACAGAGCCCTGAAAAAAGGAGCCTAGTGTGTTGGGTCAAAGAAACGGACTGCTTGTGGAGGCTGCACCAGTCAGCTTTCTCTGGGTTACCCCAGGACAAATAGCATCAAACTCTCAGTAAAGGTTGATTTCTTGCTCATGTTGTGTGTCACTTCATATGAACAGGAGATTTGACTCTCTCCTCCTGTGAGTTCACATTGCCCTAGGATCAGCCCCCATGCTGGCTGTAACTCCATTCCACGCTTTCTTCATCCCAACATTCAAACTGAAAGAACAGCTCCAACTGGCACCTTGCCATTTTCAAGGAAGAGGGGAAAGAGAAATGATGAGAACCCACAGTGACTCTTCAAATTCTTTCTCAGAAGTGACACATGTCACTTTCACTCACATTTCGTTAGTCAAAGCAAGTCTTGTGGCCAGGCCTGACTGGGCGGGAAAGTATAATTCTCCTACAGAGAAGGACAGCAGACACCGGGAACAATATTGTAGCTAAGACAAGGATGGACCTTGAACATCAGACCCGGTAGGTAGTTTATAGCTAATTACTTGGGAAACCACTGCAAGTGTCTGAGACAAGCAATGGCATCAGGGAGCTCTATTACAAGGCCATTTACTTCACCTGTAAATACAGATTGGAGTGGACAGAGAGTGCTGTGTAAGGGCCTCAGCTGGAGCCCATGACATTAATCCAAGAGTGAGTCAACGGATTTGGGATGAAGGTTGTTTACGGGGAATGGAGACAAACATTTGGGTAGAACAGTTGTTTTAAAGGAAGAATAGACAGGACCATTCACCCAGTTAGAGGTGGGGGCTGCAGGGGTATGAATCATCAAAGATGATTCCAAGATTTCTCCTAACTAGCTGGGCTATAAGGCATCGAAACATGTTATTGAGTTGATGGCAGAGAACGCTCTAAAGATTTCTAAGGATCACAGCACATGGACTTTCAAGGATGATATGCAACAGCTAGGATGCGCCATCAAGAGCGCTGAACTTGGCCTCAAAAATTTGGGCTTGGTTCCTGGGTCAGGCATTTATTAGCCGGGTGGCCATGGGCAAATTCTTTCACTCCTCTGTGCCTCAGTTCTTGCACTTGTACAAATGGAGGTAATGCTACCTACCTAGCAGTATTACTTGAGGACTAAATTTCTATGAAAAGTATTTATAATGATTTATAGAGTATGATTATCAAAGTCCTGGTTAGAAGTATGTCCTCAGTCCTAACCATCCAATAATTATATTAATTATATAAAGTCTTGGGTTCTTCAGGGCTTAAGGCATTCTACCACTTCATTTTGAACTCTATTTAGATGGTTTTGGGGTTGAAAACCAGGGAGGACTGCCCGATAATAGAAACCATAGATCATAATCCCAAATGCCTGGAGTCACCAGATAGGTAGATAAAATACTGGTCGGGTATGGGAAATGTGAAGCACATTTGTAGGAAGCATGAAGGCATGGTAGAAAGAAGCATTTGCCTGTTATAGAAAAAAGAACAGTGTACACAAAATGACAAAGGCCGATCGCCCCTCTCCACCTCCGGACCAGGGACCCTTCGGAGCCGCTGAGGCTCTTGGGCCCTGCGGAATGACAGCCGGCTGAAAGGCCTCTGCAGCTTCTCAGCCCTGGCAGGATTTGGTCCACAGGAATTACTCCAGGTTTGCCCGCTGTTCCGGTTGTTCAAAATGCTGGGAATCTGGGTATTTTTGTGACATTTCCTGGTTATTAAATATTGGCAATGAATTAAAAAAAATTTTTTAAGAAAACCCTATGCAGTAACAACACATCCGTAGGCTTTGAGTGTATCACACAGAAAGGGAAGAGAGACTCACAGTTAACTCACAAAACTCATTTAGAAAGTGAGAAAAGAGTAGAGGTTTGGGGAGAGGAGGCAAACATTAGTGAGGAAAGCGGCAAGAGGAACTGTCCATTAGTGAGCCAGAGATAAATTTCCAGGGGATATCACAGAATCTGAGACATGGATGGTCACCTCGTCTCATGCTTTCAGATTTAGATCTAAATCTAGACTCATGGCCTGAGCTCCCCTTTGGCTCAGGCACCATGCCTGAGCCGGGCAAAGGCCCCTGACTTCGAGACGATTGGGAACAGGAGATGGGTCTGCTGTCTCCTCCTTACATCCGCATGGCCCAAGGAACAGCTCGCATGAAAGCAATGCTGACTTTTAGTTCCACGATGACAGCCGCTCAGTCTAAACTTTATTTTCAAGTCATCTCTGGGCCACACTGTTTTGAAGAGCTGTCAGATGAAGTTTCAGACAGTGCCCAGACAATATTACTCTTTGAATCCCAGAATGCTAGGATTTCACCCATGAGTAAGAAAACCCCACAGGCTGGCTTGTCTCCCTGTCCTCTGCATTCCTCTCCCCAGCTCAAGCCCTGCTCTACCTCAGCTTGACGTTTCAGGTTTCTGGCTCTGCTCATCTTCTCTTCCCACAGAAGAGAGCTTTCAGGAGACATCCTGACAGAGGGAGTTCCGTGTGGATTTTTAAACATTCAACTCACCATTTGGAAACAGCAATTACTCTTCCTTCCTCTTTTCAAATGGCTACACAAATCAGTTTGCTTTGGGAGCTGGTTTTATTTTGTTTTGTTTTAAAGTATTGCCGAATTCCTTTTCATGGTGCTTTTTCTCATTTTGTGTCATTTCAACTTTCCATTGGCAAAGCTGTAATTAAGAGTCCCACTTACTATTTTATGCCCCATCTATGTTCTTCTGTTCCATTTGAACTTTTTCTCTGAGCCAGGTTAGAGTACATAGCAACTTTACTACACAGCAAGACATTTTTAAAGTAAGTGATATGTTACAATGAGCATTTAATCTGTTCTAACTTAATTCTTTTCACTGTTGCGTTACATTGCTTGTTTTCCTTAATAAGAGTACAATTTAGAACTTTGGAATTATTATTTTGCAATTCTGTTTGTCAACTCAGGTTAGATTGTTTTCCTTTTTCTTTTTGCTGGGGAACTAGAACAAAGGTAATATGTTCCACCAAGTTTCTTCTTTTGCTGCAGAAACTCCTAGGTGCTGGGTGTCATTTTAGTAAAAGGTCTAGATTTGGACACTGAATATGAATGCCTTTTCTCATTAACAAGTACTTAGAGAACAGCATGAAAAAAATCTCCCCCTAGGAAAAATTTTCCTGACTTTATACTGATTAGAAATCTGGACTAAATTCATTCATTCATTAAAACATCATTCTTGACTGCCTACTATGTGCCAGACACTATTCTAAATGCATGCAATACATCAGTAACCAAGACAGATAAAATGTCCTGTCTTTAAAGGGCTTATATTCTAGCAAAGGGAGAGAGATACTAAACAAAAAGTACATATAATAAGTAAATAATAAGTGCTGAGAGGAAAATCATAAAGCAAGGTAAGAGGAATGGGTAGGCATGGAGTTGCCATTTTAGATAAGCTTGTCAGGATATGACATTGGGAGGGAGGGATGCAGATCATGCAAGAACCTTGCAAATCACTGTAAGGATATTGCCTTTGCTCTGAGTAAAAAAGGGAGCTATCACAGGGTTTGGGCAAAGGCATGAGCTGATTTGTCTTACATGTTAAAAAGCTCACTTTCACTGCTGTTGAGACTAGCCCGTGGGGAGGGATGAGGCACGCGTGGAAGCACATAGACTAGTTAAGTGGCTAAGGAGTTAATCCAGGAGGGAGATGATGGTGAATGGAACCAACGTGTGACAATGAGGTGTATGTTTAGAAGGTAAGCCAGACAGCATTTCCTGGTGGTTTCAACGTAAGTTATGAGAGAAAGACAGAAGAGTCAAGGATGACTGACTCCAAGGTTTTTTGTTTTTGTTTTTTGTTTTTTGTTTTTAAGATTTTATCTATTTCTTTTAGAGAGAGAGAGCAAATGAGCATGAGTCGGGGAAGGGGCAAGCCGACTCCATATTGAGTGTGGAGCCTGATGCAGGGCTCCATCCCACGACCTTAGATCAGGACCTGAGCTGAAACCAAGAGTCAGATGCTCGACCAGCTGAGCCACCCAGGCGCCCTGACTCCAAAGGCTTTTAGCCCAAGCAACTAGAAGGACAGAATTGCCGTTTACTGAGAGGGCAAAAGCTGTGTGGGTTGCATAGGTTTGGGGGAGAAATCAGGAGTTTGGTTTGGAACTTGTTAAGTTTGAGATATCTGTTAGAAGTCTAGGTGGGAAAACCAAAAAAGTAGTTAGAAATGCAAATTGGAGCTCAGGAGAGGGAAATACGCTGGGAATATAAATATGGGATTGTTGGCATAGAAAGGGAATTCAAAGCCGTAAGAGTGGATGAGCTCCTTGAAGAGAGTGAGCCTGGTGTCTCAGAAGACCAAACAAGGTAGTTTACCAAAGAGGAGGGAGCAGTGGTTGGTGTCTAATACTGCTGAGAGGTCAGTTAAGGATTCAGGGCTGTATTTAGCCAAGTGGAAGTTGTCAGTTACCTTGGCAAGATCAGTTTCAGTGATGCATTGGCAGTGGAACCCCTTTAGATTGAGTTGAAGAGAAGATGGGAAGAAAGGAATTGGAAACAAGGAGTATAAACAATTCGTGTGAGACGTTTAGATGCAAAGGCGAGAACAGAAATGGAGTGGAGAAGGCAGGGTCCGGAGACATTTTATACCTGAAGATGGAGGAGAAAATCACATTTTTAAAAAGGTTGACGGCAGCCATCCAGCAGAGAGGGGGAAATTAGTGACATAGGAGACAAGGGACACTTGTTGCCATGAAAATTTGAGACTGGATGAAATTGGGTGCAAAAGTGAAGAAACTGGTTTTCGATAAGAACGTGGATAGTCCACTCCTCGTGGTGGCAGGCAGGAAGGCAGAGGATATGGGTACAGATCCTCACGTGGTTAAGTTTGGTGTTTTTTAATACTTTTTTTTTTTTTTAACTCTCCCCAGTGAAGAAAACACAGTCCAGGGCTACCGAGTGAGGAACCCTGGCTTGCCTAGATAGACAACCTTAGTTTTTTCACTCTATGAATCCATTTTAGAAGGGAGAGGTCCACTTCTCCTCTTTGTGGTTAAGACATGTACCCTTAATTTTTCTAGTTTCAATTTCACCATACCATTTCTAATTATAACAGTCTGGCAATTTCCCTTCCTCTTTGGACCTTGTGTTACGTCAAGAGTCATGGAGAGTCACCCCGCATCCCCGCCCAGTTCCATTTCCCCCACACTGTTCTCCTCCCTCTACCTGCTCACTCCTTTCTGATCTAGTCTCCAGCATTTCAATTTCCTCAGCTGTGAAGAAAGACGACAATTTGCTCTCTACCTCCAAGGTTGGGAGTTTAAATAAGTCTAAGAAGTGAAATGGTTTTAGCCCATCTCAAGTAACAGAAAGAAGAGGAAAGTGGGAAGGTCAGACAGGAGAAGAGGGAGGAGACCACTGGGTTTTCATTTGCTTTGACTGAGCCCCTACTCTACAATTTCAAATCATGATATGGATGTGAGCTCCCAGATGTTGCCTGTTATGGTGGCTGTAAAGTTTAGAGGGTCACAATAGTTTAAGAAATTGGGTGGCTCATTCGGTTAAGTGTCCAACTCTTGATTTCAGCTCAGGGTCCTGAGATCGGCCCTTGTCTGGCTCCACGCTCAGCATGGAGTCTGCTTCTCCCTCTCCCTCTGCCCCTTCCCCTGCTCTCATTCTCTCTGTCTAAAATAAATAAATCTTGAAAAAAAGGAAATTGGGTCACATTTATACTATACGGACACACTTATAGTAGGTAACATTTACTGAGCAATGCCTATGTTCTAGGCACTTAGCTGAGCCCTTTCCATATGTCAGTTAGTTCTTGGCCACACAATAACTTAAGATATGTATCGTTCTTCCCATTTCAGAAACCAGGAGGTGAGAGAAAGAGGCTCAAATAACTTGAAATTTTGTATCCCTTCAGCTGTTCAGCATGACAGCCACTTTCCAAGCAAATATAGTCTGTATTTATTTATGTATGGTTATGCAGGTGTATCCAGATTTAGCCCTGTGCCCCAGGACTATTCTTCATTCTACAAGGAATTCATCATGATATTATTCATAAGCTACCCCAGTGTATTTGCGATCAATTTATAAAGCTTGATTTCTGCACAATATTTCAAAAACATGTTTACAGATTATTGAAATTCCTATTGCTTACCACCTGTTGGGCACTCTACCAGGTGATAAAAAAAAGGAACAATGCAATCTGAGCTTCTCCAAGGAGCTCAGATTCTTCTCTATAGGAAAGTCGATTGTTCAATCATTCATTCATTCATTCATTCATTCATTCAGTATTACTGAGTGCCTCAGGGCATGACAAGTGCTATGGTTTAGGTAAGCACAAATCAACCTAGAATTACAATACTTACTAAAAAGAGATGCACATATTATGGCCTTTATCTCAAATGGTCCTTTCAGACAGTATTTTAAATGCTTACCTCTAGAGCCACTTATAGGCTGTGTGAACTTGAGCTAATTACATAACCTCTTCAAGCCTTTATCTCCAGTCCTAAAAAATGAGGATAGGAATAGTATCTATTTCCTAGGGTTGCTGTGAGAACTAAGGGAACATATGTAAGGTACTTAGAGCGGTGCCTGGCTCTGGTTGTTATTATTAGTGTTATTACCAGGTGCTAGAACGGTTGCTGATTCCTGACCATCACAACTCAGCAAAGCATAGTAAATGCCCTCTGTAAGTTTGTTAGACACAACTTCCTTGAAACCTTATTGTGTCCCCCCATCCCTGTAGACGTATCTGGAGTAGCCTCAGATTCCTTTTCTGTCACATTCCTTAATTTTGAATCCAATGTCGTATCTGTTATTGTCCTCTGCTGTCCACTTCCTATTTGTTTTCCTTGGGGCATAAGGAAAGCAGACAACTTTTTACATCCTGGACCATCAGAGTGATCTTTCATTACTTGTCATTGGTAGAGCTCTTACCAATTTTACCTTTGAAAATGTTTTTATTGCTGGGCGCCTGGGTGGCTCAGTCGTTAAGTATCTGCCTTCAGCTCAGGTCATGATCCCAGGGTCCTGGGATCGAGCCCCGCATCGGGCTCCCTGCTCAGCGGGAAGCCTGCTTCTCCCTCTCCCACTCCCCCTGCTTGTGTTCCCTCTCTCGCTGTGTCTCTCTCTGTCAAATAAATAAAATCTTTAAAAAAATGTTTTTATTATTTTTCTTGTCATCAAAGCAATATGTGCTCAACATGAAAGCAATGCAAACACACAGAACTTTGTAACAGAAAGTGGATGGCCATAGTGATATCACATCCAGAGATAACCACTGTTAACTGCTTCTTACATGTACTTCCAGATTTCCTCTAAGCATGTGTCTGATAACATGTATGTTTTGAGACAAAAAAAAGTGCAAATACAAATGGGATCATGCTATCTATATTGTTCTGTGGTTTGCTTTTTTCACTTATAGGTTTTGGACACTCTTCCATGTACAAGTAGATTTATCTTATTTTTATTAGTGGCTACGTACAGTTTCCTTTTACAGATCTAGCAGAGCTTGCTTAAATAGTTTCCTACTGGGATTTGGTTATTTGACTTGTACACTATTACATGTTTTTGCTGTTACAAACATGCCTGTACATATGTTTTTATACACATGTGTAAATATTTTTGAAACACATCATTTTTGCATATATAACCCTGAAATATAAATTCCTAGATGTGGAATGACCTGGTCAAAGAAAACACACACTTATTTTTTCCAAAATTGCCAAACTATCCTCCAAAGGGATCTGCCCAATTTGTACTCATGTGTATAGTATGTGTGAATATCTGTTTCTCCACATTTGACAGTTTTCTGATTATTACTTTTTTTCCCCTCAAATTTATACCAATCATGAAATCATACTTCTCTCAGATCTAGAATCATAGTTTAAAGCCCAGGGAAGATCAAAACATGGAACAAAGTGTTTTTACAAACAGCAAACCATTCCAAATTAGTTATAATAGTGGGGTGTTTTCAATCAAAATATTATACCACGAGATGTTAACAGTTTTTAAAACTGCTCTAACCTCCCAGATGAGCAAATCTGGTACTGTGATTAGATCACTTACCACACAGCCCCTGCCCACACACCTCCTTCTTGGCCGGGTGTGTGGAATAGGAGAGACTGCTGGCTCGTGAGGGACAGGGCAAGGAAAGTGAGAACGCAAGGGGTCAGAAGGGCTCAAAATCTAGTGTCGTGTTGTAACTAGTCTAGAACAGTCCCTTGAGCGTGCTCTGGACCTCTGTTCATACTCCTCCCTGCCAGGGCTGCCCTTCTTCACTTTCAGTGCCTGATCCACAGGGGCTCACTACGCCAGGGTCCGTTCTCTTCCCCCTCTTCTCTCTGAAGCCCTTTCTGAAACCTTAGAAAACCACTTTTTGTAAGGCCTTGCTGTATCTGAAGACACACCTTCCTGAGCGCCCCTCCCATTTTGTGCAGCATGTTTACAAAGAACATTGACACTGAGTAAATGTTGATTGAACATTCACTGACATGGAGAGATCCTGATAGAGATGAGACTTCCCATTGTTCACAGAAAAGGGTGGATTCTGATAAAAGGAGATACTAAAGTATCGGGCTGGGACCATTTGTCTTGTTATAAACCTACAATTCCGAATAGTCTTCCTGGCCTTATTTCTTTATCCCTGCTTCTCCCCACCCACGAGAAAGACGGGAAATACATTTCCCTCGTACAACAAAAACAAGAGGAGAAACTATCAGGTTGGAAAACACCTCTCAGCAGAGGACAACCTTTCATCTGCCTGCTTCAGACACAAGACAATTTTGGCGAAAAAGAATGGGGAAAAAAAGAGTAGACTCGGATTAAAACAAGAACTGACTCTCCAATAGATCTTTCATAGCAGAGACGGACCACATGAGGCTGGGTAGCTATTCGTTCCAAGATAAAGTTGTGAGTGCCCCAAATCCGAGGCAAGGACTTTCTCCTTGGGTTGGAAACTGCTTAAATGACTTTTACGCAAATGTCTCCCTACCACTTCATGGCATTTCTCCCTACGTCTTAGTATCAGAGTTTTAGTCAAAAGGAAAGACCCAGGAAAGGCGAAGGTTGCTGATCTTGCCCCGCTCCCGCCAGGCGACAGCGGCAGCCTGGCACGGCGCCCTGTTCAGGTAGGCGTTTGACAGGTAAGTCTTTCGGTGACCGGCGATCTTCCCCGCCCCATGCACCTGCCTGGCGTCTGGCAGCCTCTCGCCGCCAGTCCCCGACCCGGGGCCACCTAGCCCGCCACGCAGCCGCCTCCGGTGAGCCTGGCCCGCTGCGGGCGCGGCCGTGCGGCCGGGGGAAAGTGCTCGCCGTCACATGGAGGCCCGGGCCCGCCCCATTGGCTGCGGCCGAACCAGTCGCGGCGCTCGCTGGCTGCGGTTGGTCCCGGAGCTGCAGCGCCTGCACGGGCCCGGAGTCCATGTTACGCTTTGTCTAATTCCCCCCGTTACAGAGTCATGTGCTGCTGCTCCCGTCGCCGCCGCTGTCGCCGCCCGTGGTGCCCCGGCTCCTCCGCCGCGCTTCGAGGTGGCAGCCGCGGGCGGGGCCTCGGGAGCAGGGTCCAGGGCGCCGCGCGCCTTCGCCGCCCCGGCGCGTCCCGGTGCAGCCGCCGCCCGCCGCAGGTGATGCCGCCACCTCCCGCCTCAGCATAAGCCGTGGCTTGGCGGCCAAGCTGCCCGGGCTGCCCCCCAAGGTTGGTGCGCGCCTCTCTGGGGCCGGGGCCGCGCAGGTGGGAGCCGCCCCGGAGGCGAAGCGCGCCCCTTCCCCGGCGCAGGCGTCCGGCCCCGCGGCGGGAGCGGAGGCTGCGGCCGGGAACTCGCCGCGAGGGGCGGGGGCCGGGGGGGGGGGGAGATGCGGGCGGCGCGCGAGTCTGCGCTGGGCTCCCGTCTGCGACCGCCTGAGCCCAGAAAATTGTGCCGCTCGGAGCAGCTGGAGCGGCGGGTGCCGCGGACGCCTGCGCCGGCGGCGGTGGGCCCTGGGAGGGGAGAGTGCGGACTGCCTCCCTCCGGCTCCCCGTCGCGCGCGCTCCCTCCTCTCGCCCCCGTCCGCGCAGTCGGGAGGGCGGGGAGACCCGGTTTCGGCTCCGCTGATTCCTCTCGGAGGTGGGTGTTTGGTGTCTGGCCTTGCTGGCCGGGAGCCCAGAAGGTGAGCCCTTTAACTTCTCCAGAAACGCCTCCCCCTAGCCCGCTTCCCGCGCCGGGTGGGTTGGGCGGGGAATGAGGGCCGCGCCCCGCCCCCCGAGCCGGAGGGAGGGAGCTGGGGGCCCGCAGGTGCACCCTGCCCGCCGCGGGCCATCTCCGGGTTGGGTACCGGTATAATCCGCTTCTAGCTTGTTTGAAGGCGCGGGCACTTGGGAACGGGACTTCTGCTCCTATCCTGGCCAGGGTCTTGGGAAGGAGGATTGGGGGGAAGTTGCTTCCTGGAGGATTGATAGAGGCCTTCCTCTTAATGTCCCCCCTAATTTGGGGTATCCTTTAGGGATAAAGAAATTAGGGTTTTGGCTTTAGGCGGGCTTTGTTTTTTGTTTTGTGTTTCTTAAAAAGCCAGCCGCAGTGAAGAAGAGCTGCTGCAGGTTCGAGGGAGGAGAGGTAGGTCCCTGCTGTAGAGGAAGAGGTGGGGATTTGCGGTTCCAACGGGCACGCAGTTGGGGGGTTGTGTGGCAGAAGATGGGGAGGTAGGGCTTCAGGAAGAGAAAGAAACGCAAAGGTGAGAGCGAGCAAGTACTCAAGCGGTAGGCAGAAAGATGGAGAATAGGTACTGGGGAGCCCTAGCCAACCGTGGGGCCCAACTTGAGCTACTTGTACTCCTACATGGTTCCCTCTGCTTTGCAGATTTCTTCCTTTCCTCTTCCTTGAATTTGAAAAATATTTCTTGTTGAGCAGAGAAAGCTATGAGGACCTATTTTGAAGGAGATACAGGAGTAAAGACCTAACTTCTGGAAGCTTTCCTTAGATTTTTTTTTTTTTTAAGATTTTATTTATTTATTTGTCAGAGAGCACAAGCAGGGGGAGTTGCAGGCACAGGGAGAAGCAGACTCCCCACTGAGCAGGGAGCTGGATGCAGGACTATCCCAGGACCCTGGGATCACGACCTGAGCTGAAGGCAGAGGCTTAACGGACTGAGCCACCCAGGCGTCCCTCCTTAGCTCTGATGATAAAATTCCATCCAGGCAGCGTTTATTGAGCACCTATTTTGTGTTCTGTGCTGGACTTTGAAAGAGTCTGCACAGGCAAGGAATTCTTGTCTGCAGTAATGGTGAGGGCTGTTTACCTCATGAACAACCAAAGGGCACAGTCCGAGTGCCAAGGATGACAGTGATTCAGACCTGCCCCACCAGAGCTTTTGGGACCTCTGCTTTTTACTGACCTGTGGGAAGAATCCTGCACCATAACCAGTAAATGAGGTCTTTAGACAACGTTTCTTTTTACTGTCCACAAAATACTAACCAAACACTTACCATCAGCTAGGAGAGGGGTAGAGTTGTCGCTTCTCCTGCCTTCCACATCAGTTGACTAAAACCCTGTTAAGATGCCAAAGCAAGAGAGAGGAAAGATCCTGAGATGAGTTAAAGTAAGGATCCAGCAAAGTTGATTTGGAGTGTTTGATCTCTATAGGTTAGGTCGGGAGCCTCCCATAAAACGATTAGGTAATCCATGGAGCTGGAAAAAAAAATTCCAAATCTTGAATTGGCATGGTTTATTTCTATATTTGAACATTTTATCTTAGATTTGTCTCATTTTTATTGAGGGTTTGTGTGTACTTTGTTGATTAAAACTTAACACATTAGCAGGTGGAAGAGGAGACTGTCCTTAGATGACCCAGTCCCCCAGTCTCTTCTGTTACCATGTTGAGTAGTTGGTGATGCAATGAACGGGGGGGAGGGGGAGGTATGGAGCCACAGTCACAACTTTTCCTCCTTGCCAAGGTTTACAGAATTTTTAAAAACTTGGTCAGAGGGGCGCCTGGGTGGTTCAGTCATTAAGCGTCTGCCTTTGGCTCAGGCTCAGGTTATGTCCGGCCTTCCTGCTCCACGGGAAGCCTGCTTCTCCCTCTCCCACTCCCCCTGCTTGTGTTCCCTCTCTGGCTGTGTCTCTCTCTGTCAAATAAATAAAATCTTAAAAAAAAAAAAACAAAAAACTTGGTCAGAACTTGGCCTTTTCCCCTTGACTTTTACATTGTGCTGAGCTTTTTTGATTAATTTTACAAAATTTTGATGTGTTTGTCTTGTCCCAGTAGCTAAATTGTTTTGGTAGCTATATGATGGAAGTTAGACGTGGTTCAATCCCAGTCACGTAGGTGGATTGGCACTACGTATGAAGAAGTCAAACTTTTGTTCAAACTGTGTACTCATGATCACATACGTTCTTGAAATGGTAGTTGGTAAGGGATTTCACATATTTTCCACGTGTAATTGGAGCTGATGTTTGACATTCTAAGAAATACCAGACAGGATTTATTGAGCGCTAGCAGCAAGCAGAGAACCAGAGTGGATGCTGTGGTTCCTTACCGAGGAAGGAGAGGATTCGTGTACAGATCGAGGGCCAGTAAGACAGGTATAGGGGAGGACACCAGCAGCAGCAAAGGATTACATTTTTCTCAAAGGTCAAGGAATACTGAAATGGAAGGGTTTTTGGAGCCAGATGAAAGTGTTTGTGCTTTGGGAAAAGGGGAAGGAGCATGTGTTAGGGGAAGCAGTGAGCTTTGTCACAAGTCAGAGATAGTAAATAGGTTTGCCTGGCTGGAGCAGAGAACATGACTGATGAAGGCAGAGGGAATCTAGTTAGTGGAAAACTTGAACCACAGGTCAGTGGTGTTAATCATTTGCCTCAAGAAGACTGGTTCTCAACAAGGGGTGATTTTTGCCTCCCAGCAAACATTTGGCAATGTCTGGAGACATTTTTTTGGTCATAGCTGGGAGGCAGGTGCTACTGACATCTAGTGGATAGAAGCCAGGGATCCTGCTCAACATGCCTCCTGCCATGCCCAGGACAGCCCCCACAACAAAGAATTATCCTGGTAAAAATGTCGGTAGTGCCAGGGTTGAGAAACCCTGCTGTAGACAGTAACCAGAAGGGTCACTGTGAAGTGAAGTTACATCTCAGAATAGGCCTTGAAGGGGGTGGTTCTTGACACATGAGGAGGGACGTCAAGGTTGGGAAGCCAATCTAGGAGACTTCTGCTGTGCTCAGGCCTGAAGTGATTAGGATCTGGGCAAAACCTAATCAGAAGAAAGGGGCATTTTCAAGAGATTGTGGCAGATGAGCCAGCAGGGCAGTATAATATTGGGTAGGTGGGGAATCAGAATCAGAATTGGAATTGTAGAGAGGTTCTGGTCTAACTTCTTTAGTAAATTCTTGCACTTGCTAGGCAGCCTCTATTTAAAAAACCCCAGAAACAGGGAACTCTGTACTTATGAAAACATGTCGTTGTATCTTTGAACTATGTATGATTATTATTTGAGCTGAAGACTGCCTCCTGGGAACTTCCCACATCAACAGGACAGCCCTTTGACATCTTTCACAAAGAGAGTATGAGGTATCCTTCCCCTTTTCTCAGTGCAAAATAGTCCACTTCTTTTCATAATCCTGTGTGGGACATGGTTTGTAGATGTCTTATTTGTCAGCATCTCACATGGGGAATAACAGTGTCTGGAATTGAATACGGGAATTGAAATGTGTTCTGGTCAACAAAGGGTACAGTAGGACAGCTGTTTCCTGAAACCAAGGCATAAGCATCTATTTACTACAACTTAAACTTAAAAAACTGCCTTTTAAAAAAAAAAAATAGCATGTAGCTAGCACAGATCCATGCATAGGTTCTGTCCAAACAGTCAGAACATCCAGATATTTGTTGTATGAGCTGCTGCATCCTTGTATTCATTGGGCAGATTTTTGTATGTGTGTGAAATCGAATGGAAGTGTTTTGGTTTGTTTTTGTCCATGTTCAGTGCTATCCTATTTATTTTGGTCCAGTCTTAAGGTCTTTTGAGATTTTAAAGTCTTGCTTCTGCCTTCTAATGCTATGAGAGAGGAGTAGAGGATGACTTAGCCAAAAGCTTTGTAGCCGCCTGTATTAATACTGTGTGCAGTCCAGTAGTTTGGCACGGTTAGTCCCATTCCGGACCTGGGGTGCTGAGTGATGGAGGTGAATTCCAAGGGTTGACTGGCCTGTAGGGGCTTCTGAGAAATCTGTGTTTGTGGTCAAACTACATTGCATTTAGCTTTTGCAAATGTTTGCACCTGTGATGCCCCTTTGAAATTATTTGAGTCTGTTGCAAGCTTCTGAAATTAGTACTCCATCCTCTGGGGTCTTTGTAATACTGTTTAGACATCTGGAAGAGAATTTCTAATGTTCTGTGTAAATCTGAAGCTTTCCAGATCAGAGTTGCTTTTGAAATTTGTGAAGAGGTAAATAGGATAAGTGGTACTGAAAAAAACACATATGAACTTGGTTCCCACTCGGGCCAAGCTTTTTTTTTCCTTTTCTTTTTGTTAGTACGCCCAAAATACTTCATTACTGACAGCTTTACATTTGGGGAAGGAGAGAGGATTGGGGATTAGAAACAAGCGTTTTTCCCCAGAATTGGGGTTTAACTTGTCATTGGTATAATTTCATACTTACCAGATTTCACATGTCATCTCTGAAATGACATTAGGAAATCACCATGCTCAAGTGTTTTTTGAAGCAGGCAGTTCAGAAAGAACTTAGTGCCAAGTCCCCTAAATGTTCTAGATCTATTCAACAAACTAGATTTAAATAAATTATTTGTTTGGGGTGGTAGCCATCTAACATCATTGAGAGCGCTAGAACAGAATTCCAGATCTCATAGCTAACCTGTGCACCTTCTTTGTTAGGAATGTCCATTGTGCCCTAATCCCCCGCTGGTGTGTTGTCTGTCCAGATGGTCAGTCTGTTTGCTCTCCTTTCCGTTCTCGTCCACGTGGGACACCTGTCCATGTCCTCTGGAGATGAGGGATTTTCCTGAGAGAAGGGATGTTTTGTGAAGGTATGAGATTTCTTGAGAGAGGAAAATATTGGAAAACCCCTAGGTATTGTCCTTTTATACTCTTAAGGGCTGTATCAAACTTGAAGTCACCTTGGAATTAAGGATGTGATGTACTATTTGAATAGAAAGGTAGAATTTTATAGAAGGTATCAACACTCGAATTTCGTAGATGAGAAAATCAAGGCCCAGGGAAGTGATGTGACTAGCTGTGGCTTACACGTGAAGTGACAGAGCAGGCATTAGAATTCATCGGCCTTAAAGACCACAAATAAAATAAAGGCTAAGGATAAAGATTTCCCCTCTGCTTGGAGATGTGTAAACAGTGGGTCCCTCAGGCCTTATTTGCATAATTGATCCAAAAGAAGGAGCACACAGTGGAGTTTCTAGGTTTACAGATGACAGCAAGCTCTTCTGAATTATGAAATAACTAACCAATGGGGATTTACTCCAGGGAAACCGTATTAGGATATGTGAGTCATCAGAAGATTTGCAGGTGAGTTTCTCTGGGCAATAGGAGGTCAGGTACTAAGAAATTATGGAACTGTCAGAGGGTGGTGTTTTGGTGGCAAGACCCAGGAAAGGACTTGGAAAACACTTTCACAGTGTTGTCCCAACTTGCTCTCGCAGATTAAAAAAGACAGGAAATGCTAAGCTCCATCAAAAAGATTTTGAAAAAAAAAAAAAAAAAAAGATTGTGGAAACCAAACAGAAAACAATCTTATTTGAGTTTCCACTGTGCTTTGTTCAAAGCTGGGGCACCTGACTTTAGGAAGCACCATGGAGTTGGGACAAGCAATGTAATGGTACCTAGAAAATGTAGGCATTCCTGCTAGAATGGAAGCTCCACAGGACAGGGCCTTGCCCATCTGCTTTTCTGATAAAAATATCGGGATTTTTAGTATCTGGAAAGAAGATCGGGAGATGTTACTGAAACCCATGAAACCACACGGATAAGGATGGAGGAACCTGGAATGTTCACCTCATCCCATGCCACAACCTGAAAGTGGTATTTCAGTTGCCCACCTCCTTGTCTGTTGCCCCGGTACCTGTCCACGTGGTGAGGGCAGGGGCGTATCTGTCTTGTTCTCCACTGATTTCCTAGTTCCTGGCACATGGCAGGCCCTCCGTTCATGTTTGTCCCCTGAAGGAAGGCCCAGAGAGGTGTACCTTACAGCTTTGTAATACCTAAATTCAGGATGAAGGAGAAAAAAAAAAAAATACGGCACCAGTTTTCCTCAGCCCTGCCTGGCTCTCATCCAAGTCAGCCTGGGGAATATTTTAAAGTTACTTGAGCCCTAGGTATTGAATCAAAATCTCTGGGAGCGGAGTTTCATTTTGAAAAGAGCTCTCTCTGGGGGCGCCGGGGTGGCTCAGTTGTTAAGCATCTGCCTTCGGCTCGGGTCATGATCCCAGGATTCTGAGATCGAGCCCTGCGTCAGGCTCCCTGCTCCGCGGGAAGCCTGCTTCTCCTTCTCCTTCTCCCACTCCCCCTGCCCGTGTTCCCTCTCTCACTGTCTCTCTCTCTGTCAAATAAATAAATAAAATCTTTAAGAAAAAAAAAGAGAAAAAGGAAAGAGCTCTCTCTGCCCCCAAGTGATTCCATATGTAGAGCTGAGACTGAGAACCACTGTCTTACAGAGCCTACACAAAGGCTGGGTACTGACTGAAGACACTCTCAATAAGGTTTCGAAACATTTGTGGCTGACAGGCTCACAATTAGTTACTAAGACAAACATGGAGCTCTAAGGATACATCTGTATCCTTGGAAGGTGATGACCAAGACACTGGATGGTTCACAGTGTGGCCCTTCGTGCTCCCATGAGGTGCTGCATCCCTCACCGGATGGCATAATGGGGCCAACTGGAAGGCCATTCCAGAGGGGGTCCGTGGTGACAGTTCCCCAGCTAGGGGGAAAGAAAAGAAGGGAGGCAATGTGGCAAACTTTTCAGTTTTGATTTTGATGCTGAGTTTATTCCATTTAAAAGGTCTTTTTAAAAAAAAATCTGGGTTCTTCCTGCTTTGAGGTATTACTGTTTTTCCTCTTGTGAAGGATGGTGGTGGTTTGGTTTTTTCCTATCATTTCTTGGTCGCCTAAGCCCTGGCAATTTTATGACAGTCTTCCTTTCAGATTTTACTAGTCTGAAATCAAGTCTGGAACAACCACTGCTCTGAGGTTTTCAAGATGTCCGTATCCTCTTGTGGATACCTGCTGCTGGGCACGGCTCATGCATGTCACCGTTAGATTCCATTATGAACATTTCTTAAAACCCTTTTTACTTTCCTCTTCTGCTTGCTGGTAACAGTTAGGAACATTGCCAGAGAAGGCTTCACTTCCCCAGCAACCCATAAATTCCTTTGCTAAATCTCCGCATCAACAGATCACCAACACTGCAATGAATTCTACAAAGCAGGAGAAGAAAGGAAGTGCAAGACAGCCATTCTCTCTGAAGGCTGTTGATCACCCAAGAGCTGCCTTTCCAGATCTCATGCAATGGAGACAGGACAGGTTCATGCCCATCACTTCGGGTATGAAGTACCATCAGTCAAAATTCTCGTCACTGATTGTTCCAAGCTTAGTTCTAAGAAGTATTTGAAAATTAAAATTCTTTGGAAAATGTTCTCCGTGATGCTACCCAACTGATAAGCTTTAAAAATCAATTTATTATTAGATACAGCTAGGTTTTTTTTTTTTTTTAACTTAACTGCTCAAGAAGCAATTGGACGATTTGTGGAATACCCCAAATTAGTGCTAATAACTATTTATTAGGCATTTCCTGATTGTCCAAGCCTATGCCCTGGAATTTACATGCATTCTCATTCAATCCTCAGAGCAATCCTGAGTGGAAAGTGGACTACTCCCGTCTTACAGATGAGGTAACTGAGGCTTGAGAGGTTATGTGGTTTGCAAAAAAACCAGAGGTGGTGGAGATAGAATTTGAAACTACACTTGTCATTTCAAAGCCGGTTCTCTTATCTCCTGTTCTCATTTCTCTTGTATTTCTTTGTATTCATTTTATGATACCTATTCATATTCTTGCCAAAAAAACAAATAAGAGAATGGGACTTTGAGGTGCAGAGGGACCTTACAACCTGTCTGGCTCGTGTTCCTCATTTCAGGGATCAGATCTGAACCTGGGAACACAGGCTGTGAAGAGGGGATTGTAGTGGTGCCTGGGTCTCCTGGCTTCCAGGCCCGTGTTGTCACCAGCGCAGTGTTCTCAAAAGTGCCAGTCAGAGTAAAACCACTTGAGGTTAAGTTTATCCTAGAACTGAGAGAGTATTTTAAAATCACCTGTTGTGGAGACTCCTCTAGCCCTATTCTCCTGTCCTCAGTGTTGGTGATGGAGTGCCACCTGTAGTGGTATACGTCATAGGCGTATAATTCTCAGGAGATAGGACCTTAACAGTGACTGCTGCCCATAAGTATATACAGACGGAGCTCGTGTTTGTAAGGTGTTACATCCAAGTGCTTGCTAAATTAATGCCATAGCAAACATCTGCACTGAAACAATCATCCTATCTATGTCCGCTAAACAACGAGTCAAATCAGTATCCATATACGTGTATCACATATACATACTCCATTTATAGATGTATTCTACTCCAGTATAATCACTTCAGGGGATTGAATTCATTCTTTTAGAATTTCTGCTTCAGCGGTTTTATTTTTCACACTAACATTCAGCCAATAATAAAGTACAGATCAGGAGAGGGTCTGCAGTGTTAACACAGCTTGCACAAACGCACCCCCATCCCATGCACACACACCCCCAGAGAGGGAGGGATGCTTTTCTTTCTCTTTAACCTAGTTCTTTTCAGATGTCTTTCTATTATGGTACATTTTCCTTCTCTCTCAGTTCTTTTCCTTACACATTATTTGTACGTGGCAAATTCTGTACGAAGCCAAAACTTTGTAATTGTATCTGTAGTTTCTGCACTAACCAGAGGGAGACTTAGAGTTGGAGGCCAGCCTTGCCCTGGGGTCTCAAGCACATACCAGGCACTGCCTGAAGTAGGCCTCTCCGAAGATGATTTGTGGCAGCTTGTCCTCAGCCTCAGGGTAGGGTGATCAGGAGGGAGTGGGGTGGACCTGGGCTGAACTAGAAAGTGCAGGTCTGTCTAAAGGGGCTCTGTTTAGCTGATCTGTTCAGCAGCCAATTGTTGCCATATGGGAATGTGGGCAAGTCTTGCCAGATCTTCTGATTTTTCACTGTAAGCCAGAAATCTGGATTATTACTTTAAAATCTCCTGATTTTAAAAGATTGGCTAGCTCAACATTTTAAATAAGAACTTCCTGCAGACCAAACAAAATGGCTTTGTGGGCTGGATACAGCCTGCAAGCTTAGGCCCTTAGAGATAGATAGCCCTTAGTGGCCAGGTAAACAGAAGGGTGGGATGTGAATAAAAGCACAGTACACTTTGACAGTCAGTTTAAATGGAAACAGATCAAAACTTGATTTCATTGTTCCGCGCCCGGTCCCCCCACCCCCATACACGCACACAGCAGAAAAACAACAACAGAAGCCCCATACTTGTAACAATTTCTGCCCTTTAAATTTGTTATATCTGGAGTGAATGCATTTGAAGGGTTGTCTTGCTTGAGGAGTAAGAGATTCAGGGAGAAACATGTAGTTTGGGAATGAAGCAGCGAGGCCAAGGTGATGCGGGTATGGGGGCGAAGGGGGCAGGTGGGCCCAGGAGTAGAGACTGAGGGGTAAGCGCCACTTGGAGGTGAAGAAAGATCATCTACCCCCTGAAGATAAGGGAAGAGGAGCATTTATTTACATCTCAAAATTGATTTGGGGGTAATAGAGAGGAGAGACCAGAAGAGTCCTTACATGAGAAAGGGAAAACTGTGACCCGATAAATGTTTGGAAGTAGTGTAGAATCTATGTGGGTGGGCAGAGTGCCATTATTTTGCCGTTCCTCGTGGGTGCGCATTAATTTGTGTTGCGGCTTCTGCAAAAGGAGAATTGGAGTGGAAAGGAAGGGAAAGAGTTCCCGTCAGAAAGGAGAATACAGAGGCAGGAAAAGAAGAGACCGCAGAGCAGCTGATAACCAAAAGGAAACCAGGAGAGCTGGCCAATGTCCGCCCTGCAGAAAGTTGGCTATTGTTGGAAGACAAACCGCAGCGGCATCCTAGGGGGTACACCCGGCAGCCCCCAGCTCCCACAGGGCTCTGGACTCCAGCTTGCTTTGCTCATGGAGGGCTTGTGTGCTCAGCACGACTTGGAGCAGCCCCCACAGTCCCTTAGTGTGAAGTCAGCGGCAGCACGCCGGCAGCTGCCCAGTCGGGGAACAGCGGGGGCTGGGTTTCTGCCCCTGCTCCCTGGCGGGGCGCCCCTGTGCAGGGCACGACCTCAGACGTGTACTGTGACCCGACTAGTGCTGCTGTCGTCAGTTGTATCTGCTCTTCTGGGGAAGAGCCTGCCTTCGCTTCCTAAGAATGTGTCCTATACATGGCCCCTCTGAGAGGAGGAGAGGTGATCCTTGAGCAGATCTCTGTTAGGAGCTGAGGCTAGGCTCCTAGCCTGAGGGGATTTTTAAGAGCATTGTTCTCTTAATCATCCCAAGTATAGCACATTGTTCCTGGAATTTCAGCATTTTCTGGGAAAGGAATCTTTTGATTCATCAGCAGGTTTTATTCCAGTCCCTGGGACTGTCATCCCTGTGTGAGCTGAACCATGTCCCTCTCAGCTGGTGTAACTTTAAAATTTTTAATGTTTTGGTTGCTTTCAGAATAAAAACCGCATTTTTAAAAATGTGCCCCCCCCGCATTAGTTTAATGCAATGAAGGTCTTTGTTTTTGTTTTTGTTTTTTTTTTATTATGGAAGCCGGTTTGCAGTATTGAGAGAATGGGTGCAGATTTCCTTGCTCTATTGCTGGGAAGAAGAATTCTTCAAATTCCACTGTTTGTTCTTCCAGGGACTCTAGTCCACAGATGGAAATCCTGGAAGATCCTACCAGGAAGTGAAACTTGTAAATAATCTTTGTCCTGGTTTGGGGCATTATGGATAAACAAATTTATACAAGAAGTCTTCTTGAACCTTCTGATAAAATACACTTGACAAACACGATCTTAGAGACCAGTTCCATTCTGGAAATAATAATAGGAAACATTTATGTAGTATCACACGTACTGGGCACTGTTCGGAGTACTTCGCATGGAGTAGCTCATTTGCTCCACCCCCGTGCTGTGTAGCCTAGGACACTGAGGCCCAGTTCCACAGGCTGGCTGCACTTCTCCATGACCTTGAGCAGCTGAGGGACTCAGGGCCATAATACTGGCAGTGGCAGAGCAGTGATGGGAACCCGGGCCCTCAGTGGCTTCAGGATCCATGCTTTTGAGGACTGCATTACTGCCTCTTGTGCTCTCTCACAGCAAGGATCACAGATTTGCTTCCCACATCACCTCGGTTTTAAACTCAGGATCTAGATTGGATTTGAAAAAAGAATGACAATTTTGCTCGTTCCCCAGTCACTCCTCCCCAAACCGAATGAACAGAGTTGTCAGGAGACAGTTTCCATCCAGGAACAGAAAGCTGCAGATCTTCCTGGAACGGCGTGCTGGCATACCGCACAGACCCTCCTCAGGGCTGCCGCTGGGGACTCGCTGCTGCTGACAGCCCTCACCAGAATTGTTTTTAAGAGCACAAAACAGTTTTACCTTTATCTTTACAACTAGTGGATTTGGAGTGCTTCTGAGAACATTTTGAAAATTGCTTTTCGCACTTAATGTAAGGCAGTGGGAGGGAGGACCATGGATCTGGGGCTTGAGGACTTGAGATCTGGTGGTGGCCCCGGCTTCTGCTGCCTGTGGGGCCTTGGATTTATTTCACGTTGGGTTTCATTGGATTTCATCTCCATGGGAATGATGGAGGGGATAGTAACGGCAGTATGATTGCTTTGAGAAAGAGCAGGTCCTATCATACAGGACAGTTGTTTGTCAACAACAGTAGCCGTATGTGTTAGGCAGTGAGGGGACCATCGTGGCCTTCGTGAGCCCTGGAAGTCATTGTCCATGGGTGAGCGGCGGGGGTGATGCTTGGGAGTACTCGGGAAGGTTTGTGTTGATTTGAACGTCTTTCCTTTCCTGTTCTCTCCTTACCTGTGTTACAGTGTGGATGATCGTGCGGGTGTCAACTCAGTTTCTGGCCCAAACTTTCCTTTTCCTTGGCTTTTCCCCCTCCTACTTTGGGCTCGCCTCCAGTTTGTCTACAAAGTGCCGTTTGTTGTAAGGGTGAAGCAGGCGATTCTCTGGGCAGCGACACTGTGGCTGTAGGCAGTGACTGTAGTTCAGAGCACAAAGTCAGGCTGGAGTAGGAGGGACACTGACAGGGCTTGTTCATTAGAATTTTGTACAGTGATTTTTGAAGGAAACAAAGGGGGAGGAAGGGATGACTTGTCACTAGAAATACTATGAAATACCCTTCATGACAGAACAAAATTGGGTAAGGAGAAAGGGCATTGAGAAATCATTGCTTATTTGACAACAAATGCTTTTTGAGCACTGGGTCTTGCAGTACATTCCTGTGGCATAGGAAACACAAATTAATAATAATAAGGAAAAGCTGTCCTCTTGGTGAATTTTTAGGTAGTCCATATTGAGCCAAACATTCTTTTATGCTTCATCTTCACTTCAGTCATGAAGGTATCATTTGTCATTGTTCCCTTTCAAAGATAACAAAATTGAGGCACAATGTGTTTAGATAACCTACCAAGGATTGCAGTGCTATTAAGTACCTGGAGGAACTGTCCCTCATCCACAATATAAGACAGGAGTTACGTACGCCCCTGCTCTCAGCATGCGAACGGTTTAGTGTAATTTAGCACCGGGTGCAGTGTATGGTAGGCTCCTGTTTTTTGAACATTTGCTTAGAGGAAGGAGAGACTTGATTTTTGACTGGAAAGATCAGAGAAGGGGCGCCTGGGTGGCTCAGTCAATTCAGCGTCTGCCTTCGGCTCAGGTCATGATCCCGGGGTCCTGGGATGGAGCCCCACGTCGGGCTCCCTGCTCAGCGGGAAGCCTGCTTCTCCCTCTCTTGCTCCCCCTGCTTGTGTTCCCTCTCTCGCTGTGTCTCTCTCTGTCAAATAAATAAATAAAATCTTTAAAAAAAAAAAAAAAGGAAAGATCAGAGAAGATTTTACACACAAAAAAGCCATTTCGGAAAATTAACTGGAGCAGGGCCTTAAAGGATGGTAGAGAAAGGGTGGAAGGCTGAGGGGGTACAGGTGGCAAAGTATGGAGACATGAAAGAAGCACGGAATGTGTTTGGAGGCGGTGCTGTGACAGAAGGAGGGATGTGGGAAGAAAGGATAGCAGAAAAGCAGTTTGGGACAGATTACAGAGGGCCTGGAGTGTCCTGCTAAGGAATTTGGACTTCATTCCATTGCGTTGGAAGGTTATTCCACTAAAGGTCCATGGGAAGAGACATTATTTGCTCCAGTCTCTGACTTCAGCAGTTCTGGTGGTTGAGTGAAGAAAGGAGTAGAATGTCTGCAGCAGAGGTTCCCCAACCAGGCTGCACCTTAGGGCCCCCTGGGAGTTTCTTAAATGGACAGATTCACACATTAACCCCCAGCAGTGATTCTGATGGTGTAGATCCGGGGTGGGGCCTGGCCTGGATGATTGTGTTTAAAGGATCCTGCAGGTGCTTCTGAGTTGGGGGGGAGGTGTCTGGGCTGAGCCTAATGGGTTTGTCATTGTGTGGATAATTTTTTAAACCATGGGAGGGGGCCACTAATCAACGCTTGGGGAAGATAATTTCAGAACTTGGTCATTTTCCCATTCATATCTAGAATGTAGTACGGCTCTAATCTTTATGGCTTTGTGTTAAATTTGCCTTTTTTCCTTTGTTTGGAAGGAAAGGGAATATGTAGGATTTCCTTGGTGACTGTTCATCAACAGTCTCTCAGAGCGTGAGTTCTGGAGGCTGCAGGGCTCCCTGTTCAGTCCAGTCTCTTAGGAGTTGAATGAAGTGCTGCTCACTTGTACATTTCCTGGGAGCCAGCCTGAACTTAAGCCATTTTTTTCCCCAAATGTTACAGACCTCTTTTACTCCCATTTCTCGAGTTCTAAATAACTACTGACGTTTAAAGTCTAATTTCTGCTGGGAAGGCAGGCAGCTCTACCAAGGGAGAAGCAATTTCTCAACATTAAAGAAATTAGAAATTATAATTTATGCTTAAAAAAATAATGTTAGTTCAAGTTTTAGCTCTCTTCTCGCTTCCTTCTCCGCTGCTCTTTATCCTGCCGTGTGTTTGCAAACCATTCTCATGACCTTCTGCTTGTGTGGCCTATTTGTAGTGGGGCCAGATGATACATACACTACTGACTTTTTCATCTGACCTCCAAATTCAGCCTTTGAGCCCCTTTGTTTCTTTGAATTTTGCTAACAGAGTCTTCTTGTGAAAGGAATATTATTTCTCATGAAACTTTACATGGTTTGTGGAATAATGGGATCGTGCTTTTTGAAGTTCAAACCTAAGGTCCAGAAATTGTAAACCTATCCAGTTTGCCGTTGCTTACTTTACTTAGCTCAGCCTCGGCATTTCAGGTCTAGAGGTGGTTAGTACCCATTGGACATCCTAGCCCCTCCCTGAAAATTAAAAGGAGCACAAAAATGAAAGTGAATTGCTTTTCTTCACCTCTCTGTTAATTTAACGGATTCAATTGGCTCGCCCTCATTTGCCCTTTTACACCGCCCAAATTAATGCTATGTGTACATTTGATTATAACGGTGTGAGTAATTTCCAAGTTACTTTTGAACACTGTTCCTTGTGGTTCTTTTCTTCATCATATTAGTAGATATATCCAGTGTTTTTCTTTCTAGCCTGCTTAACTCCTGTGTGGTTCTTGTTGCCACATAAGTTTCAGTTGATTTAGTGATCCTGATTTCATGGGACATTGTATCAAATGCTTCAGGAAGATCAAAGTACATGGGGTTCATTGCATTCCCTTCCCTTGCTAACTCCCCTGTGCTGTAGCCAGGCGATCCTGGAGTCTTGCAATCCAGGATTCCACTCAAGGCGAGGAAGCAGCTCTTCTTCCTGAGGCTTTTCCATTCCACAAATATCTTTTCCTTTCTTTCCCATATTCCTTTTTTTTTTTTTCCCAGCAACATGTAGCTGGCTGTATATCCCTTACCACTTACAACCATTTTTGCTGCAAAAAGGAAAAACTCTAAGCCTCTCATCTGCCATACCCATTGTGCCATTCCCATGGGACTATTCTGCCATGACCTTTCATGCTGGAAGAAGCAAGCCCAATCCAGTTGTGCCTTATTGGTAGTAAAATGTGTTGGTTAAAAGTAGATTCCATGGCCAGCCAGGCTGCCCAAGTTCTGGTATTTGCTAACAGTGTTACTTTGGACAAATTGATATCTCTGCATCTGTTTCCTGATCTGTGATACAGAGGTAGTGCTAATTTCTACCTCAGACGGTTGTTGTCAGGAATAATTGAGTCAAGACATGTCAGGTGGTTAGAATTTGGTTTAGTTTAAACATTGATGAATAATCTTTCAAAAGTTTATAATGTTTCTGGATTTTCTAGGCATTTTGTTACTCTTTTATGCTGTTTGCCTTAGCCATTCCATTACAGGCAAAGGAAAGGAAATGAAAATCAACTATCCGACTTTGTCACCTTAAATTTTTCACAAATTGCTTTTTTTCTTTAAGATTCCATTATAATAGATCACTGAGAATTGATACATTTGATAGACAATGACGTGTGTAATGTATTCCCTATCAACTCATGTATTTTTCTACCATCAGATGTTTATATATTTTTAAAATCCTTTTTAAGAACATTATTTTCTTGGTAGTGAGCATTATATTTATTTGACTTGTTGGGGCCAACCCTTTTAAGTTGTTGGATTTTTAATAGATTATTTTTTAAATGGGTGCCCAAAGAGAATTAAATTTTTTTTGAAGATTTTATTTTTAAGTAATCTCTATACCCAACATGGGGTTCAAACTTACAACCCCAAGATCAAGAGTCACATGCTCTTCTGACCAGCCAGCCAGGCGCCCCTAAGTATTTTTTTTAATAAGGAAGCAGAAATACCCACTACAGAAGATAAATAGACAAAACATGCTTTCCAAAGAAAAATGTCTTACAGCACAGTGTTTAGTCTACACAATACACATCACGATCAACAGTCGGTAAATAATCCAAGGCTGTCCATTGCTAACAGTTTGTGCCAGGAACATTTTGAATACTCTTAACTTGTATACAGGTATTTGCATTTAGTCAAACTTTTGTGGTTTCTTGCTATTCTTTTCATATTTATGCTCTTTAAAATCTCTGCACATCAGCCACTGTGGCCTACTTTACTTATATATTTGCATACTAACTGAAGAATGAGAGGGGAAACTTGGAAAAAATATATTGAGATTTTTCATCATCACAGTTTGACTAGCGGATCTTATTTATTTTATAAAATAATGTTCAGCTGCAGCCCCAGAGCATATTTAACCTAATTTCTATGGATTTTCATGCTAGGGTTTAAAAATCAGTGGGCCTGTTGGAAAATACATGTTTATAATTTACACTTTAGAGAAATTTGGCAAGGTGATGAAGTAACACGATGCAGCTGAGAGAACGTTACAAGTTGTGTTTGAAAAGTAAGAGTCTTCTGAGTAAAAGTTCTATAGCACAGAATAATAAATCCACAGCTAAGATGCACCCACTCGTTTCTCTTCAGTTAAAAGGAGGAAGAACAGACCCAGGGTGAGTTTTAGCTCCATTACCTGCTGCTTTGAGAAAATGACTTAACATCTGTGAACTCTGCTGCTTCTTCTCACACAGTATTAATGCCTCGTCCCTGAAAAAGCAGATCTGTAAATCCAGGGGTCAGGGCATGTGAGGGTCCCAGGTAAAGTTACTAATTCTGTGGAACATGGGTGAATTTGTACGTGTGATTGGAAGCTGGGGAAACCGAGGCACTGAGTCAAGAGATATAGCAGCCCAGGCCTGTAATCAGCCTGGCCCTATCTTTCTGCTTTGTAGTGGGGTCTTCTAAGTCATGCTGTAGGGTGCTCTAAGCAGTGCTTTCCTTCTCAGCTTGTTCAGAGCCAGGAAACTGTGCCCAGAAGGGACCCTAAACTGTCTTGCAGGCAGAATTTTAAAAAATGATTTGCACCCTTCTACTGCATTTTTGCCATGGAAAATGACACTCTGGCTCCTCGAAAATGGCTAATAACCCTTTGTGGGTAAATGCCAATCAAGCCAGCCAGTTGGCTCTGAGGACATCTTCCTTGAAAGCCATGGCCCAGGTTTGCAAAGGCTGGGAGGTGAGTGTGAGTGCCAGAGACCTCCTTCTCAGAAAAGCCTGTTGCATTGCCACCCTGGAAGTGCAGACAGACAGGGGACACTGATGTGAAGGCTGCTAGTACAGAGAGGCACTCTTGTCAATTTTCTTTTTCTTGTTTGCAAAATCCATCTGTAATAATGACCAGGAATCCTCATACAATGAAGTCTGTGGCAAACATTTTTAACCACCAAGGTAAGGTCTTCGTCTTTCTTTTTAAGATGAAGAAGGATAAGCAGTATCATTTAAGATATGAGTTTATCATCTCCTCCTCCACACTTGTTAGTCCTCAGAGAAGCTTTCTCTTGTCACTTAATTTGGAACCTCCAAAATGGCTTTCACAAAGTTGCCATCTTAATCCATGGACTGTTGTACTTAGGGAGTGGAGACTTTCAAAATGAACTTCCAGTATTCTTCCAAAATCAGTTTTATCTCTTGTGGCATGATTTGTACCTATTGGGGAGCATATTTTTTCTCTTCCTATGAGGTTGTGATTTAATTTTTTTTTTCTACTCAACAGGTGTAAGGTAGAAACACTTCTCTATGAAACACAGAAGGTGCAGGAGAATAGCTGAACAATGGGAAAGAAAGATACTTAGACCTTGTGGCTGTTAGGAAACAGGTCTGGGACTGATGCAGTCATAGGAGTGTTGTATTACCCAAACTGTACACTGGGATCCATGCAGGTTAATTTCAGCATGTTTCCTTTGATTTTTCTGAAGAATTTCCTCTCTTCAGAGGTTTTCCTTCTAGGCTCTTGGAGTCATAATGAATAACAAAAATGGAGGCAGGGATACCAAAATGTATTTTAAAATGGAATTGTATCCTCAAAAACATGGTTATTATTGACAGAGTTGTTTCAGATGAGAGAGAAGTGAGATAAGTTTTGAGCTACATGCTTCCCTCCCACCATGTACTTTGTGGGGTAAAAATGGTAGTGCTTTGGGAAAAAGCATTAAGTCTGGGAAAAGAGGTGAAGAGTTGATAAGTCCAGGGAAGCAAGGGACTGTGAGAAAGTAAAAGGTGGCAGCCAAAGCAGAGCTGGACCCTAAAAGGATGCTGAGACCCCTCAGTAATAAGGCCTCATTAGACTGTATCTCTGCCCCTCCCCCCACCCGTGCCCCCTCCCCGCCGCCACCACCCTACTGCTACACTTGGACTGCCCTTGGCCGATCACCTGCACAGTCTACAACTCCAGAATGTGCTCCTTAGTGAGGGGGCAAGTGAGATGCAGTTCATCTGGACACAGGATAAAAGCACTCACCTCCTCCCTCAGGCTCCGCAAGTGTCGGGGTCTTGCCATTGCCAAGGTTCTTAATCACCTTTTTACATGTGCTCTGTTTCTTGGCTTGTCTGGAGGCTGATAGCGTGCTACTGACAGGTGAGCGTGAGCTAAGTGCTGAAGCAGAAGGAAATGGAAAACAGAATTTCAACAGTTTCACGAAAAGTTGAGGCCATCTGTGTGTTGTTTTGTTTGCCCTCTTAAAAAATCCCAGTTAGAGAAAAAGAATTCAGGGAACAAATACTAGTCAGCCGATTAGATTCTGAACTTGCTCAGACTTTGTACCTTGGCATAAGAGAGGCTATCCTCGCACCTTTTGAACTTTTGCCACTGAGTAATTCTGAAAAGGCTGAAAGAGCCAGTAGTAGGTAGTAGGAAAGAGCACAGTGTCCTCTGCTTGGGTAATCAAGGTACATGTTACTGAGGTGGGTAAGGACCCTGGCTAGTTCAACGGGGTTACAGCTTGTAAACTGCAGGATCATTTGGAGATGAAGAAATGGATTACAGATGGTTGCTGGGCTTGATTTTTCTCCCGGGATTCACTATTGTTTTGAGAATTAGCAGAGTGTAGAGGAAATGGCCCAGATTTTATACTTAGGAAAGACCTGTTATTCAGCTCTCCATTTGACCATTTTCTAGCTGAGACATCAGGACAGTTAACTTCTCTGACCGTGTTTCCTCAGTTGGGAATATGAGAATAGGACATTTGTAGATCTGTTGGGAAATGTTAAAACTAAGAGCACATTAGAATGAGATGCTGCCTAGCACAGAGTAGGAGCTTACCACCAATTTCTGCTTCAGTCAAAGTTTGGCTTTTTATGTAGAATAATTATCCTACTCTCCATGCTGAGTTTTGAAAGATGAATAACTTTTATTTAAGGCATCAGCTTGATGATAAAAGGAACTGTTTATCCGAGACAGTCCTGTAAATGCCTTGTGACCCTAGAGATTTGTGTGGAAGGGCAGGCAGGGCACAGGGCACAGCCATCCACACCTGGAAGCCCAGAAACCCGGCACTGAGCACACGTATGAACTCCTAGAGCTGGCACGCTCTGCATATGGCAGATTTTTAAACCACCTGTTCACTGTTTTTTAAACACTACCCTGAGGTTCACCTAAGTCAGAGGGTAAAGCAGTGAACCCAGACTCAGAATTTTGGAACTGCTCTGTGATTTCATAAGCACAAAGAAGTACTTAACTTGTTTCCTGAAACAGTACACTGTACCATTATCTTCTGTGTGGAATTGGTATATGGAATGTTAGGGTACTGTGAGGATGAGGTTTTCCGCGTAGAGACCCCAGAACCCTGGAACTCCCCTCCCCCACCCCCCCACCCCCACCCCCAGTTTGTGGCAGCTGTGTGCACGCTTTCTTTTGAGTCAGCCAGGCGCAAGACAAGTCATTTCCCATCCTGAGGCTCTTCAGTTGCTGAGTTGGAGTGGATGTACTGGGATGTGGCTATTCACTTAAAATTTTTGCATAAATCCAGCCTCCACTCCCCTGGAAAGGCTCGGTCCTGTCTTTACACCTTCCCCACGGCGATTTTGTTGCAGGGGCGGGGGCGGGGAGGAGAGGCCAGGAAAGGAGGAAAGCGGAGGCCGACTACACGCGGCGCGGCGCTCTGCGCTCTGCGCTCGGGATGAAGTGTGCAGTCCCTTGACTCGGTACAAGTGGGGAGGGGAGAACCCGGGCAGGGGCTGGAAACGGAAGGGCTATGAGCGTGCCGGCTGCGCGCTGGCTGCGAGGCCTCCGGCAGGGGGAGGCCCGGGCCGGCAGGGAGCCGCCGCGCTGGGAGCCGGTGTGGCGGGTCGCTGCCCGCCCGGCGCGGGGGACAGCTCCTGGAGCGACCATGGCGAGGCGGGCGGGGGCGGCGGTAGTTATGCAACCCGCAGCCCCCCGGTGCTCCCTCCAGCCGGTCTGCGCCCCTCCCTCCATTCTGCCAACACTCGGATCTCTCGCTCTTTCTCGCCCCTGTTTTCAAACAGGAAGTGCACGGCTGTCTGTAACGTGCCGCCGGGTCCCAGGATGGAGGAGTGAAGTCTCCGTCGCCGCCGGTTCCAGCCTTTGGAGCCCCCACCTGAAGCCAAGTCCCCAGAGAGCGCCCTGAGGGAGCAGGGTGGCCGCCTGGTCCAGGTGCGTGTGGTCAGGTCGGGAGCCCGCGGACCGGGCGCTGGGCTGTCACTGGCCGCCGCCCCTGGGTGCTGCCGAGCCAGCTCTCCAGCTCTGCGCCGCAGCCGCACACCGTGTGCCCGGTCGCGCCCCCCGTCCCCGCCTTCGCCTCCAGGGGTCTCTGTTGGCCGTGGCCTTGCCGCTCCCGGGTGTGGGGAACCCACGCGGGAGGGCGGGACGGCTTTGGGCGGCTGCCTGTGGGACCTGCTGGAGCTCACTCTCTTAGCCTTGGCGGGCGCTTTCCAGCCTGGGCTGCGTGTGCCCAGGAGGCTTCCCGGAGTCCCCAGCTGCCCTCTCCGCCCTCTCTGCCTCCTCCTGCCGCTGCCCGCTGCGGGGCACTTTGTTGCTCCCTTGCTGACCGGGGGTTTTCTGCGGGAAGGCCCTGGGAGGCTTGGGTGTTAGAAGAGTAGTGTGTGAGAAGTGGGGACCGGGCAGGGGAGAGAGGGTGAGTGGCGGACGAAGTGTAAGGTGGAAAGAGGAACCAGAGTCTTGGTGCCCAGGCTCCGAAATCCCACCTCTTCAGCAGAGCCCCACTTTGTTGTTATTTTTTGTTTTGTTTTGTTTGGGGGGGGTTGGATTGGGGGGGCCAGTGAGGGGGGAGCCAGGCTTTCAGGAACTGAGGAATTAGTGATGCAGACACGCTGGAAAGGTAGCGACCAGGAATGAGGGACAGCTAGTTCTGAGGTGTTTAGTCTGGTGTCTGGCTTGTTAACTGCAGTTGTGGTTTCTTAGCCAGGCTCCCTTGCTCAGACAGAAGGTCCTATTAAAGGTATGAGTCAGATATCTTTATTCATTATATTCCATTTTCCATCAGAGTAAAATTGAGAATGACTTTTCTCAAATTCACCAAGTAGATGATAGTTTCACATCCATCCATATCTTGCTCGTTCTCAGATGCTCATAGGTGGAGAGCAAACCTCTAGAGAAGAGGTTGGTGTTAGGCACAGACTTTGTGCTTCTTCGTTTCCCTGGCAGCTCCTGTCTCTGCAGACTAAGTCAGATTGACTTTTCCCCTAATGAAAGCCTGGCCTTGTTTCTCTGCCTATATTTATCCACCTGGTGAAACTCCAGTCTGGTGGAGGGTCACTAAGGGAGGTTGGATGGTTGAGAAGAATCAGTTTGATGGGCGGATTGGCCTCAAATGCAATTTTTGAACAATGTGAAAGTCAGTAGTATCCTCTCACTCTTCTGTTTTGGAGGAGGGATGTGAACAAATGACTAGAGGGGAGGAAAGTGAGAGTCTGCAAGGAAGGGTCTTTTTCTGCAACACCGGGGGAATATGCATAATCCCACTACCACATGCATTTAGCTCCTTCACCTTATTGGGCGGCCAGGCTGCCTCAGGAAGCAGGGTTAGTTGTAGATTTAAATTCATGACATCACATGCTAGCTATGCCGTTCTAATTTGTACTTTTTGTAATAAAACATGTTTCCTGTGTAATTTATTTTGCTTAGAAAGGAAAATCTTTTGTAGTCAGGGAGCCTAGTAAATTTGTACTGTCCTCTCCCCCCTTCCCTGGCCCCCAGAAGTGATTTGAATTCTGTGATCCCATTATTCCAGTAGTCCTTCGGAACTTTAATCAGTTTTAAAATGCAGCTGCTCTAAGCCTTGCGATAATATCAATAATTGGCATGATTGTGTTAGCAGTAAATAGTCAAGATACATTATAAGAGCTGAGCAATTAATTTTATCTTTTCTCTAGATAGATGGACGTGGGCTTCTTAAATGTGAATTTCATTGTGGTATGTCTGTGTTGATGCCTCTTCTCTTGCCAAATACATGACAAGACTAAAAGTGAAAACAAGTCAGTGAGAGAGACTCTTGAATGGCCTGTACCACCATAGTACTTTTATACCCGAGTATGCTCCTGGCCCTCCAGTTCATTAATTTATTTGAGGACTTTGTTGAACATCGGTCGCTGTACCTCAAGATAAAATAGAACAGCCTTTGTGACTCTCTGAACTTGTACCCTATTTAGAAACAGGATTTACTCCTACCCTAACAGAATTTACTAATAATTAAGTAATAACCTAGGAATAGTGATAACTGATCTTAAGATCCTCATTTTCTGTTTACAGAGCACATTTTCTAGATCTCATTTATAATTTGTTATTCCCTTTAATAGTATGGTGAAATAGGACTCATGTACTCCATTTTATGGAGAGAGGAAACTAAGGCTGATAAAATGTGACTTGTCCGTGGTCATATTAGTAAATGGAAATGCTGGGACTTCAACAAGTCTTTTGATTTGTAGTCCTGGCCCTTCTGTAATCTGGAAAGTTGCCACCTAAGGAAGAGATGGCAATGCTGATTCAGGGGTCTTTCGCCATTCCAAGGGAGTTGGTAAAACTGACTTGAGACTAGCTTTACCTACATCTTCAGATCTTTTCCCACTCTCTCCCCCCAGAGCTCAGGGGTTTCTCTGTGGTGTTCCCCCCCCCATTTGAAATTTACACTTCCTCTGTTTTATTTATTTATTTATTTATTTATTTATTTTTTAAGATTTTATTTATTTGACAGACACAGCGAGAGAGGGAACACAAGCAGGGGGAGTGGGAGAGGGAGAAGCAGGCTTCTGCGGAGCAGGGAGCCCGATGCGGGGCTCGATCCCAGGACCCTGGGATCATGACCTGAGCCGAAGGCAGACGCTTAACCATCTGAGCCACCCAGGCGCCCCACTTCCTCTGTTTTAGTAACTAGATTTAGCTGTGCTTGCATCAATGTGATTTGTTTTCTGCTGCCAAAATTCTAACGGCATATTTTAATTTACAGAAATTGTATGTCAGGTCTTAGTGGCCAGTATCTTTTTGAGGGTCAGATTAGCATATTATATCTTTTTAAGAATAAAACAGTACTTCTGGTTTACCCCTAGAACACTTTATGTCCCAGAAAAGAAATACTAAATTAAAAAATGATGTGTGTGACTCTCTATAGCCCACTGCCATACTTACCATACCACCACCATACATAGCTCTCCCAACTCCCCCACTCCCCCAGTTGGGGATACCCACTAACAAGGTCATATTACAGGGGCATCTGGCTGGCTCAGTGGGTAGAGCATGATCTCGAGGTTGTGAGTTCGAGCCCCATGTTGGACATAGAGATTACTTGAAAGAAAGAAGGGAAGAAAGGAAAGGTCATGTTATGGAAAGACACTGGCAAACCTGTATATACTTTAAATTATATATTAAGTCTTTTTGTAGTACTCCTCAGATGGAAATAAGTTTATTTTTCTTATCTTTGCAATGCTTAAAGTTAAGCCTCTCTTTAGCTAATATTTTATATTGCATTGAAAAGGATATAAATTAAAATGGGGAGTACATTTTCACTGGGAAATGCTGGATAAAAGATTTATTTTCTCTTCAACAACTGGAATATCTACATTGAGCTATAACTTCTCCTCCTTAGAATTATGTCAGAGTATCAGGAGAAGGGGAGAAATTGGGGGAGGAAAGAGATAAAGTGAGTGATTTTTCTTTTTATAAGTAAGGAATGAAATATGTATATTTTCTTAATACACAGTGCACTGCCATTTCTGTGTGGGACAGTTGCAATGGCTTGTGAATAGGAATGAAAGCATAACAAGCTTTGATGTTAAATGCCAAGGAAAAGTTTATGACCAAGAGAGGACAAGGGATGGAGATAAATGTGTTAGGATTTTCATCTTTTCAAAACATTCCCTTTTTTTCATGTCTATCATAAAATAAAAATTGTCTTCTGTTGGAATTTGTAACCTTTAAAGCAGTGGTTCTCAACCCTTACAAAAATCAGGAAGCTTTTATTAATACTTAAAGATTTCAAAGATTTTGACTTGCTTAGAGTTTTACTTCTTATTTCTGGTTGCTGATATTTAGTGACACAGGTACTATTAATATCACTCAACTGAGTATATATTATAAATAATGACCACAGCATCTTCCTGTTTTTATAAAGTAGTATTACATATATATGTGAGACCGGTTCAGTGTACTGACCTTTGCCAGCACCTTGAAGTCCATAGGGTGGGAAATCAGGGCCAAAGTAAAACAACTGCTCCAGGCTGGAAATGCTGAGATGGGAATTTAAATGTACAGTACATTAGCCACCAGATTATCAAGATTCCCAGGTGGAGATTTCCCTCTTTGGTGTCCGTTAAATAGATGATGTGTAAAGTCCTGACTTTGGATCTGATTTTGTTTTGAGGTTGTTTTTCATGGTCCGCTTTGAAGTCTTAGATTACTCAGTCACGGATAACTGGAATTCTCCCAAGAGCATTTTCCCTACATTACTTCTGTGAATACTCCGTCCTTACGTTTGTTGAGTCAGGACTCTGACACGAGTTGCACAATCACCACTGTCTTAAGTACCACCAGCAGCAGCCTTATATTCATTTCCCAGAAGCTAAAAGAAGCTTCCTCCCAACCTTAACCTTTACAGTTTTTGATAAGTATGTGAAAAGAGATATTATTTATCCCTATTCTTTAGTGGAAAAAACAGACATATAAGTTCCCATTGAATCAGTCTCTTTGGTTTCCATGCCTCTTGCTGTGATTTTGGTATTCTGTTTAAGACAGGTTAGGCTGAGCACCCAAACCTCTTAGGGTTAGTGCATGATATTCTTTTTTTCTGGTTTTAAAAGAAAAAAGTCACTTCTGATTTATCGAACACCTCATATGTGTCAGACACTTTACATGGATTATCTCTAATCCTCCTGGTGTTGTGCAGGATAGGTAATATCCCTGTGTTATAGATGAAGAAACTGAGGCAGGCAGAGATGGTAACTTATCCAATTCACAGAAACAAGCTAAAGCCTGGACTGGGATTCAGATTTCTGATTCCCCATGCTAGAACAGTCCCTTTTTTACATCTGCTTCTTTGTCCTTAACCTCACCGGTGAAAAGAAATGATCACACTTTGTTTAGTCTTACCTTTCGTTTTATCGTTTCAGCAAGGGTTAAGTTACAGCCATAGAGAATATGTGTTTGGAAATAGGGACATGGAAGAGTCAAAATTTTTATAAATTTTATAAAAAAACATTTTATAAATATTTTTGGCTTTCATGCAGTATGTATTCATTTCTCCCCCTAAGGAGCCTAGATATATTGAATCTGTTGGTGATAGTTTCTTGAGGCAATATTGTCCACAAGCAGAATTGCCTGGATCTTGGGATGTAAGCATACTGATTTTACTAGGAAACCTGCAGCTTGTTGTTAGGTTTATGTCCCCACCAATACTGCACGATGATTTCTTTTTTTCTTAACAAATTTCCTGATTTTTGCCAATCTGGTGGATGTTATTTGTACTTCATAGTTTAATTTTGCCTTTTTACGATTATAAGTGAGGTTGAGCATCTCTTTATTTACTTAATTTAATTTCCCTTTTCTGTGAATCGGGTCTCTTGCCCTTTTCTGGCAAGAAGTTCCTTGAAAGCGTTCTCGTGGAGTTCCTGTATATTCTAGAAACAAATTCCTTCTTAGCTTTAGGTGTTTGGAACGCTGTCTCCCAGAACATCACTTGCCTGATAACTGTCGATGGTGACTCTCATTAACAACAACAAAAATCCTTAATTTTAATGTAGGTGAACCGACCAGTTTTTAATATTAATGTGGTCTGTGCATTGAGTCATTTCAGGAATGCTTCCCTATTCTGGGCTTACAGTTTAGTCTCTCCTCCCTTTATTAACTTTATAGGTTTACTCTTGAGTTTTTAAACTATTTGGAATTGAAGATAGGAGGTAGAAACCCGTTTCTACTTTTAAAAAACTGGTCATATCGTGAGCCAGTTTCACCAGCACTATTTATGAAATAATCCGCTCTTTCACTACCTCTGGTATATAAGTGTACATTTATATAGATCTCTTTCTGAGAACCCTCATTTGTTTAGGTGGCTTATTTGTGTGCTTCTGGGTCATTGATACACTTTTTAAATTACTATGGCTTTAGGTGCACCTGGGTGGCTCAGTCGATTAAGTGTCAGCCTTCCTTTGGCTCAGGTCATGATCTCAGGGTCCTGGGATCAAGCCCCACTTTGGGCTCCCTGCTCAGCGGGGAGTCTGCTTTTCCCTCTCCCTCTGCCCCTCCCCCCTGCTCATGTGCGCACTCTCTCGCTCTCTCTCAGCTAAATAAATAAAATCTTTAAAAAAATACTGTGGCTTTGAAATATGTTTTATCTTGTTACATGTACATTTATATAACTTGATCTTATTATCAAGATTGAAATAAATTTAAAAGTTCAAAAATAGATGATTTTAGCTAGATTTCTTGCTGTTATCTGCATGTTTGTTAACTCTTTACACCTGCATACATTTTTCTAGAAATGTGTTTACTTCACTGGGAACATTCTGTATTTATTTAATAACATATTTTAATTTTAACATCCCTCACTTTACATTTCCTTCTCAGTTTTATTTATTTATTCATTGTTAGCAATATGGCTCCCTTCCATACTTGGTCACCTATGTAGGGCAGGGGATGTCTCACTTCAAAGGCTTCTCTTCTTCAGTGCTCTGTATGTGCTTATAGAGCTAGGATGTGCTTTCCTGGTATGGCTTTTGAATGAATGTTTTATGAGGTGTGATGCTGTAATACATGGCTGAATACTCTTGAAAGCCTGTTAATTATAGATGTGTCTTTATTATTGGGAAAACATTGCCAGTTTTGGCTTGGTTTTCTCCAAGTTTACTTTTCACCACTCTCTTCTCAGTTCACTTAGTCTCATTTCTCTTCCAGGCTCTAATATATGTCCCCCTGAATGCTGGATCATTTGATTTGGTAAACGGTCATTTGCATGCCTATAGAGAATAGAGTGTCCTTTTTGCTTAGTTGATGAAATGGCATGGAACCATGTTGTACATAACATGGCTTATTATTGTAAATTAATTTGAAGTTACTGTGGGGGACAAATTGTGGTCTCAAAATAGATATCACAGGACATGGTTGTCTGGACCAAAGATGTTCCCCTTGGCCATCAGTTCTACCACTATATGGGTGACAGGCTATATTTTATTTTTCTTTCATCTGGAGTTCTTAAGGTGCTTTATGGATATAGGGGAGGGTTGCAATCTAACTACTGAAATTTAGTAAGCTTGCACAAAGTCCAGTAAAATTATAATGTAGAATGTTCTAGAGTTTAAAACCTGCTTAGACAGATAAGACCATGTCCTCTGGGCTGTTGGAGTTGTTCTCCCAGTGTGCTTTAAACAGGATTTATTAGGTATTCATCTAAGTTTGATTATAACAACCCTAGCTACTGACCTGATTGAACTTACATACTCAGGAGAGGTCTTCATCAGTGCTGACATTTTCCATTTCTCGTTCAGGTTCCTTTATGCTCAACTCACCAGCTGTCAGATCCACCTGTCTTACCAGCCTTCTCTCTCAGTCATTTATTCTAATATAATTGACAGCAGAGCTACTTCATCCATTCGACAGACATTTGCTGAGCTCTAAACTACTGAATCTTAGTTCCCTTATCTCTCTTCCTCCTACCTGCTGTGTACCAGTCATTGCGCTAAGTTCTGAAGATAACAATGTGAGTATGACACAGTGCCTCACCTCAGAAGATAGACCCATAAATCATTAACTGGAACTTAGAATGTGAGGTGCTTTACAGCAACACGTTGTGATAAATAATAATAGAGAGGGGGGCACAAAGAAGGCAGTGATTTGTTCTTGTCTGTGAGGAAAGAATTCATGAAGGAGGTGATTTTGGTGATTATTAGAGGGATAGGATTATTTACCAGGCTGAGCAGGAGGGGAAAAAAAAAAAACCCCAAAAAATGAAAAAACCCCAGAAGAAATAGCCCAGGTTCAGAGCCGGGAAGAGCTCAGTGTGTGAGGAGCAGAGTGTGAGTGACTGGCACAGAGAGGTCTTGGTGCAGAGGGGAGAAGGGGTTAGGGGTGCATCTTGGTCTAGATTCTTGATCCAGCCATGTCTAGAGCCACACCTGCTGTTTCTAGAAGTGTGGGCTTTTTCCCAGCAGCATTGTGGAATCACCAGAGATGAAACAGATGCTTAAACCATGGTCCTAAGGTATATGAGAAGGAAGCAGGGAGAAGCCCAGTGGCTATTAAAACAATCCACGTAGAAAGTGAGGACTGAAAGTGTGGTGACAATGGTGGAAAAGGAAAGGACAGGGTGGATTTGAGACTAATCTAGGAGAGAGAATTGGTTACTGACTGAATGGAAAGTGGGAGGGGAGGAAGAAGAAAGAAGAAAGATGACTTGATGTTTCTGGCTGGGAGGATTCACTGTCTGAAGGTGTCGTTAGTCAGAATGGAAAATATGAGAGGAGCAATTTTGGAGAGAGAGCAATGCGTTCCGTTTGAACTTAGGTTGAGGTGCCCCTGGGACACTGAATTGTCCTTGAGAGGCCTCGCCCCCAGAGAGAAGTCAGGGCTGGAGATGTGTTTTGGGGAGTGACGGGAACTGATGATTGTTGCCATGAATGTAGTAGCTGAGACCATTCACGGATGGCCCAACGACCGAAAGACCAAGCAGAAGAAGAGGAGAAAGAAAGAAGCTCAGGAAAAGACAGAAACAAAACTGATGGAATTATTATGCACCAGGGTTTTTGTTTTGTTTATATATATTGCCATACAGTCCTTTCAGGAGTATCCCCTGAAATAATTGTTGTTGTTGGCTTTTACAGATAAGCTCTCCGAAGCTCGGATAAGCACCTTGCCAAAGCACCCAGGTGTGGTAAAAAGGGAAAAGCTCTCAGGTCTGTCAGAGGCCACAGGAAGGTCAGGTAGAGCAAGGATTGAAAGTGGGAGCCTGGGTTTGGCAATGAGATATTCAGCTGGTGTTCAGTAGTCAGAAGAGTTCTAAAGTCCCAAGTCGGCATAGTCGTGGGTGAGGAAAGAGTAGGCCTTGAGAGGGGAAGCACCAGTTGGGGGTGTGTGTGTACACAGTTGTCCGTGAAGGACTATTCTTGTGTGTGCAGTCGTGTCTAGAGCTTGTATTTTGTTTGAGAAGTGTGGCGAGGGAGTGACTAAAGGTAGAAGAGAGAATGACTGTCAGAGGAAGGCTCCAGAGAAAACAGGCCTAGCCAAGATCAGGAGTGCAAGCATGGTCAAAGGAAGTGTCTTGAGGGGCACTGGGTGGCTCAGTCATTGGGTGTCTGCCTCCGGCTCAGGTCATGATCCTGGGGTCCTGGGATCGAGCCCCGCATCGGGCTCCCTGCTCGGCGGGAAGCCTGCTTCTCCCTCTCCCCCTCCCCCTGCTTGTGTTCCCTCTCTTGCTGTGTCTCTCTCTCTGTCAAATAAAATCTTAAAAAAAGGTGTCTGAGAAGGAAGAGGGACATTCGTTCCTTTGGGGCAGGAGAGGAAGAGAAGTTATGTGTGCCTGAAAAGGGGTGTGCAGGTGGAGAAGGAAGTTGAGAAAGTTCGTTTCTAAAGGTTTGGGTTTTCTCAGTAAAGTAGGAGCTGATAAAATCTTCTGGGAATGAAGGGGCCTTGAGAAGACAGTTTAAAGTTATTAATAGTAAACTTGGAGAAAGGACCTCACTGATGGAGGTAGGATGTGTAATCATTGAGGGCCCAGTTGGGGCTTTGTTAGCGGGCATTAGGTGGTGATGGTGGGGTTTTTTTCTGGTTGATAGAGTACGATGAATATCACGACTGGTCTTTTAAAATAAAACACAAAGGCCTTGCCTGCAATGTTAGGTTTTGATGGTGATTTAAGGACACTTAAGGTGCCGGGGAAGGGAGGAAAGGAGCACAGGAGTGAAGAGATTGAACGTTAGGGAACGTGAGTTCTGGTCTGAGCTCTCCATTCACAGGGGGCGGCCTTGGGGAAGTCAGCTCATCTCACTGAGCCTCACTGTCCTCCTCTTTCAGGGGAGGAAGTTATAATTAGCGTCCCCCTGAGTCTCCTATAAGTCCCAGAATGTCTGTGAGACTTGTCCATTAGTAGACAAAAAGAGTGGACAGAGGGGAGGGGGGTGGGGGATGGGTTAGCCTGGTGATGGGTATTAAAGAGGGCACGTTCTGTGTGGAGCACTGGGTGTTATGCACAAACAATGAATCATGGAACACTCCATCAAAAACTAATGATGTAATGTATAGTGATTAACGTAACAATAAAAAATTTTAAAAAAATGAGTGGACAGAAAGTGAGAGTCGCTAGATTCCTGTCATTTATCATTCATGAGTTCCCCTGCTAGCAGCTCTCCCCAGTGCCGTTGGGGAGTCGACAACTCGAGGCCAGACTAGCTGTCAGGTGAGCATGTCCAGTGCCCGCTGCCGGGCCACACTGGGTAGGCTGTCGGGAAAGGGAGGCAACGGGGCTGTGACTGGAGTCGGGTGAGGGGTCGGCAGGGTGGGTTTGCTGCGTGTGTGTGCCGGCTCCCCAGACATCACACGTTACTTCATCCAGGTGGTGGTGCTCTTTGTGTGCATCATCTGTGCTGGTTCTTTCCCTCGTACGATTGCATTTGATTTTAGCTGGGTTTATTTCTCCCTCCTCATTGAAAATGTAGCATTGTAGAAGAGAAGTCAACGGTTGAAGAAGGTTAAGCACTATTTCTAGCATCTTACCTCAGAAGGCCTTCTTTTCTCCTTCCCATCTCCTTCCGTACACCTGGATTTCTTTGCTGGTAGAAAAACCAGAAACAGTTTAAAGTATTTCATCACTTAAGGCTCAGTTGGGTATGTTCTTCCCCTGGAAGGTTTACTTTTCAAAGCCATTTAAACTGTCTTTGCCTCCTGTTAAGAACAGGGATGACATCTTAAAACCCTAGAGGTGTGGCTGGCATTAAAAAATGAATCCAGATCAGGTGAGTGGCTCCAGAGATGATTATAATAATTTAACAAGCCTAAACAGGTAATAGGACACTCTTCAAAAATTCAGTCTCTAATCTTTCTCTGTGCTGTTAAATATTTGAGAGAAACTTGGGCATTTCCTTTTTTCCTCATTAAGCTATTACACAACTTAATGCTTGGAAAATTCTTCACAGGAAGAAACAGGGTGTAACAGTTTGCATGAGACCTTTTTTTTAAAAATTCATCCTTTTAGCTTAAGTCTGAGAATACTATTCTCTTCATCCCACTGCTCTAGTTTCTTTCTGAAAGTCTAAATTTCTCCATATAATTAAATATTCTTCAAAGTGGAACATAGTTAAAAAAATTAAAGCCATTTAAATGTGAAGTTAAAACATAGTCTATAAATGTGTTCTTCCATTTCCTGAGAAACAACAGGAAGGATTTGCTTTCTCAAAATAAACTAAGTAGCCTGACTGTGAACTTAGAGTAGTAGAGATCAAAGATTCCAGCATCATCACACAATGGGAAAGTTTCAGTCATTTTTTTTCCAACCTCAGAAAATCAAATCAAATGCTTCTTTTTTCACTTTTAACACGAGGAGCGAGGATATGTATGTGAAATTCAAAAACATACCTTTGGCATATGTGAAATTGTCATAGCCTAATCGCTGGCTAATCCTTCTAGGAGAGTCCTCTTCCACGATGTATTTGATCAATATGGGCATGCTAGACATGCAGCGATGAAAATGTCTTTTTTGGGTATTCAATTCAGGACGATTAGAGAAAGGCCAGCTGAGTTTCTGTAAACTTACAGCATCTAAACTTAAGCATGCTAGATCAGTGAATTATTTCATAGCTTTGCTAGTAAGAAATGTTTAACAGCTTGTATTGGTCATTGAACTACATGGAAAAAGGAATCTGCTACAGTAATATGTGTATATATATATATAATAACACACACTCTCAGGTAGGAGTAAGAACATTTATTAATATTTCTCGACTTCCAGAAACAAGGAGTGAGAGCTCATCTTAAAGAAAGGAAATCAGTTGTGTTATGGTCAGCAGATTTTTGTTTGTGAGTTACAAGCAAGATTAGGGAGAAATATATGCATTAAGTATTCAGCTATCATTAATTTGGGAGTTCAGATAATGTGCAGTTCTTTATTTCTCAAATAGTATAAATAAGTCAACATTTTGAAATACTGGACATTGTTTATATGTATTGGGGAAATTATATATACATTGAGAACGGTATAGAATTTCTCAGTAGACCATTTTTTTTTTCTGTACTTACCTTTCAAGAAAAGGTAGAAGAACAGAGTTCAGAGCACTTTACAGCTTTAATCTCAGTTTCTTTCTTTCTTTATTTTTAACCTAAGTTTATGTTTACATTGGGTATCTCATAGACCGTGTATATTTGGGTCTATTTTTTAAAGAATCTAATCTGATAAGCTGTGTCTTTTAATTGGTGTATTTACACGAGTCACATTTAAAGTGATTATTGATATATAGTCGGTTTAATATCCACCATGTTTGTAACTGTTTTTTATTTGTTGCACTTGCTATTTGTTTCTTTTTTCCCTTTTCTTCCTTCTGTGGTGTGTGTCTGTGTTCATTTATTTCTTTCTTTTTGGGAGAGAGAGAACGTATGTGTGCTTGTACACTCAGGGTGAGGGGGGAGCAGAGAGAGAGGGAGAGGGAGAGAATCCTCAGATTCCCTGCTGAGCATGGAGCCTGATGCAGGGTGAACTGAAATCCAGAGTTAGCCCAACTGAGCCACCCAGGCGCCCCTCCCGCTGTTGTTTTTAAGTGAACATTTTATATGATTCTATTTTATCTCCTCTTTAAGCATATCAGTTCTACTTTTTACAAAAATTTTTTAGTGGGTTACCCTAGAGTTTACAATTGATTTTACTTTCTTAAAAAAAAAAAAAAGGCAAAAAAGCAAAAACATGTTTATGTGCATACGTAGAGAAAAAATTTGGAAGGATATGTACTAAGACGTTATGAGTAGTTAATCTCTGGGTGGAAAGATTATAGATAATCTTTACTTTCATTTCTCTAGTTTTCTGTATTATCTGATTCTTTTAATGGCAAGCAGGTATTGCTTTTATAATCAGAAACAACAAGGCCCTTCATTTTGAAGAGAAAGGAGAGGGCAAATCACAGCAAAACAAGCTGAAAATCTCCTATGGTTCTACAATTTACACCGTCTCTTGTCTTCCAGCTTGAGATAACCACACTTTCCCTACAACCCCCATCACTGCACTGGGAGGACAAAGGAAAAGGGTTTGGCCGCTTCTCACCTTGCACTGGGAAGGTTGTCAGCTCCTTTTCTGTAGTGAGAATGAACCCTCCAAAGGACTTAGGACCCATCCACTATGTGGTTTGACATAAAAACGGTTTTCACCTAATACAGAGTTAACCAAACCCCTCTCTTTCTGTATAATTAAATTTTCCTGTGCATGGAACGTCCTTATGGGTCTTCACTGTCCTTAAAAAAAATAATGAGCAGAGGAGTAAAAAACTTGAAAAGTAGTTTAAAGCATAGCTTTCCTTGTAAAACTTGTAATAAATAGTTCTTTGGTTTGCTGGTATGAAACCTGCTGTCGTCTTGGGCAGAGCAGGGCGATGGTGTTAGAGCCGGTACCTGGGGTAGTAGGTGAAGAGCTTGTAAGTAATGTGAGGTCATTGCTGTCTGTATTTTAGAAAACTCCCCTTTATGCAGTTTTAGAGAAAATTACCATTATTGTTCTTGCGATGTTGATTATATCCTCTGACTTTATTTGGGTTTGCATGTAAACCAAACCCAGGTTAAGGTTTAAAAAAGTTTCATAGCTCAGGGCAAAAAGATGAAATGTAGATTTTCTTTAAAAAAATGGTTTTAGTACCAACTAACCTGCCAGGTGTTTTCAAAAAAAGTCATAAATTTTATAAATACCATAGTTTGTTGGCCTGTAAAATTGGGATCATTATCTTTTGCTGCTTACCTGCTGCATTCAAGTCAGCAAAAGACCAGCGAAGCTTTTTGTGTCTTCTGATCAGAAGAGAATCTTTAAAAAGCAAACCAGTTATGTATCTATTTCCAGGTGAAAATTATAGGTCTCCATTTTAATATACCTTGTTATTAGAGCTAGGAAATTTCATTTATGGTAAGAAATAAATTAGTCTTCATATTCTGTTTAAAGCTAATAGAATTAAACATTTTGGTATATACAAAACAATAGGAAAAATTATGAAATAAGCATAAAAAAGAATTCATAAAAAAAGAATTCATTGATTATTGCAACTATGTTGAGATATATACAAGTTTTGAAAGGAATACAAAAATATAAATATTGCTATTTAATGATTATGGGTAGAATTTAATACATTTTTTTATATTATTTTGATATATTTTGTAAGTAGAGAGGTCAGAAATCAAGTTTCTGATTTCTGATGCTTATTAAGATAAGCTTGAAATGAATTGAATTTTTATATTTGCAGTATAAACCATATTAGTAAACTCTTCAGTAAGTCTGGAAGTAAGGGTAAGTAATTTGATTCTTTTTTAAACTCACTTTTGAATGAGACTTGATACATGGAAATGTTAGTGGAGAAACAATGACGAGAATTCTAGGGGTTGTTACTATGTTACCCCTTTGTCTAAGCATTACCTGTGTTGGCTTTGGTGCCTTTGACCTGCACTGTCATTGGTCCCTTCAGTTTCTAACTTGTCAACATCTACGTTGTAACATTTTGTCTGCCTTTTTGTTCCTCAGGTACAGCTGTGAAAATTACTTAAGTGAGAAATGGTTTGGGGGGTAAGAACTGTGAATGGAAGAAAGAAATAATCCTCTCATTTTAAATACGGGGGGCAGGTGGAGAGGATTATCTGCAACCCTGAGCTTTCACCCCAAAAGAACTAATAGTATAATAGGTTATCTTTGCTTTTCTAAATGTAAAGCATAATGCTTTAATAAGTACTCTTAGGAAAAAATCAGTAGGCACTAATTTTGGTCTGCCTTATCACCCTTTTATTCCGTGATGATTCCTCCATGTGTTTCCTAATCATTTGCTCTTTGAAAGAAGTGTGAGCTTGTGATCAGCACTGCCACAGATGCCCAGTATGCGATCTGGATATTAGAGCAGTGCTTTGACAAAGAGGCTAACTCCCATTTTGTGCCTTCAGGAGGTGGTTACAAACAGTGAAGGGAAAATTCAAAAATTGAAAAAATGACTTTGGCAGTACCCTGTAAAAATACTGAACATTAATATTTATATAATTGCCAAATTAATATATGTTGTATAAACACATCAAATATATGAGGTATTTTATATATTTGTTAAAGTAAGTTTCCTTGCTTTTTTTTTAGTGTTTCATTCTAGACGAGTAATTCATATATTTTGGAGGGCAGTAAGACCAAAAGGCAACATTTTTACAGCAAGTTTAAAATATGATTTACCAAGTAATATTCCCACTTCATGGATGGAACTTAAAAGCCAAGTAGTTTAGGTTGAAGGTCACACATTAGATGAGCTTTTTCATTTTTAAGTAAGCTTTCATCAGTACTGGGAAAGAAAGCTTCCAGATCTCTTGCTTAAGGCAGGCTTTTATCTGAACCATTCCAGGATAAAGGAAATGTACAATTTAAGCTTTTCTGGAAGAAATAAAAATCTCTGCGCTCTCTGATCTTAAGTCAGTAATATTTTAAACTAAATCTTTTATGCTAAAACTTAAGGCAACTCTGATTCCTTTCTTAATAGAAATAGATGTACATCATCCTCTGTGAAGTACCTAATCAAAGACCCAATTGCAATCTTCTCTGTAGTTAGTTTACAAATCCCAAGGCTCTTAACTCTTATCTTACAAGTCTTTTTTTTTTTTAATTATAGGATTTTTTGAGATTTTCCTTGAAAATTTTCTTACATTTTCCCATTCCCCCCTTTTAGTTATTAATGGAGGATTTGACAGGAAACCTTGTTGCTGCAAGTGTGTTGATCTCTTGGGATAAAGACAAGTGGAAGTTGCAGATAGACAGACTTTGGCTTCCTATGAGGAAGAAATCTTCAAAGCTCTGCAGAGCTGGACTGAACTACCCTGTGCTGTCCAGGGTCCCATCGATGAGGGCACCTCGGAAAGGCTGTCCTCAGTCAGGGGTGCAGAGAGCCCAACACCTCCCCTGGTCACAGAGTAAGCTCTCTGAGGTCACAAAGTGCACACATACCATTCAGTCTTAAGTTAATTTCTCTGAGCCTCAGTTTGCTCCTCTTTAAAATGAGGATAAAATGACGTGAGGCTTATCATGTGAATTTAACGTATGTAAAGCACCTGGTGTAGTTACTCCTTCCAACTGAACACAATTCTGTAGTTTTTATTCTGTGCCCCTTTTCATTTCTCCCTGTTCTTCCTTTTCTGTCCTCCCATTTATTCTTTTAGAGCTTTTAATTATTGTCTCTTCTTTTCTCATCCTCCTTTCTATACCTATGCCTTAGGGTCTACCAGTGGTGTCCAGGGATGCCCTGAGCTCCTTGGGTAGCATCCCTGTCAGTGTCTGATACCTGGGCGAGTCAGTGAACAGCGACCCATCCTCTGTGTCCTTTGGATTTGGCACAAGGGATAGCCCTACAACCCTTGATAAAGCCAAGATCCATTGCTGCTTTAGCTTTCCTATGAGCTTTTACTGTAGCACTTTCTGCTTCAACGTTAATGGTCATGAAAGCACTAAGGGGCAGTTGGATATGGAGAGAGAACAATCTTACTATACTAAGGCTTATGGATGTAGAACTCTGTATTGGTAACATTTAATTTTTCCTCTATTTAAGTTTCTGTTTTGGAGGCAGGCTCCTGATTGCAGATGTTGTATTTGAGAGAGAAGAAGAATATCGGGTCCAGAAGGGCCAGAAGTGTTATTTTAAGAGAGAACATTCAACATAAATTTTTGGGGACTCTCTGTAGATACTAAACGGGCAACATAAAAAATTTATTCATTACAAGCTATTTGAAGACCTACTTGCTTGACAGAGTGGTATCACTTAGAAACGTGATAGAATCAGCCCAGACTTCATGACTAAAAGAGAGCAGGTGTATACCATCAGAGAAATACAGATTGTTAGAGCTAGAAGGAATCTTTGGGACTACTCAATTCAATGATTTTCTTGTATAAATAATGAAACGGAGAATCAGGTAAAGTAACTTGTTCCTTGAAATATAGCTCTTCACATTAAAAAGGCAAATCAGGGAGACGTGGCTCCTAACATTGTAGTTATTTTCTTAGACTCCAATGCAGCACCATGATGCTAGCCTTTAGATCTAGGAGTCATTTCCCTGTGGCTCAGAGATGATCTCTAGGCTGTTAGCCCTGTTGCTAATTGATAACTAAGGCATGGATGAAAACCTTTCTGTGTTCTTACTCAGCTTCTTTCTTTTGTCCATGTTTGGTTATTTTATGAGATCTTTGGAAGGTTTGATTGCTCTGGCCCAGGAATCATCTAAATAGACAAATATTTGGACAGTTTGGTTCTCCTGTGCTTAATAGTGTTTTGACCTCTTACTCTCTACTAGGCACTTTTCTGTTCTTACGTGGTTTATGTGAGTGAATTCTGGGAGACAGGTGTAGCTGTGGCCATTTGGCAGATCAGAAAACCGGGGCTTACAGGGCTTAAGCTGCTTATTCTAGGTTTATACAGCTTAGAAGCTGGAGCTAGAACCCAGGTCAGCTTTCTGGACAACACGTTCTTCATTGCTACCCTTCTGCAGATTTTCTGCTCCCCTTGCTACTTGTGTAATGGGGGGAACAGGGCACGGAACTAAAGATCTATGGCAAGTAACCCAAAGAAGATCATCTGGCCTAGCCCCTTGGCTTCCAACAGACGAGGTGTTTGTTCCTATGATTTCATAGAAGAGGTATTTGAGGTCTTGTTTTTATTTCTTTTTTTGGTTTTCTGTTTCAAAGTAGAAATGATCTTTTAGCTTTTCCTTATTGTGAAAGTAATAAATCCTCATTTAAAGAAAATATAAAAATATAGGAGAAAATTAAAATAACCTTTGTAGCTCCACAGATTATTTATTTATTTGTTTATTTAAAGATTTTGTTTATTTGTCAGAGAGAGAGCACAAGCAGGGGGAGCGGCAGGCAGAGGGAGAGGGAGAAGCGAGCTCCCCACTGAGCAGGGAGCCCGATGCGGGGCTCGATCCCAGGACCCTGGGATCATGACCTGAGCCAAAGGCAGGTGCTTAACCAACTGGGCCACCCAGGCGCCTCACAGTCAGATGATTAAGAGTGGGTTCAAATCTCAGCGGTATCACTCACTAGCAGTTTGACTCTTGGCAAACTTTATTGTCTTTGCATGCCTCGGTTCTCTGCATGTAAAACAGGAATAATCATAGTGCCTCTCTCACACAGTTGTTAGGATTAAGTAGGGGTTCTTATTTGTGAAGCATTTAGGACAGTGTCTGGCACATAGTAAGTACAACACAAGTATTGATTAAATAAAATAAATGATCTCCCATGGGGGCGATACCCAGGGTGGTTAAGTTGGTTAAACGTCTGGCTCTTGATTTCAGCTCAGGTCTTGATCTCAGTGTCGTGAGTTCAAGCCATGCATCGGGATCCACACTGGGTGTGGAGCCTACTTTTTTTAAAAAGCATAATAAAATAATAAATAAATAAATAAATAATCACCCATGTAAATACTGTTGACCTTTGAATAACATGGAGTTTAGGGGCACTGTTGACTCCCCCATAACTTCATAACTTTATTGAAAACAGTGTGGGTACAAGTGGACTCTGCAAAGTTCAAACCCGTGTTGTTCAAGGGTCAACTGTAGTCTTCCCAGCTCTGGCCCCTGGAGGAAGAGATGGAGACAGACCCAGAAGGTAGATTGTGCAGTGCAGTGAGTGGGTAATGGGCTAAGCTGTGCACAACCAGACAGGGTGGGTGGCCCTAGATCCTCTGCTTCTATTTGTCTCCTTAGTAATCCTAATAACTTGGAATATTACTAAAATTCTGTCTCTTACTTTCAAGATGTTCAAAATGGTTGTGATTCTCCTTTCTCTACTTACTGCTTTTAGGAAGCCCACAAAAACCAAGCCTGTTTGAGATTTTTCTGTTGCAGGCTAGGCCGGACATGGTTTCCTTTCATGTGATTATTTTCTGCGTCTGTGTTAGTTTAGTTCTTCTTTTGTTTTCTTGTGCTTTGGTGTGAAGAAGATGCCCTGTTTATAGAGCCTTGGTGTCTTTCATGTATAATGCATTCTTAAACTAATTCCAGTTGCTCTGACCCTTTGAGATTTCAAACTTGCTTTGTTCCAGTTTTTAAGCATTTTTGAAATATTAAAAATGTTCATGAGGAGGTGGGTCATGGGAAAATTTTCCCAGAGTTGTTTGTTCCTAGAAAATTGTGAATTTGCATGGAGAGGCTTAATGCTGGGTTAAATTCTGCCAGGTGCATTGGACACTTGAACTTGAGTTTCCAGTTCTTTTGATACTTAAATCCTTCTTTCTGTCACATAAAGTGTAGAGTGAGCCTCTTAAACCTGAGTGCCTGTGTTGAGCTGTTGCCCTTTGTCCCATCAAAGAAAGGTCTTTAGTAGTGCTTGGGTTTGCATTGAAGCACCATGTCAGTAGTAAGGATCAAAAGATTTGTGTGTTCTCTGATTTTTGTCTTTGAACCAAGACTTTCCAAAAAGAACACAGAGTTGTTTTGAATATTGCCGCCCCTGGGTGTGAGTGATTATGCAAGTCGGTAGTATTTTTGTTTAAAAAAAGCAAAACTATTCATAATAGATTTAGAGGTATGAAATTGCAAGAAAAACAAAATACTTTTTTCAAACAGCTTGTACAAAGCAGTCTTTGAATGCAGGTGGTCCTCAACTCGTAAGGACTTGCAATTCTTCCTCCATCTTGGGAAAGACACCACTGTCCACTGGTTTCCATTGGGCCATTTTTCTTAGTATATCCTTCTCATTTGACTTCCACTTGCAATGAGTTGCCAAGTAGTCTCAATTCTTTCTTAAACTTAAATACTTAAAGTTTATCTGATATCCCTTGAAACTCCAATATACTGCTCCAGTCCACAGCTCCAGTGTGCCCACCGTCAAGTCTTGCCAGGACTAGTGAAGCTACCTCCAGCTCCTCCTCCCTGCCTCTGACCTCCAGTGCTCTCTTCTCCTTGAAGTCTTAGAGGCTTTTGCAGAACCAAACATACTATGTCAGTGACTTGCTTAAAACCTTCCAGTGATTTCTCCGTGCCTTCAGAACTCCTTCATAAGAAATTAAAAAACAGACTCCTTAAGAAGACTTTAAAACCTTGCATGAGGTAGTCTTCAGTTATAGCTATTACCTTGCCTCGTCCCTGACGAGGGACTGTACTCCAGACACACTCCATTTACAGCCTCAGAGAACTTCTATCTATTCTTCAGATCTGCTGTGCTTTCATTGAAAACGAGCCTTCAGGGAGTGTCTGATGCCTGGAACACTCTTTCCCCCTCCACTGCTTCACTTTTGTCTAGCTAACTCCTGTTTCTTCCTTTTGTCTTACCTTAAATGTCATATCCTTCAAGAAGTCTTCTTTAACCCCTAAACTAAATTAGGTCCCCTGATGTTTGTTTCTGTAGTAACTCATATCTTCCCAATATTTCACTTATACATTTACTTATCTTTTCTAATTGATTCCAAGCTCCATGTGGGCATAGATACGTCTGTCTTGTTTCCCTCTGTATCCTAGTGCCTTGCATACAGTAGGATCTCAAATGTTCTTTGAATGAATGAACATGTTCCAAATCACTCCCATGTTACTACTTAATATTGCTTATCCAACAGCCCATACGTGAATTTCTTTTCTTTAAAGGAGTTTTTAGTAAACTCCTTTTATTGACTTAAATTAGCTTTGCTTACTTACACTAAATATGTACAGACATGAAATAAGATATGTACTCCTTATGCTGATAGCTCCTGGGCAACTATTGAAACATCTGAAAAATCACACAAAAAAAATGCAAACAATATTTTGAAACCATTAAACTTTAAGTGAAAAATATTTGTATGATGAGTGTTCTTCTGCTGAAACTAAATCACCTATATTTTTTTATTTTTAATTTTTTTAGAAAGAGAGAGAGTGTGTGAGTGGGGGAGAGGGAGGGAGAAGTGGGGGAGAGGGAGGGAGAAGTGGGGGAGAGGGGGAGAATCTTAAGCACACTCTGAGCTGAGTGTGGAGCCCAGTGTGGGGCTCAGTCTCACAACCCTGAGATCAGTGACCTGAGTCGAAAACAAGAGTCAGATGCTTAACTGATTGAGCCACCCAGGCACCCCATATTGATGTTTTTTTAAAATAACAAAGTTGTTGCCTTGGGTCCTAATATTTACTTAATGCATATGTCTTTTGATTTTGATAATAGTAATGCAGAGAATACTTGTTTGTAGTACATACGTTATTTAGAAGCATATTATGGACTCGAAGGCCTTGCTGACTATCTCAGAACCATGAGACGTCATCAGGCCTCATCTGTCAGCGAGCAGTCCTTAAATTACAATTTTGATGATTTTAATGATTTCTCATTTTCTTCCTAGTGCTGTAAATTTCTTGTACATTTAAAGATAAGGTTAGCATTCTAGAATTACTGAACTCAACATCAAACATTTACCTAATTCAACTATTACTAAAACCAGGAACAGGGATATATTTGTCAATTTTAGTTCTCATAGATGTGGAAAATTTTTAAAGTTTTAGCATGTGGTCAAGCGTCAGACTGCTGAAGGAAGTCAATAGATAATAGAAATGACTCATTCACACTATTGTGAAAACAACTTGAACATGACTTTTTCTGATAATTGCCTCTTCTTTGTAATTTTTGAACCACTAAAACAAAACCTTTGTTCTATAATACTTTCATGCCATTATGAAGGTATTATTATGAATGCATTAATATCATTTGGCCTTCACTTAGTGTGACTGCATCAGTTATGTATCAAGTCTACCTCTGTCCTTTCCTTATTAGCCTATAGCAATATAGCACAATACTCTCCTGTTTGTTATTTCATGGTGTTGTGAAATCAAAGTCTTATTCAGTAAGTGTCTTACACTGACCTTTATCATTGCCACGTGTGCTTGCCAGCATGTTATAAGTGCTGTTAGTGATGAGGGTCACTAGAAGCCTCTGCAGTCATAAATGCAACCCTGGCACTGTATTGGTAAGGGGATCATTCAGATGGTCCAGTGTGTATTTATATCAGTTTCTTTTAGATTAACAGTGAAGTGAAAACAAAACTGAAAGATTATTTTAGAGAGGTCACAGACTCTTAAATGTGTCTCTGGTCCTCTAGAGCTCCTTAGAGCCCCCTTTGAGAACCCTTGCTTATAGCACTCATAGCCGACTGCAGACCACACAAAAACATACCATTGTGTCATATCCTTGTGTTTCCAAAGGTGTTCTGGCTTATGTGGGTCATTCCCTTGGTTCTCTACCTCGCCAGCCTCCTAAACCATGTCTGCATCTTACAAAGCCTTGTTTTCTTTTTTACTAAGGGCTATAGGCTCTCTGTTGTTGTCTTTTGGTTTCCCCGGGTAACATGAAATAATATAACAAGATTTCCCCAGGTAACCCTGTAGCTCTGTCACTCAGGAGCCCCTGTCGAAGGGGGAGTGTAGTAAGAACACAGCAGAGCAGCTAGGGAAGGCCGGAAGAACTTCAAGTATATCAGATCCATATACTTAACATTAAAAGGAAAAATTGGTACAAATGTTACCGTTACAGATGTCAAAGTTGAAGGCCTTTTAAGCTAAACAGAATGTCATGGCTTTGGCCTAAGGACCTAGCAAGTCACTTAATTTTTTTATTTTGCTTATATATTTTTGACAGCTTTATTGAGATAAAGTTCACATACCATACAATTGGCCCATTTAAAGCATACAATTCACTGGTGCTTAGTACTTTCACAGAATTCTGCAATAATCCCCACAATCAATTTTATATTTCATCACCTAAAAAGAAACTCTGGGGCTCCTGGTTGGCTAAGCATGTGACTCTTGATCAAAGGGTCGTGAGTTCAAGGCCCACGTTAGAGATTAAAGAGATAAAACATTAAAAAACAAAACAAAACAACAACTCTGTACCCATTACAAGTCCTTCTCCATTCTCCCCAATCCCCCTCCCCCCCGGCAACCACTAATCTACTTTCTGTAGATTTGCCTGTTCTGAACATTTACTATAAAGAGAATCATAAAATACGTGATCTTTGTGACTAGCTTCTTTCCCTGCGTATAATGTTTTCAAGGTTCATCCGTGTTGTAGTGTCAGTATTTCATTTTTAATTGTCAAATAATATTCCATCATATAGGTATGCTAAAAAAAAATTGCTAAGTGTCCATTCAGTCTTATTAGGTTCACATTGTGGTAAAACAGATTTTCAGAACTTTTGCATCTGGCAAAACTGAAACTAGATATACCGAGTTTTATTTATCCATTTATCCATTCTTATTGGTTGACAGACATTTGGGTTGTTTCCCACTTCTGGGCTGTTGTGTATAATGTTGCTGTGAACATTTATGTACACATTTTTGTGGGGGTGTTATATTTTAATTTTTCTTGGTATATACCTATGAGTGGAATTGATAGGTTATACAGTAATTCTATATTTTAACATATCAGGGAACTGCCAGACTCTAAGAAGCAGCTGTATCATTTTGCATTCCCTCCAGCAATGTGTGAAGGTTTTAGTTTTGCCCCATTCTGGCCAACACTTGTCATTATCAGTCTTTCTGATTGTAGCCATCTTAGTAGGGCTGAAATGGTGGATCATTATGATTTACATTTCTCTAGTGACTAATGATGTAGAGCATCTTTTCACGTAAAGATATTTAATGAAATTTTTTTTCCTTAAAATGAAGATTTCCGGGGCACCTGGGTGGCTCAGTACGTCAAGTGTCTGCCTTTGGCTCAGGTCATGATCCCAAACCCTGGGGATCAAGCCCCGCATTAGCAGGGAGCCTGCTTCTCCCTCTCCCACTCCTCCCCGCTTGTGCTCTGTCAAATAATAAATAAAATCTTGTTTTAAAAAAACAAAGATTTCCTAGGCTCTCAGGAATTCTAATACACATAAGAAATATACCCTTTGGGAATTCTCAAAAGAAATTATGACCCTGTGATTTTCAGGGATTGGAAGATAGAAAATAACTGTCCTCACTTTAAGGACTGACAATTGGCAGGTTAGAATTTAAGTGGAAGCAGTTGAGCAGTCTGTCATCTTCAGGAACCTATCAAATGGAAAGCTTGCCTGTGATAAGCAAAGGAAGCCCGAGAAGGTGGAAGATGGGCCCAGATTTAAGAGTTTTCTTTTCACGGTGCTAAATTACCAGCCCAACCAAGCCACAGAATGGCCTTCAAATGGTGGGAAAATACAAAAGCCATCTTTATATCTCCCAAGGTATATATACCTTGTTTTGGTGTCTGGCACAAAGTATTTATTCTTGGTTTTGAAGAAGATGTAATGGAGCAGACAAATCAAAAGAGTGTAGAATCATAAAAATGTAAGAATTAGAAACTGTTGATCCCTTGCAGGGAACTTTCCATCATTTTAAAAGGGGTTGGGGCTGGGGGAGGCCTGGGTGGCTCAGTCGTTAAGCGTCTGCCTTCGGCTCAGGTTGTGATCCCAGGGTCCTGGGATCGAGCCCCACATCGGACTCCCTCCTCGGGAAGCCTGCTTCTCCCTCTCCTACTCCCCCTGCTTGTGTTCCTTCTCTTGCTGTGTCTCTCTCTGTCAAGTAAATAAAATCTTTAAAAAAAATAAAATGGGGTTGGGGTTGCAAAATAAAACATCCCCAGATTAAGTTCTTAAAAGCTGACAGGCCCCCTCAGATCACACAGATTTCTTCAAAAATATCTGCCTCATGTCACCAACGACTACTGCACACACCACTGCATGCGCTTGAAGGGTATTTGTGAATTCCATGATGCCGATGAGGTTTATTTAGGTAAATATACCTCACTTCATTCCTCCCCATAGAAAGCAGAGCAACTCCCATGGTTGTGGGGCTAGCTGTGGAGCTCCAGCTGTATACCAGGCACTGTGCTAAGCAGCATACACTTCCTGTGTCATTTTATTGACACAGCACTTGAGGTGAGGTTAGTCCTCCTCTTAGTCCCGTATTACAGAAAAGGAGATTTAGGCTCAGCAAGATTAAGTAACATGCCCAGGATCACACCAGCTCTAAAGAGGCAGGCCAGGAGGATTTCAGCCTTCCAGCCCACGCTCTCAGCCCGCTGTACTCAGTATAAAAAAGTCTTCCTTAACCTCTCTGAGTCTTTGCAACAGCAGTTGGGGAAAGGTATAGAGGAAGAACTTTCTTTAAATATCACCAGAGTATTATTTTGATGGCGATTCTGTCATTGCTCTCTTGGCCTGCTCACTGCAGGTACAGGTAAGTGCGGCAGGAACCTCACAGGGTGTGTGTCCGTGGGGCACCTGAAGGTGGTCACTGCAGCTTGTGCACACCTGCAAAGGTTGGACTTGATCCCAGAACCAGCAGGGGAAAGTTACAGTTAGATTTCCTTTTTCTTTTCTAAGGGAAATAGGCTGCTGTAGGTAGAGATGGGTGGCAGGGAGTCCACCTGGGGTTAAAGCCTAGATTTAGGCAGTGGGGAGGGCTTCACAGGGTGAAGGATTTCTAAGCTGAAACCATTAGGACTTAGCAACCTTCTAGATATGAGAGCTGACCGAGAGTTGACTTGAAGGTGGTTTCAACAGTTCTACCTGGGGGACGTGGGGAAGGTGCTATATGGCTGCAGAGTTGTAGGATTGGGGAAGAGGTGGGGTGAGGGCTACCAAACCCAGTGGTGGACTCAGGTTCAAGGCTCTGCTCTGATGGACTGAGAACCTTAGTGGTTCTCTTGAGCTTGGGTGCTTTGGTCAACTTAATTAGAAGATAAAAGAAGTTAAATTGCGTTTGCTTGCCTTTTTGGTTTTTCTAGAAAATTGTTGGAACACTAAAGTTTCTCTTGGCCTCATGTGGTTGTATAAGGCGAGCAAAGGGTTTAAACTCTTAGTACTTTGACTACAGTTTTCCTACGATTTTTCAAAATTTTCTTTTAAGGAGGAGCATTTAGAAAGGAAACTCATTTTGTCAGGAGATGAGAGGCATTTTGCATTCTGCCCCTCCCCAAGGGAATCCAGTCTGTGGTGCGGGTGCTTTCACAGTTCTAGCTCCCAGCAGCCAACCCATCCTTGCCTGTAAGATTCCTCACATCTGAGCTCTAGTTGAGTGGCAGACACTGCAGGCAGTGGTGCCCACGTGGGACTGAGCCCCCTGCCTGACTCAGTTCGGTGACAGTTGGTCCGGTTTGATAATTTGGAAGTAAGCGAGTAGTAGTGTCAACATTTTGTTCTTCTGGGAAGTGTATTACATTTAGATCATGTCTGTAGGACCCTCCATACCTTCCATTTGGGCACACAGTTGAGCTTTACTAATTCTACTTCAGATCTGTTTCCGAGAGGAGATACTTAGTAATACAGCATTGAAGTGGTGGATGATGAAGTTACTTCCTCTTTTGTTTCATTCATGCCTCACAGTTGCAAAGTTACGTAAGTTGTTTACAGATAAAATGCTAGTGAAGAAAAGTCCATTTGCCACCCGCTAGAAGGTACAGACCCCTAAGCAGTTAGCATGATGATAATCGTCGGCCTTTCCTTGCTGCTGTCTTAGGTTTACAGGGTCAAGTTATCTTATGCATATCTAGGGTTAAATGTCCTAGTCTCCTGGGTAATACAGTGTAACATAGTTTCTGGTTTGTACTTTGTTAAAGAAAGTTGAGTAGATGATTGCCTGAGGTTGAATTGGTATTTGGAGCCTCATTAATGATTAATTAAAAACGTACAGAAGTGCTTTTTTTCTGAGTACCTGTACATAACGGTCTCAGGGTTCAAATATTCAAAAGATATTCTTTTACCCCTCCTAAGAAGTATGTCTACTCATAGACTTAAAATATATTTGAACAGAATTGAAAGCTTAGAGTTCTCAGACTGTTTGCATTTACATTAATTTACATAGGGCATAATTACTCTTAGGTCTCTGATAGCCGCAGAGTTCTGCTTTTTTCATTAACACTTGTTTCTTTCTGCTGCTTACAGGAATACTAAACAAGATACCTTAAGTATCATCTCAGGTGTTAATGATTTATGTCATTCAACTTCATTATAAAACGTCCTGGTGATTTGCAGTTGGAAAATGTTGGTGACCTATAGTATCTAGTTTGGTTTGGTACAGATGGTAGACCGATTTATTTCAGTACTTTCAGTGACTCTTTTCCGCAGTAAAACTCCATTGAAAATTTTGTGAGGTGGTTTTGTATGTGTGTACTTTTATTTTGTTGTCTTTATTTTTGATGGTTTGCTTTCAAGTGCTACCTTATGTTTCTCCAATTTTTCCTTTGGGCACCTATGGCTTTTACCACCATTTGGCCTATTTCTCTTAACCTGGTATATAGAGCTCAGTCCCTTAATGATTTCTTCCTCACTAGCTAGCAGTAGATTGCAGAATTTCAAATTTAGAATTTGGAATATGGCTTTCCTGAGAGTATATTCTGTCTCCAACTTAAATGCAAGTTCTTTTGGGACAAGTACTATAGTTTGTTTATTGAGGCAAGTACTATAGTTTACATGTAATTATCCACTGACAGAAACTAGCGTGGAGCTAACTACATGGTGCTTTCAGGGTAAGTGCTCATCGAAATGAGCTGCCTTTGGGTGTGTGATAGACAGCCTTATTAACCTGGAAGTGGAACGTAGACCGCCTTCTCCTAACAGATTTCGGAGATGCCACACTGCTCACTGCCGAGACACGAAGTCTGAAACCGCCCCGTTGAGGGGTGGGGGGGGCGGAGGCCTCCATGCTTTCCTTACTCTTTATGGGGGTTCTTCCACTCTAATGATCAGGACTTTGTTAGGCTGTTTGTTACGGAGCAAGCCAGACATGAACCAGCCCAATCATACTCTGTACGAAGATATTAACAGTCTGTTCTGCTTTCCCCAGCTTCTGTTTTCTTCATTCCACGTCTCCAAGAGAATTACCATAAGGATAGCAGTTGTGAAAAATCTAGGGCTATTGATGTTGAAGGGCAGCCTCTATGTTGTCCTTTGGAGAAACCAAGCAGTATCTGTAGTTCACTATTGTCACTTTGCTGTGGGTTCTGTCTGCTGACTTAATACAACTGCATTTCCATGAAGTCAATGTTGGGGTGTGTTTGTTCCGTTCCCCGGCTTCACCCTGCCCCTCTGAGGTGAAAGTGCTACCCATATGGCCTACCCCACTTGCCCTCCTGTGCGGTGCCGGGTATATAATAAGTGGTTGTGATATTTGTTCAAAGCCTGCATGAATGACTATTTTTGAGAGATTTAACTCTTAATTAACAATATTTTACTTAATTTCCACAAGTTTGGGAGAGGATTTACTTGGAGTCAAAATTGGGATAGAATCTTGGGAATTTTAGGTGGGAAGAGTTTATGACCTAAGAGGAATAAAGATGGCATTTTAAAGCCATATTATAGCCAGGCTTCTAGTACAAACGATTTACTTATTCTGTCCAGACTGTGAACAGTTGTCTTGTTCTCACTAAAGGCAATTTTGTTGAAATGTTCTTAGAAACAATGTGTACAGGCTTCTGTAATCATACAGGGAGGAGATAGAGATCCAGGGAACATCAAGATACTAACTCAACCTGTCCTTTTTGAAAAATATTTGACCCCTTCCCTCTCACTGAACAACCCCTCAACGCTGTCAACACAAAGTTGCAAAATAGGAAAGAGATCAAAACCAGTTTCTGTGCGACAGCTTTCGGGGAAGAGGGTGCTAGGAGAAAAAGTAATACGTATTTCTAAATATATCATTTCAGGGGCGCCTGGGTGGCTCAGTCGGTGAAGTATCTGCCTTCGGCTCGGGTCATGATCCCAGGGTCCTGGGATCAAGCCCCACGTCAGGCTCCCTGCTCAGCGGGGAGCCTGCTTCTCCCTCTCCCTCTGCCTGCCGCTCCGCCTACTGGTGCTCTCTCTGTCAAGTAAATAAAATCTTAAAAATAAATAAATAAATCATGTCATATATATCCTTCTTAGGTTCCTCTTGTATTTTCAGTGACCTAACCTTGAACATTTTTGATAAGTTTCTTTCTTACAGAAACACCGAATGACCCCCCCCCCCCCCCAGCAAGCAGCTGGAGGCAGTGAAGGACCAGGCAGCTATTGAAGCTCATGGCTCTTTTCCGTGGCTTCTTTGTACACTGCTCCGTGTTTATGGCCAGAATGAAGTGACAGCATCGTTACGTTGCAGATTTGCTGGATACAGGAGAGGAGGGCACTCACTATCCTATAAAATAGGACCCTCTATAAAGCTAACACTAATCATTGAAGAATTAAAATACGAAATACATCCTTGTCATTGTGTAGGATTGGAAATGATCTTGATTTAGACTATTGAGTCAGATTTATATGTGGCATTGTTCTTAACAATCCTAAATTTTATAATCCTCTCCATTAAGTTGGTTAATGCAGCCCCAATGTCTACCCTTATGTGCCTCAAACAGATTTATAGGGGCAGAATATCAGCTATATCATGGCAAACTTAGAGTGCCCTTCAATGCTGAATGACCTAATAGGTTATTACTCTTTTCTATGGGGAATGCTTTTTCTTCATCAGCTGTCTAAAATATTTGGGAAATTATATCTTGTGGGAGTTACCATTCATCAGGAAATGCTTGTTCATAGATGTAAGCCAGACCACATGTAGCAGTAAATGTTATGTATCACTATGGAAACCAAAAATCACAAATGGGATAGTCTTAAGTATTAAGCATTCTGCTTATGGGGATAAGTCATATCCAGATTTGGTTCAGTTCACTCAAATATTTATGGAGCATTTAACGATCAAAAGGTCTGTGGGTACTTTGTTTAATGACTAATTTTCCTCTACACGCAACCAAAAACAAAGGGAAAAACTAGGAGGAAAAGATCCCAGTTTATGTGGATTATCAAGTTTGTAAGTGTAAAACTCTGAATTAGGAGGCAGGAGGCCGGGGTTTTAGCTCTGGCTCTTGCAAAAACTAGTTGTGTGGCTTTCCACAAATCTTTTAGCTTATTTGGGTCACCATTTTCTCGGTTGTAACAAGATAGAGTTGGATTATATGACCCCTAAGTGATGAATCTGTTTTCCTTCATTGTTCCTTCAGCTGTGAAGCTGTTTTTTTAATGAGAGATATTATACTTGGATGTTTCTCATTATTTCAGGAGTAATGAGGATCATTGTTATACTGCAATGACTTTATCACCTAAAAAAATTCACGAAGGATTGGGGTCACATGTTGCCATTTGTCAGTGGGTCCTGCCTTCCTCTCTCCTCGGTGTGTATTGACGTGGGAATGCCAGGAGAATCTAGTAATGACAAAGTATGCAGTAACTTGAAGTATAGATGTTTAATTTGACTTGTAGGGGAAGAAGCTGGCTGAATTGGTGAGGAGAATGTTTATTCATATAGCCATTTAATTCTCAGTTCTAAGACTGTCATGACTGTCATTTCAGCAGTTTCTATAATAGGACTATCTCGTAAGTGGAATTGGAATCATTTGGCCCTAATGATTCAGTAAACTTGTGAGAGAGGAAGGGTGTCCATGTTTCCAGCTTTGTTGCTGATATGGGTGTGCGTGGACAAGGAAACCTCTCTGGCCTATTTTCTCATTATTAAGTGGGGGAAATAACCTATCCCATCCTCACCCCTTAAGAACATTGTAAGGATAAATGAGAGACCTGAGTGAAGCTATAAACAATGTTGTTTTATGTGTTAAATAACCAAGTAGAATCTTTAGACTTGCTCAAAATACAAATGTCCTTTTTATGGTCAGTTCTCGCTGTTGGGTTTTTTTTTTTTTTTAACATGGGAGGGTTTACTAGATTATAAGTGTTAAAATATGCATGTGAGTAAAAGTGAGGGGCTCCAAAATATTGGACTACCAGGCCTTTACAAAACCCCGTAATATAATAAGGATTTGTGAAATGTTCTTCATCTACACTTTATTTCATGTCAGAAATAGGTTTTGATCATTTACAATACGCCAGGCACTGTTTGAGAAGCTAGAGATGGAGTAGTGAACTTAACAGAGTCCTTATCCTCAAGGAGACCATGAAGTGGGTGGGGCTGATAAGCATTATCTGCCCTGTAATACGTGTTAATAAAAAAATCAAGCAGGGTAAGAGAGAGAGCAGTGGGAGAAGGGGGTGTTAGTAGATAGGAGCAGAGACCTGAAGGAAGTGAAGGTACCTTGCCAGATAGGGTATCAGGAGGATAGACATTCCAGGCAGAGAAAACCTAAGTACTACTGGCAGCTGTGTGGCTGAGGGTGAGCAGTGTGGGCGGAGCAAAGGAGACAGGAGGGGGTTGCAGGGCGGTGAGCAGATCCCCCACCCAGGGGCTTCTGGGCTACAGTACACACTCTCCATTTGGGTTTTTGTTGTTGTTTTTTGTGTGTGTTTTGATTCTTTTTTTGTTTTAAGGTTTTTTTTACCTATTTGAGAGAGAGAGCGAGAGCGCGAGCACGAGTTGGGGGGGTCAGAGGGAGAAGAAGCAGGCTGCCCATCTAGCAGGGAGACCAGTGCAGGGCTCGATCCCAGGACCCCGACCTGAGCCAAAGGCAGATGCTTAACAGACTGAGCCACCCAGGTGGCCCTTATGTATTTGTTTTTTAGAGTGACATACCATTTTTAGTTTTTAGTAAGATGACAAATCCTTATCTAGGAAGATAATACCACATACCACAAAACACCAACCACATAAATCCACAATGGAAGTCATTACTAAAGAGTCTTCCTGGAACATCGTATCATGGAATCAAAGAGACTAGTTTATAACATGAGAGTCAAATAGTGAATTTCCTTTAAAATAATAAAAAGCCCCTGTTTTCTGATTGATAGTATTGAGTCCCAGTAAATGATATTCAGGGTTTATTGGGGTTTTTTATATTTTGGTTTTTTGTAATTACTGGAGATTTAATAATGAACAGACTAACCACTGTCTCAGACAGCCTAACTCCTGTCCTTCCCACGTGGCACCTCTGAGCTCCGTCCACAGCCTGTGTGGGAATCTAGTCTGCTGTTTAGGAACTGGGTCTTCCCTTACATCCCTGTGCAAACCTCCTGCTTATGTCTTCTGTCCAATCCCAAATTACCCCGATCAGCTTTTCTTCCCCTTTCTCCTCACACCCTCCCTCTCGTTTTCATTTGTGATTTTTTTTTATTGTGGTAAAAAGCACATAACATAAAACTTACCATTTTAACCGTTTTTCGGTGTACATATGCACACTGCAGGGCAACAGTTCTCTAGAATTGTATCCTTTGTGTTCTCACCGCGTTCCCTTATTTATACACCTAGTATTTCCAGCAGTGTTTCAATTTCTGTCTCCCTCGAGGCTCTCTTTATTTCTGTATCTTTGCATCTAACACTGTATCTGACTGGTAGGAGGTGATTATTAAATGGTAAGTGGCATTTTTTCTTTAACAGACGTCTCTGGAGCACTTACCCTGAGCCACTTTTCTAAGCCCATTGCATCTACTCATTGATTTGATTTTCACAAACCCTCTATATACTTTGTTTCATTTTAGGAGGAAACTGAGGCACCAAGATATTGAGGGACTTGCACAAGGTCACAGCTAATAATGAACAAATCCGTTTATAAAGAAAAAAGATAAAGACAGGAGGACTTCTCAGAGATTCTTTGGGCTGCTCCTGGGCTCCAGGAACAGCAGACAGGGTGAGAGTCTGCATGCTAGGGAGCATGTCCACTCCTGAGGTCCTATGGGAAAGAGTCTTTGTCCCCTGCCACCCCTGCCAGGCCGACTCCACTCTGCCCAGGCTTCCTTCCACCCAGAGCTCTTGCGTGGTGGCCCACCGGGAGCCTGGTTTGTTGCCTCCTCTCCTCAGTTGACACTTGGACTTTCCTGGGCCTGCCGGGGATAAGTGCTCCTAGCTTCTCTCCCCGGTTTGGGGATTATACCTTCTAGAGGGGAACTTACCACCTAACTCTCCATCTCTTCTCCCACCCAGTGTTTAAAAGGCTGGCAGCGGTTTTCATGCTGTGGTGCACAGAGGACCAGGAGTAACACCGCCGTGCAGCTCATTTAACATGCAGCTTCCTCAGCTCAACCTCAGACCCACTAAGTCCGTCTGTGCACATGGGGCCCCCAGATCTGTATTTTAGGGTGCTTAAGAGCTACTGGGTCAGGGGCAACTGGGTGGCTCAGTCGGTTAAGCGTCTGCCTTCGGCACAGGTCGTGATCCCGGGGTCCTGGGATCGAGCCCCGCATCGGGCTCTCTGCTCAGTGGAGAGTCTGCTTGTGTCTCTGTCTGGCCCCCTACCCCGTTCATGCTCTCTGTCTATCTCAAATAAATATGTAAAATCTTTAAAAAAAAAAAAAAAAAGCTACCAGGTCAGAAGATGTGTCCTTGCCCTTGTGAGGGGAAAGAGATGAAATTAAGAGTTCTATGACCCAGGTTCCTCTCCACAGAGTGCTGGGGATCCTATAATCCAACTGTAATTTTTCTCTCTGTTAAGAGAAGTTGCAGGATGGTGGGAGACCAAACCTTAAGGGCCAATCTACGGGAAAGCTCAACAGTCCTCTAGAATAAAGGGATAGGAAGCTGTGGCCTGTGTTTTTGGAACATAGCCACATTCATCCCTTCTGTCTTGTTTGTGTCTTCTCATGCTACTACAGTGGCAGAGGTGAGTGATTGCCTCAAAGACCATACAGCCCGCAAAGCCTAAAATATTTACTATTTGGCCCTTTCCAGAAGAACTTTGTCAGGCAGTTGAGCTATCCAGTAGAACTTTCTATAAAGGTGGAAATATTTCTGTCTGTTCTCCTTAGTCCGCTAGCCAGTGACACTTGTAGTTTGGGTATTGAACACTTGAAGAGTGAGTAATGTGCCTGAGTAACTGAAATTTTTATTTTATCTAGTTTCAATTCAATTTTAAAAATTAAATTTAGAAGTGCCTGGGTAGCTCATTCGGTTAAGCGTCTGCCTTCGGCTCAGGTCGTAGTCCCAGGGTCCTGGGATCGAACCCCACATCGGACTCCCTGCTCAGCGGGAAGCCTGCTTCTCCCTCACACTCCCCCCCCCCAGCCAGCCCCGCTCATGCTCCCTCTCATGCTCTTTCTTTCTCAAATAAATAGAATCTTGAAATAAACAAATAAATAAATAGAGCTACTTGTGTCTGGATTCCCCTCTGCCTCTTACCAGCTTTCTGGCCTTGGTCAAGTTACTTAGCTTCTCTCTGCATCAATTTTCTCATCTGTAAAAGAGATAGTAATAGTACCTACGTTGTAAGACTGCTATGAACTTTGCTTAAGCAGTGTCTTGCACATAGTAAACACTTCATGAATATTTGTTGCCCTTTATCGTTATTTCATAAGTTTTTTGTGGCCTAGTTTAGGAAAGTAATCCTTATTATTTCCCCCTCTCCTTTTTTTTTTTTTTTTAAAGGAAAGTGGATTCTGAATTCCAGGATAATTTGTACACTAATCTGGCTAATGTAATCTGTTTCTAATTTGGAGACCAGCTATGCTTTATATCCTTCCATGTAGGGTCATTAACGTTAACCCGGGTGGGTCCAGCAGGTGACATTTGTGACAAGGTTATTGTCTGAGTTTTACTGCTGGGTCACTGTAAACTTGATAGGTGGCCAGATTATTTTGCAGAGACTCTTCACAAATAAATTAGGTATATTTAATTAGAAGCAGAATATTTCTTAGTGTCAGTGCTTGTTCCTAAGATGAAGAAATAAGGAAGTATGTTTCTATTTTATCTGGAGACGTGTCAGAATCTCCTAACATGAGTAAGTTTAATGTCTTCCCTGTTACAGAAGGGTGAGCGGGCCCGGCAGGAACATTATGGGGAGGGGTAGTTGGCAATCGTTTGTGTAAATGATAATAGTAGTAGAAAAGTGAAAAAAATTTCAGAATAAAATCACTGTGGGATTTTTTAAGTTGACAATTTGGTAACTTTCTCATCTTCAGTATTACCTACTAATAATCCAGTGTATATACTTGCCATGGCTAAACAATACCACTTTTAAAGACTTCCCAGAAGCCAGTGAAGGCGGCCTCTTGGAAATCTACTTTTAAGCCCTCCGAGATAGCGATGATGTAACAGTACTTTTCGGTCCTTAGATCTGTTCTCCAAGGCTGGAACAACAGTGTTCAGCAGATATTATGTGCTCAGCAGTTGCTCTCCAAGGCTGCTTTTTTGATCTGTAAGACCATGTTTCAACACTCCTCGATAAGCAAATAATATAAGGAGAAACCCTTGCCCAGATGGCAGGCACTGTTTCATTGTGCAAGTGGTGATCCCATCCTTTAGGTCGTGGTGTCCTGTTGGTTTTCTGCTTTCAAATTCCAGATTGTGCTTGAATGTATCAGACATACATTGAACCTGCTGAAAGTTCTCATGGGCTCATTTTGCACAGAGCAGAAAGAGTGAGAAAATAGTCAACTGTTCATATCCTCCAGCTCAAAATCATGTGTAGCCTGACACTTTAGCCATCTTAGGGAGGGGAGGATATGGAAGTATCGAGGTCTCTGATGTGATGTGGCCCCTGAGGGATGAGGCTGCCCAGTAAGCAGGGCTGTTTGACTTGCAGGCTCTGTTTTTGCGGGCACTTTTGTGCCCCTCCCTGCCCCGTATCACCCCACCCCTTTTGCCTACTGGACTTTATCTACAGCTCTTCTAGCACATTTCTTTACGGCCCTTTGACACCATTTGCATCACTTCAGGTTGAAAGAGTAAGCAATAAAAACTTCTCCTGCTATAAATTCAATATTTTTCCTTTCTTTTTATTTGAACTGTAGAGAGGGGAGGCAGTTTACAAGTTTGGAGGACTGTGCCTTCAGTTATAAATTTCCTTAGGGTAGAAACCTTATTAATGTAAATTGCAGAGCTAGAATTAATGAGTAGAAGTTCTGAGAAGGCTGACTTAAGCTCAGTATAAGGAATCATTTGTTAAGCACCGGAGCTGGCCAGCGAACTGCTGTTAACAGCCCTTGGATGTGCTCAATCAGACCATTCTGTGAGGGATGTGGGAATGGCAAGCTGGACGAGATGATGTTGTTTGCTGTGATATTGTACCTGCCAAAGATACTATAATACAAATAAATATTTTCCAATTAAATCTGTGATGTTACCTTAAAGTGTTGTATAGAAGGAATTATTTCTTGCTAAATTGTGAGACTAACTTATTAAATGTGACGCTCTAGTAGATACATTTGTTCTAATGTGTGTTGTATAATCATCTTCCCTGCAAATTCATTTTAAGATTAATTAGCAACTTACTAATTAAAGTATACATGGATAAATTCAGCAATTATTTATTTGGGACCTACTGTACCCTTCACACTATGCCAGCCTCATGGAGGATAAAACTATAAATAAGATAGTGCCTTAGTGTTCTAATTGGAGAAATAGACATGTGCTTTTTAGCCAGAACATAAAGGAGACTATAAAAAATATTAAAGTCAAATTGCAAAAAGAGCAAAGAGGGAGCCATATAATTCTTCCAAGGAGAAAATTTCAACGCAAGGAGTCAATGGGGACTGAACTTTAAAAGACAAGGTTGGAGGGGCAGGTATAGTAATGCACATATATTTTGGTATCTACTATATGTGGGACCTTTTTATGTGTGCTTTGTGTGTCTCTGTGAGGTTTGGCACTGTCCTCTTCATTGTACAGATCAGAAAATTGGTTGTGTAAAAGAGAATGCAGTCAGGATATGTGAGGAAAGAAATATTGGGAGTCTGGTGTGGCTGAATACAGGGTTTGTGGAGACAGAGAACTGGATAAAACCGGGGAAAGGTATATTGGAGGCAGATTATCTAATCCAAATGAAAAAGTTGACTTTCTAGAGTCACTTCTAGGACTGTCACAAGCAAAGTGTTTCTTGCAAAATATGAGCTTTAGATTTCAGTTCTAGGGGTGCCTGGGTGGCTCAGTCGTTAAGCGTCTGCCTTCGGCTCAGGTCGTGATCCCAGGGTCCCGGGATCGAGCCCCACATCAGGCTCCTTGCTCAGCGGGGAGCCTGCTTCTCCCTCTCCCACTCCCCCTGCTTGTGTTCCCTCTCTCGCTGTGTCTCTCTCTGTCAAATAAATAAATAAAATCTTTAAAAAAAAAAGATTTCAGTTCTAGACTGTAATACAGAGAGATCTCATTAGGTTGAACATTTGTCATGACCAGAAAGAATACCCAGAAGACCTGGACTTGTTTTTTTTTTTTTTTTTCTTTGTCCCCACCTCTTTCTTGCTGAGTGTGCTGCAGAGAATTTGTCTCTCCATCCATAATGTGAGGGGCAATAATACTGCTCCACGAGTATGTGGCAGGTCCAGGTTTGGTGTCATATATACATATCTGTGAAGGACTCAATAAAATATCAGTTGAATCTAAATCAGAAAACAGGATTTAAAGCAGCAGCTCTTGACCAGCTAGTCAGACCCCTAAATATATTTCCTTTCTATCCCCTTTCAACCTCTTGGGCTTACACCTATTTCTTCTTACGTGGACTATTACAAGAGTCTCAACCAATTTCCATACTTGCTCTCCTAAATGTAGAGTGCCGGAGTAATTTTTTCAAGTATAACATATGTCACTTTATTGCCCTGTTCAGAGATCTGCAGTGGCATTTCATCTTCTGCAGAATGAAGAACAGGTTCTTACCTACTGGTTCCAACTATTCCAACATGAATCTCTCTTTCTCTCCTGCTTATCTTTGGCTTCTTCTCATTTCCAGCTCCGTTTCTGTTTCTCATCCCCCTAGTCCAAACTGATTTCCCCTTTCTCTATTGCTTTTTATATCTTGCAACATTTTTCATTCAATTATCTGTTCAACATTTATTGAGTGTCTGATACGTGTCACAAACTCTGCCCAGTGGTGAAGACACGCAGGTGAATAATGTAAGAGTCACATCGCCATTTGAGTCACCTGGTGACATTCACAGGTGAACACATCTTGCCACTGCTTCCAGACCACAAGCTCCCTAGGATTAAAGTTATGTATTTATACATTTCTGTATAGCTCTAGGCATCTTACATTAATGACACGTAAATTTTGTTGAATAAATGGTTGAATTTAAGTTAGTTTATTCCAAATTCCAAAATTATTCCAATTTCTTGTCTAAACTTCTGGATACACTGTGGGAATTTTAGTGAGACAATGAACACTTACTCTGTCTCTCAGTCTTTGCACCTACAAAATGAGTACCTCAATCCTTTATGATTAAAAACATGGGCTGGGGGGCACCTGGCTGGCCCAGTCGGTTAAGCGTCTGCCTTCGGCTCAGGTCATGGTCCCAGGGTCCTGGGATCGAGCCCCACATCGGGCTCTCTGCTCAGCGGGGAGCCTGCTTCTCCCTCTGCCTCTGCCCCTCTCCCTGCTTGTGCTCTCTCACTTTGTCAAGTAAAGAAATAACATCTTTAAAAAAAATTAAAAAATAAAATAAAAACATGGGCTGTAAAAGAAATAGCTCTTCTTTGGACTCTTCACACACAAAGTGATATTGATAGGTATTTGTATATAATTCAGTCTGTTGAAAGAGGGAACATTTTAAGGTGTCTGTACCTCTGGTATATATTTTTTTCTGTTTATATTTTAAAGTTTTTATAGAAATCTAAACTAGTTGGGAATTAAAACCACATACCATATAGAGAAGATTGTCTGAAACTATTGAAAGAGGAAGTTAGGAATGAATGGAGACTTGGAACAGGATGTGGACTCAAGTCTCAAGACCCGGCTTCAGAAAATAACATGTGCAGTTGAGCCTTTTCATGTAAATACGTATGTGTCAAAGTTGTCTATTTCCTTAATTTTAAAATTTAGTTACACATTTAAATTATAAAAACAAAAAAAAATTATAAAAGCAATATGATAAATTTTGGCAAATAGAGAAAAGAAAAAAAGTTACCTACTACATAGTTATTATAATAAACATCTTGACCTCTTTCCATTCAGTGTCTCTAAAAATGTAAAGTTGTTGTATGCAGAACATTTGAGATACTACATTTTTTCATATTAATATTTAACCATCATTGTTATATGACTAGATAATATTCCATTTAGTGGCATATGGTGGTGTTACTATGGTGGGAAGATCAAGTGCTTCACTGTCATGCAAAATGCTACAACCTATAATGCTGATTAGCACGTGCTTATAGTTTTTCCCGGGTTTTGACATATTTCCTTAGGTGATGTTTCCAAAGTGGCTCTTCTCCTCTTTCTGATATTAAAAATAACAGTGGAACCATCAGATGGAATCATTTTTTTTCAAAACACAAGACTTGTTTTACTTACCACCTCCCTGCACGATAGATGAAGAAATGATGGCACTATTTTAACCAAACAGTGGTTTGAATATAGTACATTGACCGCAGCTTTGAGTGACTTGGTAAAAAGAAATTTGATGTCTATGTCCACCAAATGACTTTTAGCATTTGAATGATTAAGAAATAACCTTGGGGGGATAAAAAATAAAGTTTTTAAAGACATTGTTGAAAAGCATCTGATTGAATAGAGTTTTATGCTCAGTACATACTTTCATGTCACTTAGTAAGTGGCAAGTGTATGTGTAATCCATCACATCGGGATGCCTGAAGACTTGCACTGAGTCACGAGTGTTGACCCTATCCGAATGACACACCTAAAGTGCTTCCTAGCAGCCTTCCCAGCCACCCATCGAGAGTTGCAGACATGTCTCCCCACAGAAAGGAAACTGCTTAGAGAGTACAAATTATATACTTCAAATGATAATCCAGGGAGTATTCTGTGATCTTAGAACATCCATGGTCATATAGAACAAAAAACCCACACACATTATCATATTCAAAACTTAGTAATGAGAAAGCCAATGAGAAGGGAGAGAGATGGAGAAGAATAAATAATAAATTTACAATAGGTCGCATGTCAATAAGGGCAATGGAGAAAAATAAAACACAGGGTGGAGGCGAGGCACTGTCAAGATGTGTGTGTGAGAAGGTGCTGATCAGGGAAGCCTGGGGGAGGTGATGGCAGGAGGCATCCGGAGATAGCTCAGGGGAGAGTGTGTCAAGCAGAAGGGCCAGCCTGGGCAAAGGCTCCAAGACAGAAGAACACTTGGCGCGTCCAAGTATCAGCGAGGAGCTTGGGTAGCTGGTGTGGCGTGTTCTGGTGGAGTGGAAGGGATGAAAGCCTGGTTCCATGGCTTTTCAAGAGAATGGGAAAAGGGGCACCTCGCTGGCTCAGTTGGTGGAGCGTGTGACTCTTGATCTCAGAGTTGTAAGTTCAGAACCCGTGCTGGGTGTAAAGATTACTTAAAAATAAAATCTTAAAAGAATAACAAAAAATAAAGAGAATGGGAATGAATGTAGACATATCTTGAGGAATTTCCTTTTAAAGGGGAGCAGAGGAGTAAAAGAGAACTTGGAGGAGGAGGTAAGGTGAAAGGGGCAGTTTTTAAAGTGGGGAAAATTGCAGCGTGCACTTTGCTGATGGGTCTGACCCAGTGGTGAGTGGAAGATCGGTGACCTGAGAGAGAGAGAGACAGTTGCTGGAGGAATGGTGGTGTGGAAGTCGGAGAAGTCGGGGTCTAGAATACAAGGGCAGGAGTTGCTTTAGATAGGGCAGACCATTTACCCGTGGAAACAGAAAGGAAGAAGAGGGAGTGTGGGTCCAAATGCAGGAAGGTTGGAAAAGGTGGAAATGGAGAGTGTGTGGAAGTTCTCCTTCCATTGCTTCTGTTTTCTCAGTGAGACACAGAGCACAGGGTTTTGCAGCTGTGGGTAAGGAGATGTCTAAAGAGAGGAGAATGTGTGAAATAGTCACCTAGGGGAGAGGAAGAGTCATGGAACAGGGAAAGACGGTCAGGTTGCTGAGACTACACTAAGAACCCTCCAGAGATCCAGTGGTCATGAATTTTTAAAATAGATCTCGTCAGGGCGCCTGGGTGGCTCAGTTGGTTAAGCGACTGCCTTCGGCTCAGGTCATGATCCTGGAGTCCCGGGATCGAGTCCCGCATCGGGCTCCCTGCTCAGCAGGGAGTCTGCTTCTCCCTCTGACCCTCTTCCCTCTCGTACTCTCTCTCTCTCTCATTCTCTCTCTCTCTCTCAAATAAATAAATAAAATCTTTAAAAAAAATAATAAAATAAAATAGATCTCGTCAGTCAGCAGGATTACCTGTTTCTCTCCAGCCACATTCAGCAGCCCGGGTACGGTGCCGAGCAAGCCGACTTGTATTTGGAACATGAACTGTAGTTTGTCAGATCTCTAGAATGAAGAAGAAAAGAGAGGCAGGGGGAACTGAGGTGGAAGGCAGGGTTTGTAATCCTGTGGAAAGAGCTGAGTGACACGGAGAAAGTAGAGGATCCGTGGAGTTTAGTCCCACTGGGATTAACAGATTATTAGAGTGACTACCAGAGGGAGTGAATTGGAAAATTAAGAGTTTCAGGACCATTTAAAGAATCAGTAGAACTTTCTATTGATTACATATAAGGGTGAGGAAAAGAGTGAAGCCAGGGATGGTATTCAGGCTTTCGCTTGAGTTGACTGGGTAAATATGGTTTCCAAGCTCAGATATTCACCAGGCTTGGCAGCTAAGCATGTCAGAAAACAAGGAGTGGTTAGGGGCTGTTGCAAACTGGCAGACGTGTGGTCCATCTGAAAGGGGATAGCTCGGCTATAGCGGTTATTACCGTGGAGTGTGTGGATCCCAGGCTGCTAGATCCTCCAGTTTTAAAAATAGAGTCAGGTTTTTAACGTCCGATCGCTCAATTTATAAATGCTGACTACCTTTTTTTTTAAACAGCTAAACAGTGGTGAGTTGTATTTAGACCCCAGACCATTTTTTCCCTTAAGGAGATTCTGTCCAGTAAATAAGATCTATATACGTGAAGCTGCATCTGTAGTTCATCTTAAGAAAGAACTTGAAGCCACATGAGGTAGAGGCAAGAACCGGGTGCTGAGTTGTGTGGTCCAGGCCACACATCGAGAGCAGTTCTGAGAAGGGGCCCAGGAAAGGTTACAAGGCTCTTGGTGGTGCTGATTATGTGCTATCTCCCAGAACCACGGGCCTTGCCCTCAGGCATGAATTCTTTGTGGTTTCCATCCCATTAACCTTGAACAGTTTCACTGAACTTTATTTTTAGCTTCTGCTTTTCATTTCCAGATTGATAACCAAATGAGGAAGCATTGGCCCAGAGTGGCAAGGCCATTCTGAGGGGGTATTCCCTGGCCATGATCTAAGAGATGGAGTTGGCCCTGGTCACTTTACACCTTTCTGCAAGCTGCTCATGGGCCTCCGTCTGGAGGCAGTTCATCCACACCTCTGCCAGGTGATGTCTCAGGAGGGTCGGGGGCTAAAGCCCGACCCAACAGAGCAGCTGCCAGGGAAGGTATCATGAAGCCAAGACCTCACTCCCATGGGAATTGGACCCAGGACTTCTGTTTCTTATTAGAAAGTTGCCTAAGAGCTTCCTCTGGCTGAGTGCTGGGAGAGGAGACTAGAGACCTGACAGTTGGTTGAGAGACAAGTTCTTCCTGGACAGTGGCTATGGTTATTTGTTAAATGTTTGTTATTTTCCACATGTGCCAGGCCCTGTATTGGCCCCAGGGACACAAACATTGACAAGGCAGTCATCCCTGTTGTCATGGTGGCTTGCTTCTTGCCTCCTTCCCTCTCTTCATTCATTCCTGAGAATTACCAAGAGACTACTACATGGCATACATTGGAGTGGCTGTTGGGAATGTATAAAAATTACTGTCAGTCTGCTCAGGGATAGGCAGGTAAGTTGCAGTACATTTACATTCTGTAATTGAGAGAGCTTGAGAGTTTTGTGAGTCCACAGATGGTATTAAGTGCTGTGGGAGATACTGAAGGAGAGGGTTCTTACCCCATCATCAGGGAGTGTATGGACTAGTGGGAAGAAGGGAAGCCACAGTCCCCCCTTCCCCTCCCCCAGAAGCACATACGGCTGTTTGACAACTTGTATTTCTGATTTTAAGTGTCTTTTTATTCCCAGCAATGTACCTGGTGCCCAAGTGCTTGATAAGTGTTGGTTGAATTAATGAATCAGTAAGTATGCTTTGCAAGACAGAAATTAACTTGTTGCTAAATAGAGAGCCATTCTCTCAGAAGGAGTGACTTTTGAGCCAGGCCTGGGAAAATAGGTGGCAGTTCCACATGAGAAGAGGGGAGGTGCCCCAAGGCATATTCCAAACGTGGGAAATGGCAGGAGCCACTCGTTAAGCCCAGGAAACAACAGGGGTTCTGTTTGGTGATGAGCACAGGGCATATGGGGAAATGTGGAGAGATGAGAAAGGTCGGGAGCAGGTAACGGTGGGACATGGACAGCCAGTCAAGTGAGTTTAGACTTTGTTTAGTAGGCCACAGAAGTTTTTAAAGGGTTGCTCCGGAGGGAACTCTCAGAAACTACCATTGGTGGCAGTCTGATAGGTAAATTGGAGGGGCTGCAGGATCAAAATAGGGTTGCATTTTTTAGAGGGGTGTGCGGAGCAGCCATGACTGGAGGCTGAGAAGGGCCCTAGTGGGAGAAGGAGGGTTTTCTAAGGTTACAGGGTCACTGTGAGATGCTAAGGGAGGGTGAGATGAGCAGCATGCCTTTGGCGGCCCTGTCAGCCCAGGTGCCCAACACCCTCAGCAAAGCCCCCTGCCACCCCCCAACCCCTCCCACCTCCCCGAGAGAGATGCTCTTAGAGGAGCTGGCCGTGGCTGCAGATTCTGAGCCTCTGAGGCCACACATAAAATGGCCAACCATGGGGTTTCAGCTGGGCAGGGGGACAAGAAAGGAAACCAGAGGAGACTAATTCTACACCCCTTCTGTGTTCCGTGGCCTCTAACACGTTCAGGTGGTAGACAATTGGGCATAAAATGCAGAATGTTGTACATTCATCCCTCGGGGCCTTAATGACCTTCTTTGTCAGCACTCTTCAGATCCTGCTCAGCACTAGCAGCCTGTGAGGGACTGGAGAAAAGCGGGGTGCTTTCTGAAAGCCCAGCCAGCCACCCTGTGCCAGCACCCAGCTGGGGGAGGGGGACATCTAAGCCCCGCCCAGTGTGGCTACTTTGATCCATTTTTTTGCTTACTCATTACTAATACTTTGTAGGTAAAGTTTATAGGAAAACAAACCAGCTAGTTCCGAGTGTTTCATGTTAACCTTTTTTTCTCTTTGTCATCGCCGAAGAAAGTAGGGCATGTTGTTTGAACAGCATCTGCTCGTGCTACAGCCTGCACCTAAGACTGCAGATGGGTCTTTCTGTAAGAATCCCGAGCACGTGAACACAGATTCTTCATTTGTTCTGTATATCTTGGTATAAAGGAAAATGACCTCACAGTAAGCCTTAATAAGTTCATCTTTAGGGTGGGCTGTAGACCAGATAGACTCTGTGTGTAATGGAGCGCTTTCTATTTCCTGACATTAGTCACTGAAGGAAAACGCCCACATAATAATAAAAATAATACCTAACATCTGTTCAGCACTTTAGAGCTCCCAAGTGCCGTATATATTCACAACCAAGTATCAGAAACCGTATACGTGATGTTATACTGTAAACTAGTGAAAGGAAAATAATTACAGCTATTGAGTGTATAGGAGACTGTGCTCAGTTAGGTAACGGTTTGTGGTGAAGGGCAGGTGGCTTCTGTTTCTCGAAGCCTTGATGGGGGTGGGGGGAGGGGGAAGCAGTGGAGTGAATAAGAGCCACAGAGTAGGCACACAGGGGTTCAAATCCCAGCTCTTCCAGCTGGTGGCCTTCAGCGGGCACTCAGTGTCTTTAAGTCCAGGCCTCCTCTTTGTAAAGTGGAGTGATGATTCCCCTCAGAGTTGGTGTGACAACAGAAAGAAATGGGGTTCGCACCGCTTGTCAGGCATGGCCTGAAGCAGAGAAGGGCACAGCGGCTGATAATGCCTAACCAAGATGGCTGACGTGGTGGTGTGCTGGCAGATCCTGGCATCACTGAACTGTCCTCACCTCTGTTCCTCCACACTGTCACATGGTCCCACCTGTGTTTCTTGTGTCGAGACAGCACATCTGCTCGCTCTTTTTTTTTTTTTTTTTTAAGATTTTATTTATATATTTGAGAGAGAGAGAAGCAGGCTCCCTGCTGAGCAGGGAGCTCAACTCGGGACTCGATCCCAGGGCCCCAGGATCATGACCTGAGCCGAAGGCAGACGCTTAACCGACCGAGCCACCCAGGTGCCCCTGCTCTTTCTTTCTCAGTCCCACTGATAACAGATTTGACCTCATTTACAACTACACACTGACAACAACCCAGCAGCCAGGCTCCAGCATCTCTAACACCCCCTGCATCGCCACTACCTCATATCTCATGTATCATGGTGTGACTCTGCTTTCCAAAGCTGTTCCATGTTATTACGAGTTTGCACGGTCTCTCTGTTGCCGTACTAAATAAAACCAAACTCTCTTGGATTTCAGTGTCCTCTGAAATCTAGCTAAACCTTAACGCTTTGACTTCATTTCGTATGACTCAGTACAGTTTTGTGCTCCAGTCACAGGCATCTTAACTTTAGGAATATGATGAACTCTGTCCTGCCTCTGTGCCTTTGCTTATGCTGTTCCTTCAGCCTAAAATGCACACACAGCATTGTTTGTATTTCAAAATATGCATGCATCATCAGTCATAAAAGAAACATGAGGGCCCAGAAATACATCTTTCTTATAAAAAATGATGAGGAGCTTAATACCTTGACACATAGCCCTCTGCTCTCCATTTCATTTCTGCCTTGATAATTAATTTTCTGACAGGCTTGGGATATATTACCTTCATAATGGCATCAGTACATCCTAGTAAGGTTAGTACCAGAGTATTCAAGTGCCCAGAGGAAGATGTTTTTGAATTAGGGGATTTGGAAAGAGCAAGAAGGCAATAATAAGTTTCCTGTTTATAGCACTAAGAAACGTTTTCCTAAACCTCTTAGAGAATCCTTATTTTTACTATTGCTAGGCTTACTGTCATTCCTTAACCTTTTACTTAGATGGAGTAAGCAGATCACGCTTAGGAATTAGCAAAGACCTTGTGTGCGGAGCCCTTCATGGGAAGAGTGCCAGGAACCTCAGCACCATGAACTGTGGCTTCAGCTCTCAAGCTGTGGAAGCAGAATAGTCAAAAAGCCGTTTAAGTTCACTCTCCAGACTCCTTTGCATTATTTTTTGTCAGGTGTAATCAGGTACTTTTTTGGACATATAGACTGACTTGCATTTTTCCTTCTGTCCTTTTATCTCCATAAGAAGAGGTATTGGAAAGCAGAGCGGGAGACAGTCTGTTCCCTGTCATACCTCATCCATGATGAATTTCTCTCTCTCATTTTCTAAGGTATATAGCGCCTCATCTGTGGCAAGTAGTAGGAATTTCAGTAGCCTAAGATTTCTGTTTTTGCCAATTCATTGAAAAGGAGGAGAGACTGCCTTAGGACTGGGAGGCTCTCTTCTCAAGAGCCTCAAGAGGGGTTGTGATTTGTCACTGCCTAAGAGATAGCAGTTACATTTAGGATTTTCTTTCTTCCCCAGGATTTTTCTTAGAGGTTTAAGTAGTGGAAAAAGGATCTAGTAACTCTTGTAGGCTAGCTCACTCAGTAAAATTTCTCCTTATCCAATAAGTGCTCATTAAATGTAGCGATTAAGAGACTACTTCTCTTTTTCTATTAGTATTCATCTCCAAGGACAAGGACATTTTTTTCAGAAACCTTAAAAGCTCTTAGTAATGAGCGATTTAAAGTGGGACGAATGAGGAAACATTTTTCTTAGTTTTTATCTCCAAACATACGGTATATTCACAGCCCATAAGTTGACAATAACAGCCTGTTTAGTAAAAGGGAAGAATGCTTGTCAGGTTAACCAGGTCAAATACAAATATGCACATGCAGTATGATAACTTCAATGTAAAATGAAAACCACAAATGTATTCACAGCAGAAAGTGGAGGGGAACTCCGCAAGTGGTAACAAAGGTCGGAAAATCATCTGATTTGTTTTTCTTTTACTTCTCTCTCTGTGTCTTTGTGCTCCGACTTTTCTTTGCTCAGTGTTACTAACTTTATAAGCAAAACGTCACTTTTAAAAAATCAGTTGGTGATGGGTGTATATCAGTTTGGTGCTTATTTAAATGTTATTTTTAACAAAAGAAAATGGGGGAAACATGGTAGAAAATATGGAAGAATAAGTGATTAAATACAACATGTTGAATATAGGGGTTATTCACTTGGGCAGAAATGGGGAAACCTCAGCTATCTGGAAGATCACCAAGAAGCAAGTCAGTTGTCTGGTCAAATGAATTAACACCTAGAAAGTGCTTTGAGCAACGCTTGGGATAAGATAAGCTAGTTATTTTCGTTGTTATCATTTTCATTCATTATCACCCCTGGGTACTAGCACACTTTATAATACCGCATACAAATTATAGTACTCACTAAATGCTTTCGAGTTAATCTTTCTAGACCCTTCACCGCTCTGGTTCATCTGATAGCTGTGTCACATTTGGACTTTGATGCCCAGAACTAAACTGAACACAGAATGGCAGGCACGATCTGACAAGTGCGAAGATTAGGGGGACCACCTCCTCCCTTGTCCCAGTCCTTGTCTGTCTGGTAATGTTTGATTGGTGGCCAGTCTCATCTTTGTCCCCTGTTAAGCTCCCAGTCTATGAGAACATCAAAGTCTTTTTCTCATTAATGTGGTAACTGTTAAGATAGTTCTTTTACCCTGATCTGTGCTCCTGGAATTTTTTGAATTAAATTATTTGACTTGATTCCTACTAAATATAACCTGTTTTGTTTTGGCCTCTTTCAGCCTGTTGAGGTGTTTTTATTGCTAATTCTCTTTTGCTGTCTTCTTAAGCTTTGTGCAGTCATGACTTTTTCTGCAGCAGTATCACCGATTTAAATGTGGGCCTGGAGAGGAACAGGGCAGAGAACCCTGTGCACTAGCATTTAAGGCTTTCTCGTCGGTTGGCCTGGGAGAACCTCTCAGGCCCTTGTTCACCACCTGCTTGTTCTTATTTTGTTTACAATGCTAACAAAGTTCGGGGGCAGTAGCAGCACAATATTAAAGTAAGCTGAGGTGTGGAAAAATAATTGATACTTACCCTTATTTGGATGTGAATGACATAAGTATATTTTCCTAAAGGCAAGATAAATAACCATTTAAAGAGTTGTCTCCTTCCTTCCCTCAGGATACAAGCTATCCCGTATAGTGAGGAAGCTCTTGGCTTACAGGTTATGGAAAGTTCTATTAAGTTCAGAAAGAACCATGCATTTAAAAGAGGAAAAAGCTGTATTCCCTGCAACATGCTCGTGTTCTTTCATTGTTAATCCCCAGCAGCCAGGTATGTCCTCCAGCCCGCCCACCCATCGCTCAGCAGACAGGCTGGTGTTTCAGTGGCTACCCAGAGCAGTATTGACTAACTCCCATACTTGCTCGTCTGAGGACGGATAGGTATGCTGGGACATTGGTAACAACATGTGTGCTAACACAGTCAAAATTTTTGAGAAGCAAAATTATTACATATTCCTAAATAGGTAACTCAGCATACTAGGAGCATATGAGGACCTTTACATTACTTTCCCCAAAAAAGATAAGCCTTCTATATTCATAGAATAAATTGTAAACATCTGGTTAGATGGCATTTAAATTTGTTTCTCTTATTTGACAAAAGTTTTAAATCTCTGTGTATTTACAAACTTGGCAGACTTGGAATATTTTTTCAAGCTATTGTTGTAAATAAACAGCTTAGAAAAATTCACGGGCAGGTGATTTTATCCCAGCCATCTGCTTAAATCTCAAAGGCAACTTGAGTTAGCCCTTAGCAAGCTCAGAAACTGTGTATAAGTATGTGTGTAGTGAAATTTTTCTATGTAGTACATGTATCTTCTAGGTAACATATATGTTGGTTTGAAAAACATATATATATAAAGATGTAGCTGTTCATTTTCCTGGTGTATCTTTAGTTTCTAATTTTATATGTGAACAAGTTTGACTTATGTAACTTTAAAAATTATTCAAAATATCTTTGTATCTACAAGTTTCTGTTCATATATGATCAATTCCATTTTATAGAGTGATTGAGCTTCTGAAAAGTTGTTGAGGCCTTGAACTTTTAAAAGTGAAATTATTTTTAGATGCCCTAAAAGAGCTCTTTATTTTTTTATTTTTTTGGTAAACATTTATTCATTATTTATTTATTTGCAAGAGAAAGATCGTGCACGGGAAGAGGAGCAGAGGGAGAGAGTGTCTTAAGCAAATTCTGAGCTCGGAGCCTGTCTTGGGGCTCTGTCTCAAGACCCTGAGATCATGACCTGAGCTGAAACCAAGAGTCAGACATTTGGGGCACCTGGATGGCTCAGTCGGTTAAGCATCTGACTTGGCTCTGGTAGTGATCCCAGGGTCTTGGGATTGAGCTCCGTGTCAGGCTTCTGCTCAGCGGGGAGTCTGTTTCTCCCTCTGCCTCCCCCCCCCCCCCGGCTCATGCTCTCTCTCTCTTTTTCAGATAAATAAATAAAATCATAAAATAAAATTTTTAAAAAGTCAGATGCTTGGCCGACTGAGCCACCCAGACACCTTAAAAGAGTTCTTTAAAGGGGCGCCTGGGTGGCTCAGTCACTAAGCGTCTGCCTTGGGTTCAGGTCGTGATCTCGGGGTCCTGGGATCGAGCCCCGCGTTGGGCTCCCTGCTCAGCAGGAAGCCTGCTTCTCCCTCTCCCACTCCCCCCACTTGTGTTCCCTCTCTCGCTATGTCTTTCTCTGTCAAATAAATAAATAAAATCTTTTAAAAAAAAAAAAGTTCTTTAAAAAGAAAGGAATAATCACTTCTAAATTTTTCTGCGATCTTAGTGATCTCTTTACTTTATCATGGTTTCTTAAAGCAGTTTACATCTGTGTGTAATTTGTGAGACCAGGATAGAATGTCTCTGAGTTTGACAGTGCAGAGTATCATCTCCAGCCCGGTGGGGAAGGGGGTGGCAGTGTTTCCACGGGAAATACCAGGAAAAGAAAAGTGTTCCAGAAAATGTTTATGAAACATTTTACATAGTATATATATTACATTTTCTTTTAACGGGCAGTTGTTGGAATCATTAGTAGAGATTATAATCTTAATATAATCTCAGTGTAGTTTATGAATACGTTCTCTCATAAACATAATGTGATACATGAGTTTTAGTTTCCTGACTGGCCTCCAGAAATCTATGTCTTAAGTGGCTTGTTATCAATTCTTTGCCACTAATAGTATGTTTCCAGGGCTTGGGCAGAAGTCAGAGTGTGGGGGGAGGGTCATTACTCAAGGACCCCCCCTTTGGTGGGTGGGAAGGCAAAGGGGTGATGAATTGGGAGTGATAAAGGATAGCTGGGGAGAGGCCCAGAGGGAGGGGTGTGGTGGGGAGGGCTCAGGAAGAGGCTTTGGAGATCACGTTGTCTAATGTCCTCATCTTACAGTAGGGGAAACAGAGAGCCAAGAAATCTGTGTTGCTGACCCAAGGTCACATAGCTAGTGGCTGAGAAGGACCTCGGGTCCAGGTCTCCTGATTCCCAGCTCAATTTATACACCAGCAGGTGCTGATAGGAGCTGAAAAGTCCACAAGTCCACGCTCTGGGGATTTGTGGGGAGAGGGGATGTGAAGAAGGGTAGCGGGTGGGGAAGGCTTCTGTGTAGGGACCAGGTTTTACCTCCCCTGGAGGACAGAGATGGCAAGAACTAAGCAGAGAGGTCAGGGCCCTAGCCAAATAGATTAGCATTCAGGACAGAGTCCAGTGTAACAATGAGAAATTGCCATACCACAGTGCTGATGATAATAATTACTCTTCTACTTGTTGGATACCTATTAAGTACTAGGCATCGGGCTTTATGTTCTGTTGTAACATATCCTTTAATTTTCATAGTAACCCCGGTAGAAAAGTGCTGTGTTCCCATTTTCAGAGGAGGGTGCTGATATTCAGAGTTACACGGCTTGCCCAAAGTCACATGACTTGCTGTGAGAGAGAGTGCCATGATTGGAACCTGTCTTCACCACATCTTTTTTATTTCCGCAGTGTTATGCTGCCACGCCAGAATCCTAGATCAGAAGGGACTGGGCAAATGTGACAGTGTCAGAGATGGGGAGATGGGGTAAGGTGCAGCATGGTGTGTGTCCGGTCCTGGAGCTTTACAGCGAGGGAACAACATAGTCAGGGTATAATCGGAGGCCACCTCACCTGGTGCAGCAGTTAGCAGAAGGAATTCCCACCTTATCCCTGTACTTACTCCTGAGGAGCTAAATAAAGATGACTCATTATCTCTCTAAAATGTTGCCGAACCTGCATACATGGTGTAGTGCCCGTAGGCAACTGATACCGGGTATGTGTGTGGAGGTGGGGGGGAGTCTTGGGCTCCTAAAACTTGTAAACTATTTAACACGAGTAAGCAGCTGATGGTATGCCTGGGTACCAGAATCCACTGATGCTCTGGAAGTGATGCCACCACAAACATTTGTCAGCTCTTAGGATTTCAGGGGCGCCTGGCTGGCTCAGTCAGTAGAGCCTGCAACTCTTGATCTCGGGGTCATGAGTTCAAACCCCACCTTGGGCGTAGGGCTTACTTAAAAAAATGAAAAACAAAGCCAAATCTAAGGATTTCAGAGCAGGAGAACTGAGATGGTGAGGAATGGAAAAATTACAGCCTAATGAGGAGTCATAAGTATCCGTGGATTCTAAACATCATCGAAGTTTAGCCCAAAAAAGGGCTTTGGGTGAAGACTTCCACTCCACTTTTACAGGGAGAGAAAGGGAAGCATTAGTCATTGAGCATCTTACAGTGTTCCAGATATTAGGTGCTTTCCAATCCTCACAAATCCTACAAAGGAAATACTCTCACTTGCTTTGGATCAGGAAATTGAAGTTTATTTTATCTTATTTTTTTAAAGATTTTATTTATTTATATGTCAGAGAGAGAGAGCATGTGCACAAGCAAGGGGGGGCGGCAGGCAGAGGGAGAAGCAGGCTCCCCGCTGAGCAAGGAGCCTGAGGCGGGACTCGATTCCAGGACCCTGGGATCATGACCCGAGCTGAAGGCAGAGGCTTAACCATCTGAGCCACTCAGGCGCCCCAGGCAATTGAAGTTTAGAGATCATTTGCTGTGGGCCACTTAACACACACACAATAGTTTTACTGAGATACACAGACTACCCCCGACTTATGATGGTTCAACTTAATGATTTTTTTGACTTTACAGTGGTGCAAAAGTGATACATGTTCAGTAGAAAACGTGCTTCGGATTGTGAATTTAGATCTTTCCCAGGCTAGTGGTACTTGGTACAATACTCTCTTACAATGCTGGGCAGTGAGCTGAGCTCCTGGTCAGCCACAGGATCACGGGGGTACACAATATTCTGACAACCATGCTGTACCCATACAGGCATGCACTTTCAGTACAGTATTGAATAAATTACATGAGATCTTTAGCACTTTATTATAATAAGATAGGCTCGGTGTTCGTTGATTTTGCCCAGACATAGGCTAATGTGAGCACAATTAAGGTAAACTGGGCTAAGCTGTGGTGTTCAGTAGGTTAGGTATATTAAATGCATTTTTTAAACCATTTCATTCATTTATTTATTTTTTGGAGGTGGGGAGGGGCAGAGGGGGAGGGAGAGAGAGAATCCCAAGCAGGCGTCACACCCAGCACTGAGCCCGATGTGGGGCTCAGTCTCATGACCCTGATGACATCATGACCTGCGCTGAAATCAAGAATCAGACACTTAACCAACTGAGCCACCCAGGTGCCGCTGTTAAATGCATTTTTGACTTACAATATGTTCAACTCACAGTGGACTTATCGGGCTACAACCCCATCCTAAATTGAGGAAGATCTGTACTTTATGTACTGTAACATTCACCTGTTCTAAGCATATAATTCCAAAGTGCCTTTTAAGGTAGCAAGTTTCCTGTCACTGAAAATGTTTGAGTAGAAGAGGCTGGAAAATTTCTCAGGGATATAGTAGAGGAATGTTCTGTTGATTTTAAGTAATGCAAAAATGGTTTCAGTACCCCCAGAGTGCTGAACAGCTAGCTGTTCACTGCGGTGCTTTAAACTTGGATGGACTCGTGAAAAAAGGAAGGGCCCAGAAGACGTTTTAGTTGAGCTTGTCATCTTCACTTTGTGCACTGGAATTGCAGAGGAGTTTTTTGTTTTTTTAAGATGTATTTATTTATTTATTTATTCATTTTTAAGAAGGAGAGTGTGGCAGGGAGGGGCAGAAGGAGAGGAAGAGAGAGTTTTAGGCCGACTCTGCACTGAGCGCAGAGCCCAGCACGGGGCTCGATCTCACAACCCTGAGATCACATCTCGCGACCCTGAGATCAGGACCTGAGCCAAAACCGAGAGTCAGATGCTTAACCGACTGAGCCACCCAGGCGCCCCTGCAGAGGAGCTTTTCAACACTTCCGATGCAGATATGAGGCCCACCCGCTGGGGCCAGCCTGACAAGTCAGCACTTCTGTGCTTGGGCCCCGGCCTTGAGCACACTTTAGAGGCTCCCTCACATTTTTCTAGGGTACAGCTGTGCTGAAACTGCTTTCCTCAGCTGAGGAGGGTTTCAAGTGCACTTAAGAGGGTAATTTATGAAGGGTCAAAGACCCAAACCAGCCCCGTCCCGCCAGCAGCCACAGTTCCTACCTATAGTTGCTCCTCTGAGCCCTAATGGTGACTCAGCCACATCCAGGTGCCTTCTAGCTGCTGCTGCCATCCGATGTCCAGCTCTTTCAAGATGTTGGAGGCCCCCTTGGCAGTTGAATCAGAGACGGTTTGTCTCATGACCTTTTAATCAGATGCACTTTTGTCTGTCTCATTCACATCCACCAGACATTTCTGCAGAGCTGGAGGATAGAAAGGTCCTCGAGAAAAGAATAAGTGTGAGTTCCGTCTCTGGATCTGATCAGTGTTCCTGCTTTCAGAACAATGATTTTATCCATATTTGAACGTTCTGTATCTCTTCTTCAAGTGTACAGGTCACCGCATATATGCCTACATCAGACGATCGGTGCTTTCTCTTTTATCGTCTCCATAGAGCTTGTATCGTTAACTGATGATAGTGCGGGCCGGCGCAAATCTAGCCAGGAGCCAGAAGGTACCAGAACTGGTGGCCTTGGGGAGCCTATAAAACCCTTCTGCACCTCGGTTTCTTTGTAAAATGAGACTAGCAATTCCTGCCTAAGTGTCACTTTAAGAATTCAGGTAAAGACTGTGTGTGACAATGCCTCACAATGGCGTCATGTATTGCACTCTTGCTGTGTACCAGGTGCTCTTACTCGTCCTTGGGGAAACAAGCATGAATAAATAACGATCCCTGCCCTGGAGAATCTTACAGCTCCGTCAAGAAGATAGATTCAAAGCCAGATCATTGTAAAAGGGTGCGCGGGCTCCAAAATGCACAGGATGCTCTGAGAGCCTCAGAGAAGGATTAGAAGGAGTAGGTTGCTGGCGTAGAGATTTCGGGAAGGCTTCCTACAGGTGCTGATGGGCGACCAAGGGGAAGTCAAGGTGAGTCCGAGAAAGCTGGATATTCCCAGCAGAGGGAACAGAGTGGCAGCGGCGTGCGGATGGGGACCCAGGAGGGGGATGTTGTGATGCTAATGCTCGTAAGTGTTGTATTCAGTTCCCCTTTGCTTTCCCTAGGGAGAAATGACCTTTTTATTACATAGAGTGCTTTGAGAGGGTTCAGAGGAAGAAAGAAGGCAAGAGATGTAGTCATCTGTTTTCCTCCTCATTTGCCTGATTTTGTGTAGGTGTCTGGGATATGGAACAGGAACGAGGCTGAGCGATTTATGCACATCAGCAAAACCCCGAGATTAAAAAGAACGCTTTGTCCAGGTCAGGTACCACGTATATGTTTAACACTTGAGGTGGGCATTGCAGCATAGTGATACTTACAGAAAGTCTCTCTCAGAGGAAGGAGGCTGGTTTTCATAAAGAAAGCTTTTATAGCGCAGGAGGTCTTTTAATTGTAATTAAACCGAGAGATGGTCCACAAGCCATGCAGAGCACTGAGCAAGAGCATCTGTTGAGCCTCACAGTAATTTTCTGTGTCTGCCCCAGTTTTATAGCCAGCAAAACCACAACACTATCCCTTTCAAGACTGTTCTTAAAGCAGCCCCCTCATCTGGTTCACGTGTCCTACCCTCACCCTGCGTCCTTCACAGTTGTACTCCCTCGGGAATCGGGAAACCCACAAAGCTGTGCATCCAGCAGTGATTTTGTTTCTTCAGCGATGGCCAGTGGAGGCAGTAGAGGCACCAGGAATGTAAATGGTGCCCCGTTCTGTGCTGTGTGCTCTCACGCCTTCCGTTGTCAAGCCTGGGCCCCATCCAGCCAGACTTGCTCCTGGCCGGGAAACAGCTTGTGCCCATGCATTTCTAGTCCAGGGAATTCTGTCAGAAGGGCAAATGGCTTCATCAGAAAAATGTGATAACCAGGGGCCTACTCTTTCTTGCCTCTTCCCTTGAGTGTCAACAACACGTGGCGTTGAGGCATGGGGGAGACCGCAGCGCTTTTTCATGGCCTCTTGAGTTCTCAGCTGCCTCTCTGAGCCCCGATCCCCCGCGCCTATGAGTGTCCAGAGGAGGGGCTCTACTAAGTGGGAAGGGCTCCCACGAGACAGCGGGAGACCCGCATTCCAGTTCCTGCTCTGCCCCACACTGGCAGCTTTGGCCTTGAGTAGGTTGTCACCAGTGGGTTGTAACTTCTCTCCCACAAAAGGAGAAGGTTCTCTGCAATCCTCTCTAGATCGAAGCTGGCAGGAATCGAAGTTGCAAACCTCCCTCGAGCTGCATCGTTGCCCCATTTCCAGCTGCCATCTCTTCGGTTCCCACTGTCTTCTTCACTCTTCCTTCTCTACCCACCTGCCCTTGCCCGACTCCCTTCTTTCAGGCCTGCCTCTCAGTGTCTGGAGGGAATCCTTCGGTGCCCAGGTGGGGCTAGATTACCAGGTAGGCAGGTGAAACATGCGTTTAGGGCACCTGCAAAGCAAAGACACCACTAGAAAATGTTTTCAAAAGAATTTGATACTCACTGCTTTAAAAAAAAAAATATCAAAGTGACCATCATGGGGGAAAAGCAGACTTTTGCTGGACTTCCCTAGTATTTTATGGTTTGTCATTTTAATTTAAATTCTACTCGGGGGAACTCTGTAATCTTTTCAGTATTTAGGATCACTGAAGGCTTAATCTTCTACCGCTAAACTTCCAGGACTCAGCCTTTGCACGAAAGCCTCAGAGAGGTAAAGGCAAAAGTACGCTGCTTTGCTCCGTGCCCTTTACTCTGGACTAGCCACGTGTGTGCTTATTTTAGTATCGTAACAGGTATCTCTGTAGCACCTGCTCACTCAGAGCCTTCCACTGCACTGTGTACTTTCCAGGTGAAAATGTCCACGGTGGGGGTTCGGCCTTGGGACAGACATAGGCCAGGAAGAGAGATGCAAGAGTATAAGCCACACACATACCTCCTTCCAGAAATTACAATCAAATTGAGACATCAGTTATGCTCCAGAACGATTACATGGAAAAAGTAGCCATAAAAACGTGAAGGAGTGCTATAGGAACTTAGAGCAGTTTCTGGAAGATGCTCCCTGCCGAAGGGACCTTGAAGAAAAGGTGGTGGAGAGTTTTGCCATATTAACAAAATGTGCCTATCTGACTGGCCTGTTACTTTCTTTCTAAGTTCTAAATCCCATGATTGTCAACTGTTGGCTGCTACGTCTTCTCAGAGCTGCCCCAAACTGGTTTCTTCCAGACTCAAGCACTCTGTCTCTGTTCCTCCATATCTCTCCTGCCCTGGCTTTGGTCCTTTGAGCCTGCTCCTTCTGATAAGCCACGGGAACCACTGAGAAGAGTCAAGTTGAGTCCCCTGGGACCACAGAATAAGAGGGCTTTTTTTCTAGTGGACTCTCCACGTGGTTGCCTGGGGAACCTGTGGGGTCCCCCAAGTCCTTGTTTTTCACCACAGTCTGGTTAAGCACATGTCCTTATTGTCATTGTTGCCATCACTACCGTCACCATCAAAGTTAGATGTATGGAGTGCTTACAGCGTGCCAGGCACCGTGCTACAGTGTACCTGTCCGGATTCATTAACTCCTCACCACAGCCTCAGATGAGTGCTGTTTTTTCCATCTTACTGATGAGGGAAAGGGAGGGACAGAGATGTTAAGTAACCAACCTGAAGGTCACACAGCTAATAAATGGCAGAGCCAGAATTTTCACTCTCGCGGTGGGATTTTTCTGAGCCCTGTACCATGACACTGTACTATGTGTTCAAAGGAAGAGGAGCTGGGGAGGTCTGGTGAGCTGCGAACAGCATGGGAAAAGTGGTAGTGCTTTGTGTTTGAGGAGAGGAAGAACTGATACTGAGTTTCTTTCCGTCAAGATGAAGGTGGTTTGAATTGTTGACAAGAAAGAGCTTCCTCTTAAATATATTAGATAGTATCTTTTCTCTGTAATGCCATTTTTTTTTTCATTCTCCTCTTCGTGGGTTTTTTTTTTTTTTTTTTTTTACCCTATATCTGATCAAAACAAAAGTCTGATAGGGATGCCTTTTCAATGAGGTACACAGTCTCACATTGCCAAGTGTAATTTCCACTCAGGTGACACTGTTCTCACCACTGAGGGAAATGGCAGGATTGGCCAGAAAGGCTGGTATTAGGTATCTTACCTCTCTTCACGCAAGCACAGTTACACATATTGAAATGTGTCTTTTCAGCATTCTGGTTTTGTTTATTGATTTGTTTTAAAAAAGAGGGTTTCCTTACAAAAGCTAAGCATTGTTTCCTCTGCTTCTTTACCACCACTGACTTTTGGGGGTGTTTGCTGACATTCGTAATAGTGGTGATAACCCTGACTCCTAAAAAGGAGTTTCTTACTTTATGAACATTTCAATCTGCTACTTCCCTTGAATGGAGTTCTGAGGACTAATTTTTTTTTTTTAAGAGTTTATGTATTTACTTGAGAGAGAACAAGCAGGGGTGAGGGGCAGAGGGAGAGGGAGAAGCAGGCTCCCTGCCCTGAAGAGGGGCTCGATCCCAGGACCCTGAGATCATGACCTGATCATGACAGACGCTCAACCAACTGAGCCACCCAGGCGCCCCTGAAGACTAATTGGATGCCTCAGATTGAGCCCAGAAATTTTATAGTTGCCTCTGAATTGATTTCTTCCAAACGTAGTATACTTTTTAAGATCATAATAACTCTGGTATCTGACATCCACTAGTCATTTACTTATTTAGTGGCTTGGGAGGCTCCAGTTACTCGTTGTTTTTGTCCCTAAGAGTAATTATCATCCTGGAACTCCCAGTTTAGCCTGAGACCACCCAACTTCCCCCTTCTCAGGACTCAAGCCTGTTGCTGTTTTGCTAAGGACAAACCAGAGAAGGTGGGGTCTCGAGAACTCAAGTGAGGGGACAGGATGTAAACAGAGAGAGAGGTCTTTTGGCGCACTCTGGAGGAGCCCCCTTATCTTCCTCCGCCCATGCTTCCTTCAAAGCCAAGAGCATTTCACCCTTAGCTTGGCTCTTTCAAGAGTCCCCAGGCTCAGCTGCGGTTTTCATCACAGATGGTAATGACCATCTGACCACTGGGGAATTTGAGAAAGTTGGACCCTCGGCTTCTCTTTGGAATTAATGGAGCATCCTATAATTTAACAGATGTGAAACTGTTTTTAGAGATATCAGCTTCCCACTGGTCTGGTTCCTGGGCTGTGTCTCTATGGGTCAGGCCTAGGGAAGGGAAGGAAGGAAATAAAATGAAATGAGTTCACTTACTTTTTTTCCTTAAAAGGACTAAGAAGGAATACAGAAGTCAGGGGAATCTATCCTCAGTGAGCTAGCTTGTTCTTCTCTCTGCTCCAGGTTACTTTTGGTTTTTGCTGCCCAGGTCTCTGGGAAACTGCACGGGAGGGTGTAGACACCCTAGCATCCCGGTTCCAGCATCATGACGTTGTAGAAAGCACGTAGGTTTTACCATCAGAAGACCTGGGTTTGGGTCTCAGTGCTGCCAACATTAATTAGCTGAGTAATCGTGGGCATCGAGGTGAACCACTTGTGAACATAGTTTTCTCCCCTAACTTGAGGTTGAGAATAATACTTACTTCACAGGGTGGTTTGTAGAGATGCACTGCAACCGTGACACATGTTAAAAATCACTTTGTTGGTACACCTGGGTGGCTCAGTCGGTTAAGCATCTGCCTTCGGCTCTGGTCATGATCTCAGGGTCCTGGGATCGAGTCCCACATCAGGCTTCTTGCTCAGCAGGGAGTCTGCTTCTCCCTCTGCCTGCCACTTCCCCTGCTTGTGCTCTCAGTCTCTCTCTCTCTGACAAATAAATAAATAAAATCTTTAAAAAAAATGTAAAAAAAAATCACTTTGTTAGCTGTCTGGTATCTTTGCTTGTCATGGTTCTAGAAATCATACTAAGGGTTAAGTTTTCACCTTTGTCATTTGGCTTCTAAAATACTTGGAAGAAAGTTCCAGGTGTTTCAACTGCTCCTCATATGTCAGAAACCTATTCCCATGTGCTAAGTCATCAATAGTATGTTTGATTGAGCTGTTTCTCTTTTGAATATATTTTAGATGAATGGTTTCCCTCCAAGATTTCACAAAAATTTGGATACCATGTTTTGGACTACCTTCCCAAGAAACTGGTGGGATGGGATATGGCCATAGAACCACCCACGAACAAATAAGACCAGATAGATTATTTTCACTTCCTTCTCACCGCGATTTTGTACATACATCTTCAATAAATAGTTGCTAAAAACTATACTGTAGACAAAACAAGGTGACCTACCCACTCTTGAGGTTTGAGGGGACCCAGAAATAACCCCTCCTCCATTCCCCAAATCAAAAAGCCACTGAGAAAGACAAAGGAGTCAGGCTGATGGACAGCAAGATGCCATCTTTATTAATGAGAATACTTTTTGGAGAACGTGGCTTTGGGTCTGCAGCCAAGTGGGCCTTTTGAAATTTCATCCTTGAGTACTCTTTCCCGGGCAGAGCAGGACAGCAGAAGCCAGCAGGAGAGGAATCCAGAATGCATCGTCTCTGCAGGCAGGCAGATCCCAAAGGGAAGAGGGGGGGAAGGAGAAGGTGGAGAGGCCTGATTTGTTATTGTGGGGAATTTTGAGAAGAGTAAATAAAAGTCCTCTTGAGACACCTGCCATGGTGTCTCCGAGGGTGGATTAGACCTGTCCCTGTTCACCAGGAACACTTGGTGAGGAAGGGAGATAAGGTATCTGTCAGTGTGATTGAACCTGAGATTGCCCTTCTTTGCACTTCTTCACCCTTTAGCTAGAGCTTTAAATGTGGAGTCGGGGTACATTTTATGTGGCCCCCATCCCTTTTTACTTCTGATTCCTTCCTACACCTGAAGCTTCTTTCAAGCACCACTTTCAGGCTTTAAAAAAATCATTCTCATTTGACAAAAACAATAGTGAGAGGACTAATTCCTTTTCATAAAGAGCCAAACCGTATTGCCTTACATACATCTGGTGATGTATATAACTTAGCCCAGAGGTGAACAAGCAGGAAACAAAGTACCTTGTGTGGCAGCACTCAGCTCGAATAGAAGCAAGTGCATTGCAGCTGCTGAGGAATAGAAAAAAATAGTCATTGGAAGGAGTTTTACTATTTTTAATATTATTATTATTACCATGATTAATTTCATAGCTTTGGATTTTGATTTTTCATTGATTTGTAGCACATCACTGACAGAACCCCACAATCCCGCCTCCCACCCAACTTCTCTTTCCTATTTTCCCCAACGTCTGTGCCATTCTAAAGACTAGAATTTTGTAGAATTTAAGGTGGACCATGACCTTTTTGTTAGTGTTCTCAGCCAGACTTTGGGGAACTGGTTGTCCACCAGGACCCGGGGCTGGCTTTCTTCGGGAAGAGCTGCCCATGTGTTGTGCCAAGCTGTGTTAGCCATTCCATTGTTGTTCTCACATGGGCTCTGGAGTAAGACCAATCCGTGCCTGTGCATTTGTAGTAGCCACTGGATAAGAACCAGAATAATGAGTCCAGAAGTAAAGGGGTCATGGCTCTAACCTGCTGAGTCATCTCAGCTCAGCCTTGTTGGTAAGAGTCCCAAGCTGCATTGAGTTTGCTTTACTTCTCATTGTATTTCAGCCTCTCAGGGGCTCTTTCACAGATGGGGGCGGGGGAGGGGGTACTCATGTAGAAAGGGATAGGTCTTGGTAGAGCCCAGGAATCTGGGTTCATAATACGTACCCCAGCTTATCTTGATTTGGGTGTTACTTTAGAAAAACACGCGAAAGAGTGGGTCACTCAGTCTCCTCCATGGAAACCTGTCAGCATTTATTCCTGCAGAGAGGCTGCTGTGAGCTGCCAGCAAAGGGTCCGTCCCAAAGGGCTTCTTGGCCATCCTTCAGGTGCTGGCTTCCTGTCTTCTCCCGAGCCTTTATGCAGCAGTACCAGCAGCCTTCACTCCCTTTTGTTGCTAACCGCCAGGGATGTGCATGAACAAGAAAAATAAATACCAGAGAACCGACAAGTGCTACATGAAATTTTGTTTGGGAACTTGAAAGCTAAACCCTTCCAGGCCAAAAAACATATATTTTTGCTTCCTTTTTTTTTTTTTTTTTTTCCGTGCCCTGGCCTGCGGTAACCTCACGCTTTGACTTACAGCACCCCATTAAAAATGTTTGTTAATCTTTCCTAAACTTTTTTTTCTTCTGCTTATCTTCAGGTGTCTAAGTCTTTTCCAGCCCTGAATCAGTCGCTACTCTTTTGAGATCATTTTTTCTTCTGAACAATTGAATCATTAAAAATGAGCACAACAGGGCACCTGGGTGGCTCAGTCAGTTAAGCGTCTGCCTTCGGCTCAGGTCATGATCCCAGGGTCCTGGGATTGAGTCCCACATCGGGCTCCCTGCTCAGCGGGGAGTCTGCTTCTCCCTCTAATCCTCCCCCCTGCTCCTGCTCTCTCTCTTTCTCTCCCAAATAAATAAAATCTTTTTTTAAAAAATGAGCATGACATAGATTCATGCCCATCATATAGAAGAGGAATGGAGGAGGGAAAAATGGTAAGGCTCTGCAAGGTGGGTCATAAAATGTTAAAGCGTCAAAGGGTCTTAGATATCTTAAATTCTGAGAGCATGTTTTTTTCTACAGAACTCACTTAAACTTATGACTTAAAATGCACTAAACTTGTATTATTAATCATCATCACCCATGATTGTCCTATTTCTAAATTGCAAATACTTTATGGTTGGGAACTTTAGTCCATCTCCAGAATGTGGTCTAGAGCCCAAACAAAGGAGGTACCACACGAATGCTTGCTTGATAGTGTGGTTCAAAGAATTGATTTTTAAAATATTTGTTGCATACCTTTTGTATACCAAGCAATTAGAACCTGTTATATGACAGATATACAAAGATCAGTAAGACATAGATTCTCCTCTGGAATAACTTACACTGTCTTAGCCAAACAAATACTTACATACTAATGATTACCCTAATGAACAGTGAGTAAAGTAGTGTGGGGACTCAGCTACCCTGAGCAGCTGACTATGCCTCAGGGTGAGAATGGGAGGCAGATGGCTTCTGTGGAAGGATATATTTGAGTTTGGATTTTAAGTGTGAACTGAATCTTAAACTTTTATGTCAGGAAGGGACAATCTGATACAGTCTTACTGTTTTACAGATGGAGAACCTAAGACCTAGAGATTGCTAGGATCCAATAGCTAGTCAGTGCCAGAACTAGAGTCCTACCAGAACTTTCCTGTCGCTTCTAGAAATAGAACTTGGGGTACCCAAAGAATTCACTGTTTTGGGAAAATGGGATCAACTTTCAATATAGTTTCTCCTAGAACAACCTGATATTTTTAGAGTCACCTTTATCATAAAGCTGTCTTAGAAGGATTAACTGTTAAATTGTCTTTTGTATGAGCCTACAGTAATAGCTGTCCTGGCACATAAACTAGTTGCATTATTTCTTTTATTACAAAACAGTAAAAGGCAGGGCAGTCTGGAAACTTGCTAATTGGAATAGTTTGTGGCCCTCAGGTAATCTAGGAGTTCTAAATCATTGCACCAAATATACTAGAACGTCACACAGTATAATTAGGCAGATAAAAGAAAGGATGAAAGAATCTTCTAAGTGAAAATAGAATTATTTGAATGTTGAATGCTATCTTTTTTCTTTTCTTAAAAATTGTATTTATTTATTTGCAAGAGAGAGCACAAGCAGGGGAGAGGGGCAGAGGGAGAGGGAGAAGCAGACCTCCCGCTGAGCAGGGAGCCCAACTCGGGGCTTAATCCCAGGACCCTGGGATCATGACCTGAGCCGAAGGCAGATGCCTAACTGCCAGAGCCACCCAGGCACCCCTGTTGAACACTATCTTAAACTTTTTCTATAAAATTATTAAAATATCACTGTACTTTTTGTTTTTAGTTTTTAATTAATTATGATTACAAGGATTGGTTAGTTGAGAAAGTGGCCTTTTAACCTTACAGGGGACCTAAATTATTCCTAACTCTTTGACCATATGTCCACAAAACACTGTTAAGTTGATTTTATGTCATTGATTAGTAGAATTAAGTAGCTTCATCTAGTACCCTCAGTAAGAAACATTTGAATGCCTTCCTTATAGGTTTCTAAAATGATTACCTGGACAACCTACAAAAAAGTGTGTGTGTTTGTGTGTTTAAGTTTAGTTTTGCTTCCTGGTCTATCAACTTGGTTTTGGGGTTTTTGTAGGTTTTTGGCAGGGAGGTTAAGATTGTATTTGTTTGTTTATTTGAGAGTGAGAGCAAGTGAGTGGGGGGAGGGGCAGAGGAAGGGAGAGAGAATCTCAGGCCGACTCCATGCTGAGCTCTGAGCCCAGGGCGAGGCTCCATCTCATGACCCTGAGATCATGACCTGAGCTGAAATCAAGAGTCAGATGCTCAACCAGCTGAGCCACCCCCTGGTCTATCAGTTTTTAGCTCTGTAACTTAATGAGGTTGTTACCTGACATTTCTAAGCTTTTTTTTTTTTCCACCTATAAAATTAGGGAAATAATTTTCCTCAGTTTGCCTTAAGAAGTTGTACTTTAGGGGCGCCTGGGTGGCTCAGTCGTTAAGCGTCTGCCTTCAGCTCAGGTCATGATCCCGGGGTCCTGGGATCGAGCCCCGCATCAGGCTCCCTGCTCAGCAGGAAGTCTGCTTCTCCCTCTCCCACTCCCCCTGCTTGTGTTCCCTCTCTCACTGTGTCTCTCTCTGTCAAATAAATAAAATCTTTAAAAGAAAAAAAAAATTGTACTTTACTCTTCATAAAACCCTTCCCCAAATGTGCCTAACATATATTTGAATCAAAGTAAATTATAGCTTGAAGTATTTTGCTTCATTTCCTATGGATATATTATAAAGCATTAAGTAGAGTCACAAAACAATACAAAATACAATGTTTTGTATTGAGAAAAAGCATCCCATTTTTTTCCAGAACATAAGAGTATGATAAATACCATGCCTCTTTCTTTATTCTTTTGGGGTTCTAGTGAACACTTTTTGTAGTAGCAGGTTTTAATGATTAATTTTGAGGCCTGAACCTAAGCATTATTGACTAAGATGAAAATCACAGGCCCCAAGAGTCAGTCAGTAAGTACTGATGTTGGTTGAGAGCCAATAAAATAATGACGTTTAATATATTAAATATTAAATGCAGAATCTTCTGGTTTGGTGAGTGTTGCTAATGCTGCCAGTTAAAACATGGCAGTTTGATTTATAGAAGTTTAGTTTTATCTGCATACAATCCATTTCAGCTGATGGTTACCATATAATAATGATAAAACACTGTTACCAGCCCAAGTAATTTCCTGAAATTTTGTGTGAATTCAGTGAGAAAAATGAAAAAAACTTTGTTATTTAAATGCTTACATTTTTCAGTGGGTGGTTAAATTAGCATTTTTTAATATGACTTTGAATGTTTATAATTATTTTTTAAAGATTTTATTTATTTGAGAGAGAGAGAGAGATTGAGAGAACAAGTGGGAGGAGGGGCAGAGGAAGAAGCAGACTCCCCAGTGAGCACGGAGCCTGATGCAGGACTCGATCCCAGGACCCTGGGATCATGACCTGAGCTGAAGGCAGACGCTTAACCGACTGAGCCACCCAGGTGCCCTGGATGTTTATAATTTTAAAGTACTATAAATGATGTTTTAAGTATAAAACCAAATAGAAAAAAAAATGTGGGAATATAGGCATCCTTCCTCTTTCATTTTGTCTAATTCCAAAATGTCATCCAAAACTCCTATGTAGTCACTGTAAAGGCGAACAGTTTTCTGAAGTGCAAACATCTCTATCACTGTAAAGCTGTATTGCCTGTGTGAGTTTTGTATCCGCCACCAGAAATGGGTTTTTAAATCATACTTAGTATGTTTCACTTAAGCAGAATTGGGGGAATGTATTTCCAAAGCAGCTAACCAGCATTTCATTATTGATTAATGGAACTTTCCATAAATTTCTGAAAAATGAAAATGGTGGTTTGAGACTAAATTGGAGACTTCTAGGCATAAGAGAGTATCTGTAGAAGAATAGTCCAAAAATACCAATTATTAAACTTTTGCAAATCACAACAGTAGCTAACTCAGCCTTTATCGTGTGCCAAGAACTGCTCTAAGTACACGTATATAGTACTTTTAATCCTCCTAACAACCCTATGAGGTAGGTGGTGGTGTTATTATGACCCCCCACCTCTACGCCGACCCCCGCCACCGCCATTTCATATACGAGGAATCTGAAGCACAAAGACATCGGGTAACTTAGCTGGTTACACAGCTAGTGACTAGTAAAGTCAAGAGTTTAACCCAGATAATCCGGCTCTAGGATCTAAGTCCCATCATTAGTGCGAATAGGACTAACTATAGACCCAGCTCCCATACACTTACACAGACTTCCAAGTATGATTTATTTGTATTTGAGTAATATTCTGAAAAATCTTATTGCTCAGAGATTTCTGAAGTACACTTTCCTAGCACTTAAGATACCTACATTATTTTTTAAATGATGTGTTGACTATGCACAGGTGTTTAAGAGGCCTCGTGCTGCGTATTTATACCGCCAGTGCTCTCTCTCAGCTTAGTTTTCTGAGAGCGTTAGCCCCAAAAGAGACATTGATAAATGCACAGTCTGATTTCCTTCTTTTCCCAGTTTACAAATGAGAGGAATTCTTCCATGAGTCCCCCAAAGTTAGTCATTTCCTGCTTTTCGATCCCAGGGCACTTTGCTCAACTCCATATTTTAAGTAAATACCATTTTATAATTAATCTGTTTATATGTCACTTCTTTCCATCCCCCACCCTTGCCTCCAAGTGAGTTCTTCAAGAGCCCGAGTCAGGTCTAATTTTATTTTTGTCTCCCACCAGCCTGGTGACAGATGGATGAATCATGTTGCCTGGAGAGGTTAAGGGACTTGCCCAGAGTAGCAGACCTGAAATGTGAACAGCTTTTGTAACTCCCAGCGTAGTACTTAATCTCTCACGTACTGCCAGAAATGTTTTCCAATGATTGGGATGCTGCTAAGGAGTTAAGACGCAGTTTTCCTATTATGCTCTTCCAGAGCAGCTCATTTATAAAACAGTACTAATAACAGTGTTGGTGTTGATGCTGCTGCCGCCACCAGCTAAGCCACTGCATCATTTTGAGGATCCAACGAAAAGATAATGTTTGTGGTAGTACCCCTTCTAGGAGGATATGTATCCCTGTTACTCTGGATGTTGTGATTTACGTGTGATTTGCAAGGTATTTTGGCATTTGTCATCCTTTTGACCGCCCAGTACTACCATGTGAAATTGGGCGGTCTTGTTGCCGTTTCACAGATGGGAGAACTGAACCTGAGAGAAATAAAGAACATCAGCCACAGTTGCAAGTGGCTGAGGGAAGCTGAGCCCGGCTCTCCTGCTCTTTCCAACACCAGCCACCAGAACCAGGCTGCGGAGTCCTTCGGGGAGTGGGCCCTGAGAGAGACCTGCAGGAGAGCGGGGGGAGCTGGGCTCTGCTAGCACCGGGGACATTACGTATGTGTGTTTCACTTCTGGTCAGATTGTTCGTTTTGTCAAAATGTAGGGCCTGGGCACGGAAGGCTTTCAAAGATAAAGTGAGCAGTTTGATTTTGAAGTGGCCAACCAGAGTTGTGACAGGCATCAGCAGCATGTGGCTGTGGGTCCAGGCGGGAGGAGGCTGCCCTGCCATGGCTTTTGTCTCGATGGGGAGTTCCTTACTACGACTCTCAGAGGAAATGAAGGACGATAAATCCAGCTGCTGCTTCCTGTTTCTATAATTCTAAGATTTCTTTTTTTTTTTTTTAAGGGTAGAATGCTTTATTTTTAAACGAGTGGAAAATACCCTCAACCTGTTCCTTGTTATTAGTATTTCCTTAAAAACTAGATGTACTCACTTGGGCTTTAAAGTGTGTGTGTGTGTGTGTGTGTGTGTGTGTGTGTGTGTGTGTGTGTCTGAAATTCCCATGATGCTGCCTGGGCTGGCTCGCTCTCTCTGTTTTTCAACAGCAACAACAGAAAGAAAACCAATTAAGGCAGATTTTACTGGGCAGGAAGCCCTCTGTGAGATTGAGGACAGTGTCTGATTCAGAGGAGGCCTGTAATTTGTATCAGTGGTATGACCATCCCTCAGTTATGCTTGTGCAGTTTGGGTCTGGTTTTTCTTCTCCTTGTGATTGTGTTAATAGTGAGTAACGACCCAAGTTATTTAAGAAACACACTACCTGCTCACATGCGGTAGTTTATGAAAAGTAGCCACTAGGTATGGATTATTAGGTTGTCACTTGCTGGGTTTGATTGTGTTATCATTGAATTAAAAGTAATAGGTAGAAATATTTTCTCTAGTAGCAGTTTTTTTCATTGCCCAATCTAAGAGACTGAGAACATCATAGGGGCACCAATGGTGCATCTTTCCAAGAGCACTAAAGGAAATTTTTATTTGGTGGAGTAGAATTGTAAGAATATAGTAAATGCAGGCAGTCCCCCCTACCGAGTAAGAATGTTAGCTCTGACTGGAGTCCCTTACCCTTCCTGTGGTATTCCTGTAGTCACAGTTAGAGCAGTACTCGGGTTCACACTGGGTCATTAGTATGTATTTTGCACCAAGAACAAGTGAGTTACTTACTCTTTATGAAGTACAGTTGCAGTTTATAGTAAATGAATTCAGAATAAAAAGGAAAGCTTCATAAGCTACATTTCAAGAAGGGTTTACAGAGACTATTTGGTCTGACGTCGTTAACCACTCCTGAAGATACGTAAAATTGTGAGACCATCACGCGTGTCGGAGCCTGTTCTAGTAAGTAGGAGTATGCCGCTTGAGGCTTCCAGAGCTCTCCACTTAAAATTTCACCTGGCCACTGCCTTATTGCAACAGTTTCTTGGCTAAAAAAATGAAGCTGACACTATTTCGTTGTCTTGTAGCAGTTTGTAAGGATCAGATTAGTCGGAATCCGGGCAAGTGGTTTTAAAAGCTGAGATGATGATAAAGACGTGAGGTAATCCTGTTATTAAATGGCAGTCGGGTTGTAAATTGTCATTTCACTTTTCAGACTTTGCTCCTTGTGTCCTGAGGCAGCCTTTGAACACCAGGGTTGTGTCTCCTTTACTTAAACATTCCTTCTAATAATTCATAAATTTGGGGGGAAATTTTTTTTAAAGATTTTATTTATTTATTTGGCAGAGAGAGAGACAGCGTGATCAGGAGCACAAGCAGGGGGAGTGGGAGAGGGAGAAGCAGACTTCCCACGGAGCAGGGAGCCTGATGCGGGGCTCGATCCCAGGACCCTGAGATCATGACCTGAGCCAAAGGTGGACGCATAACCGATTGAGCCACCCAGGCACCCCTGGGGGGAAATTTTTAATTGATTTAGAGCTAATCTCTAATTTAAAACAAGCTGCGGGTGGGGGCAGGTATGGGCTTGGTAGGGGTCAGTCAGATCTGGGTTTGAATCCAGGTCTACTGGATCTTAGCTGAGTGACCTTGGTCATTGCAAACTTTCTAAACCTCAGATTTTTTTCTCCATAAAATTAGAACAGGAATGCCACTGCTTGGCATGGGGGGGGGGGGGGTGTGTGTGACAATTTCATGAACTCGAGTGTGTGTTGATTCCTTATCAGGGGCAGTTTTCTTCTGTCTCCCGTGTGTGCGCAGCGGTCTCCGTGTTCTGTGATGGTGTCTCCCAGTCAAGCTTGTCATTCACAGATGCCGGCAGCACACACCACCGCCTTCACACCCCATCTTCCCCTCCATACTGCAGCCAAGGAAATGAGAAGTAAATCGAGCTGATTTAGGTCACTAACACTCTCCTTAGGAATAATAAATATTTCTTTAACCACCTTCTTGCTTTCAGTGTAATCTCACTTGAGTCCTTTTAATCGCTTGACCTTAGCAGGGAGTTTCAGTGGGTGAGAGTGCCTGATACTGTTTAGACAACTTGAACGTACACAGAGCTACTCACTCATATGTCTGTATGCTGTGTTTTCTTTCCAAAGTTATAGGAGTCGTGGGATTCTTTTATTTATTTTTAAATTTTTTTTATTTTTTGCAAGTCACCTTTTTTTTTTCTCTCTCTCTCTCTTTCAACTTTCCCCAGAAAGGAATCTTTAAAGTTTTACAACTGGGTAAGTAATGTGGTGGATAGCAAGGTTAATGTTTATCGACTTAACTGGAGAGAAAAAGCAAACAATATATGCCCAAATTCTGTTTAAGAATTTCTGTGGAATTATGAATTCCTTAATCTTGATACCTTTATTTGGTCCTAACAGCATGCTACATACTTGAGCTAGAGCTCCTTGTAGAAATGTGTTTAATGCATCTGTTTTAACTTGATGTTCCAAATAACAGCCATATAAAGAACATCTCTGTACCTTCTCACCCTGTTCTTTTTAACTTCTAACTCCCTGGTCCTTTCCCATCCTAAAAAGTAAACCCTTCCCTCTAACCCGCCTCCCCTTCTTGCCATTGTCCCAGCCTTTTGTTTTTCTCCCCAGCCGACGTTCGAGAAGCAGACATTCCCTTTCCCACTTACTCCTCACCCTCAGTAAGCCAGACTTCTTCATGGACAGTGCTTAGGCTGTGGTCTTGAGTGACCCTCACGTGGCAGACCCAGCAGTCACTCTTTACTCCTTGACCTCCTTGACTTGTCACCTTCGGTTTCTTTCTCTTAACTACCACCCACACTCCTTCACTGAATCCTGTTCTCCCCAACAGGATTCCTTGACCTTTTTCTCCGTATGTACTCCCCTTGGGTACTCTCATCTTCCATATACTGATTAGCCACAGGTGAATAATTCCATCTTGGATCCTTCCCCTGAGATGTAGGTCACATGACTCCTAGTAATCTCTACTTAAATGTATTACACACAGGTCCTGGCTATTCACGCTGAAAAACTGAATTTACCTGGAAGGCACCTTGACTAGTATAACTTTCACACTCACTTCCCCTCCTCCAGCCTTTCCTACTTCCAGTCCCACTTCCATACTCTGGGTAAGATTTCTTTCTAAATCGGAGCGCTGATCTCATTGCCCGCCTCCCCGTTCAAACCCTTCAGAGATTCCTTATTGCCCTTTTTCCTAACTTGGATCTGATGATGTCGTGCTCTCCCTGAGCCCTCCTCTTGGAAAAGCCTCCACTCTTTTGTGTTCCGGAAAACCACAAAGAAGTACTCACAAATGAGTCTATCCAAATCTTTCTATTTCTGGATCCTTGTATTTAAGAGGCATTTTTGAGTAGTTCAGAATTTTCTTAATTTTGGTACCAGCTAAACTGCTGTAGCAGACTCCCAAATAGAATGGCTTACAAGGCGTTTCCTTCTTATACAGCAGTCCAGATGCGAGCAGCCTGCGGCTGGCCGGACGGCTCTGCTGTGCCTTGCACGTGGCTTCTGAGCTTTTGCCTGCTTCCCCATTTTCTAGCCCACAGGAGAAAGGAAAAAGGAAGGCCAAAGCAGGCAGGCTTATCTTTACAGGGCTTACCAGGAAGTGAGCAATCACTTCTCACATACTCTTTGCCCAGCTCAGTTACAGGGCCATACCTGGTTGCAAATAAGGCTAGGAAATATTGCCTCTAGCTGGGCAACAGTCTCCACCCAGCTCAACTAAGCAGTGGTGGTAGCAGATGTCTGTAACCAAAAAGGAGAAAGGGAGAATGGTTTCTGGAGGATACTTAACTTGCCTTTATCATAGGAACAAAATACTACGTTGATTAAAAGTGAAACCGGGGAGGGGCGCCTGGGTGGCTCAGTGGGTTAAGCGTCTTGCCTTCTGTTCAGGTCATGGTCCCAGGGTCCTGGGATCGAGCCCCACCTCAGGCTCCTTGCTCAGCGGGGAGCCTGCTTCTCCCTCTGCCTGCTGTTCCCCCTGGTTGTGCTCTCTCATTCTCTCTCTCTCAAATAAATAAAATCTTAAAAAAAAAAAAAATTCAAACTGGGAGAAAATTAGTGATTTTTTTTTTTTTTAACCCATCTGGACCTACCCTGGAAGATTTAGCAGTTACCATATGTTGGTAATAGGATTCAACACCTCTTACTTATTTCCTTCCCCTTCCAAAAAAGTGTGTCATCCAGGGTTAAGGGTATATACATGGAAAGGGCAGTTTGTAGCTCTCACTCTCAACTAATGCTTTGTGGTAAAAGTTGATGACACCAGACACATGAGCATGTATAGCATGGAATTTCCCTCCAGACTTTTGTGTCAGTACTTAACGTTTGTTACATTTAGTACAACTCTTGGTAGCATTTCATCTCCATCTTCAGAGTATTTTCTGAAAGGTAATGTTGACATATTCTCTTTCTAAGGGAAATTATCATTCATCCTGCCCTCTTGTATTCTTCACTCTCAGACATGTAAACAGACAACATCCGTCAGTGTGTTACATCATTTGGGTCAGTTTCTCAGGAGGTGTGGTATGGCACACTAATAACAGAATTACATACATGTTTGCCAAAATACAGATGCTCTCAGCCCACGTTGCAGGGCACTCCAGTTATGAGCAGCTTCAGTGGTCTTCTACTTTGTATAGTACAAATATTTTCTGCACATATCTTGGTGGGTAGGAAGTGCTGGTTAGATGGTTTATGTCTGTTTCATCTTTTTAAAAATTTTAGATTTCTTACTAGAAAATAATTGTAATATGTATCATGCTACCATGATAAAAGGTCAGTCCCCATTCATAAAGTAGTAAAGACTATCTTGAGACATCTGCTGCTTTGAATCAACGGCTATAGAGTGAAATATTTGGATAGGATGTGTCTAGGGACGCCAGGGTGGCTCAGTCAGTTAAGCGTCTGCCTTTGGCTCAGGTCATGGTCCCTGAGTCCTGGGATCAAGTCCCACATCGGACTCCTTGCTCAGCGGGAAGCCTGTTTCTCCCTCTCCCACTCCCCCTGCTTGTGTTCCCTCTCTCTCTGGCAAATAAATAAAATCTTTAACAAAAAAAAAAAAAAGATAAACTGTGTTTACAGATTATTTGCCTTAAAAAAATCTAGACTTGTGTTTACACATCAGCCTTACATAATGGCCCCAAATATTTCTAGCTCATGTGGCCCTATAAAGGTGACAACAGCTCCTGGTTTTCATGGGAGAGTCCCAGTTATACCTCATCCCGGCTTCCCCTTTTGTTTTGCATTTGTCACTCTCAAAAGTTTTCCAGTTCAGAAGGTGAACTATATTTTCACTTTTATTGCTTATCACTGGTCTCAGCTCTCACAGATTTTCTAACAGTCATATACTTACTTTGTTGTCATTTTAGATTAGGTTGTGTTAGGACTGTTTACTCTTAAGTAATTCTGGGCAGAATGGTGGTAATGGTTCATACTTCATCTTTTCCAGAGTACGCAAGGTAAGCGTGGGCAGATCTTTAAGCTGTGGGAGGGTAAGGACTATATATCTGTCTTGCTTTATTATGTACATATTCTCAGCACCTATCGCTACCTAAGCCAAATATATGTTGATAATGTGTAATGATATGAGCCTGATGGCTTCATGACAGTAAAGGTTTCCTGAAGTCTATGATGGGCCAGATAAGTTATCTTCAACTACAGATCCTTAATACCTTAACACATAATGCAGTGCTTGACAGTGAATCAATGGGTGATTGAACAGCCACCCTCCATTTTAGCCTTAGCAGCATCTACCAAATGATATCAGTTCATCAAAACAGTACATATCATTATTATTATAGTTCTAATGTGTTGCATGTAAAATGACATAAATGAGCAAACTGTTTCTTGGTTATAAGGATCTGTTTTTACTGGGGTTTTGGCTCATGAGGAAGAAAGGAAAATAACGTCACTCCAAAAATTACCACATCTCAGATGGATAAATTCTATCACTTAGAAGATTTTAGATCTTTATTTACATCCAGTATCTTATACTTTAGTCTGGAATTCCCAGTCTGTGCCAGGAATGGGTACCAGATGGCTGAAATATCAGTTCATTTGGGTGGAGCCTAAAGCCCAGGGCCTGATAGTGTTCACCCTCTTCAGTTTACACAAGGGCTTATAAAAATGCCCTTTTTTCTGTGGACCGTGACATGAAATGGGCTGAGGAACACTGTTAATGATCTCTACAGTTAAAATAGCAGATGCTTAAATAAATACATTGGCACTTGCGTATGTAGCACCTTTTTTTTTTTTCAAAAATGTTATCTTGAGTCATTTTTTCAGAGTTGAATGGATGTCATGCTTTGTCAGAAAGCGAATACCCCCAATTTTTTAAAGTCAAGGATCTTCATGTAATCTTCAAAGGAGCAACTCCTCTAAAATCAGTAGCAGCATACTGAATTAGCAGTTATGCTGATTTATATGTAAGGTAACCATGTGCATATAGGTAAGGTCATTGTACCTTCCCAATACAAAAAGGCTCGGGAGTTTTTACAAACCGTGGGCTATTCAGTTGTGCCTTACTTAGTTTTACATCTCCACTATTACTTTATAACTAAAGGGAAATGTTATAAATGATCTCATGATGATTGTGGCTCTCTCTTAAAACTCTGCTAATTCATCCTAATTTGGGAAGAGGGAAAATATCATTAACTCCATGCACACGTTAGCTAGTGAAGGGCTTCCAGTTCAATATCCTATCGGACCCGCTTTTCTAGAGATGCTACGGAGTCTTCACAAGGTCTACACAAATAGATCTTAAGAACTGAGAAACAAGATAAAATGAATTGTGAATAAAACATTCCTTTCTTTTATCAAATCCTTTAAAATAGGACAAAAGTGATATTCAGCCAAGTTTACCATTTTAACACTAATTCTAAAATGAGGCTTTGTATTACTTTAGAAGGCTGACCCTTCAGGAGAATTTTTTGTTAAACCTCAGATGGTTTCTAATGTCAATAATGAATTCCACTCTAACAGAAATTATTTTGTCAGATGTCATTAATGATTTTTAAGAGTTTTGATTGTTTTTCATCTTCGCGGTATTTGATTTATACCTTTATTATCTTGAAGTCCCCTCCTTCTTATCTTGTTGTTTTGGGTCTTTTTCCTGTTCTCTTTCTTCTTCATTGTTTCCCAACCCCCCCCCCCAAATCCTTGATGGTCGTTTTTTCTCTCTATTGCCACCACATTCTTCAGGGTTTCCTTTAGGGGCTCCCACCTTCCTTAATTTTTTCTGGACATCTAGGGCCAGTTTTGGAGCGTGGTTGGTGTGGGAACATTCAGTGAGCATGCCTGCTGTGTGTTCAGCGTTATACTGGTATCTTGTGTTCACAGTGATATTTGATCCCCGCTTCACGGACGAGGAAAATGAAGGCCTGAGTTTGCACAGCTGGTGATGGGAGACATTAATTGTGTGTCCATTTTACAGATGAAGTGGTCAGAGGTGGAGATGGGATGAAAACTCAGGCAGGCTAACTCCTTAAGCCACATTCTTATCCATTATGCTACCAACGTGTAAGAATTGAAATTCTGTTTTAAATTATCAGTTCAGTGAAAGGAGACTCTCAATTATTTGTGCATAGATTATGCCATTTTTAAATTATTTTTGTATAAGTTTAAAGTATTTCATTGCATTCTCATACTGTTGCCCCTTATGTCTTTGCCCCATCTTCACTGCCACACCACTGCTTGCTACTGTATACTCACAAAATATGGACTCATTTTAATATTGACCTAAAGAAAACATGGGAAAGAACAAAACTAGGCTGCCTTTCCCTGTCTCCCCTGAAAGACCTAAAGAAGGTCTTTAGTGTGTGTTTGGTTTTTTACTAGTTTCCATTTTAGTTTATTCCAGAAACCAGGTTTTATTAGCACAAAAAATTACAAGCTTTGACTATATGTGGGATTCTTACAATGTTAAATGCTGACTCTCTTTTGATTATATTGCATATAATGTACAGTACAATGCATTATATGTACGCGTTCTCTAAATATAGATGAAAGCAGAACTGTTTTTCATTTTAAAATTGTGTTTCACCCCAGAAGTACTGTAAAAAGATAGTTATCCATCATCTATATGTTGATAACACTAAAGTAATGTTTTTCAAACTGTCTTAAGCTTATAGATTTCATGCCCTGACACGTGAGGACTTATATTTCTTTTCACTTATTATATATAATCTGCTTACTTTTTTAAAGTATCTGGAAAAATAAATAAAGAAGAAAGGATTCTGGAAGATGTGTGTGGGGGAAGGAAAGGATTTGAAGGGCTTGGGAAAAAAAGATTCAGTTACAGTGAAATCCTGTAAATGAACGTAAAAGAACAAGGGTACGGAACAATGATGGAGAGAATTAAAGGAAATCTGGGGATCATACCCTCTCCCCTTCGCCTTCCTCATCAGTCCATTAAGTCTGGTGGTTAGTTCTTGGGCCTGTTAGCTCCTAAATCCTCCGTGTTCCCCGCTGCCTCCCTTCTCCACTCAGAACCCAGTCTTCACCTTCATCCCTTGCCCAGAGTAACCAGTGGCTCTTTCTCCTAATCGCCCATCTTCCCTCACTAGCCTGTCCACCCAGCCAGAAGAGACACCACCCCGATTGTCATCTGCCTCCTGTCTCAATCTCCAAACACATCGGTGGCTCCCTGTTGCCCTTAGTTCGATGACATCAGAAACTTCCACATGGCTCACGGGACTATATCCCTCACACCGCACACTCTCCCTCCCTGAGCTCCAGGCTGCAGACCCTTCCCTCCCTTGGATGCTTTTTCCTCGTTGTCTCTCTACAGTGTGGGGCCTTTGGACCTTCTGGCCCAGCCCCTCTGCACTGTTTCTCCACACCCTGCCCCAGTCGTTACTTCTTCCCTGATCTTGCCACCTGGAGGAAAAGCCCCTGTTACCTGCCTTCATGATGCATGCAAGCAGGGGAAGGTCAAGGAATCCTGACACAGGGGAGCTCTCTTTTAAGAAAAAGAACAGAAAGTTAAGAGATACAAAAAGTAGGTGCAGGGCCTTGAAAGGGGCCGGTGACTGCGAGGGGTCCTGAAGCTTACATTTCTCTCCCTGCAAAGTAAATCTGCCTCTGGGGCGCCTGGGTGGCCCAGTTGGTTAAGCGACTGCCTTCGGCTCAGGTCATGATCCTGGAGTCCTAGGATCGAGTCCCACATCAGGCTCCCTGCTCAGCAGGGAGTCTGCTTCTCCCTCGGGCCCTCTTCCCTCTCGTGCTCTCTCTCTCTCATTCTCTCTCTCTCAAATAAATAAAATCTTAAAAAAAAATTAAATCTGCCTCTGAGTGGCCCTCTTCTTGGTAGCTCTTCTCAGTTGACCATTTTTATATCTTCAGTCATGAAAGTTCTCTCTCCTAGACGGTGCATGCACTCTGTGAGAAAGGAGATATGTCTGAATTTGCTCACCAGAGTTTCTCCAGGAATTTGCATCGTGTTAACACTTGAGTACATAGGTATATTTCATGGATGGAGGGATGAGGGAGTGAATAAGTAAACGATTCAGGCTAAGGGTTAATGCTTATAATGCCATTATAAAATTCAGCTGACTTTCTTGGAAGCTACAGCTAAGTGGTGAACACCCAGATTCCATTGCTCTTATATCAGCACATCATGAAAGGCAAACTCTTCTCTTCGTCCGTAGTAGCAAAGAATTTTTATAGAGTTCTTTATATAAAATGCCTTGTACAACACAGGGAATAATGACAGCAGCTTTCACCGAGCACTTATACCATGTGCTTTGGGTACTTACTTGACACTTCGATACGGTATTCTGATTTAAGTGTTTATTGACTCCAGCAAACCGTGCCCACACCTTTAGATGCGGTCAGAACATCTGCATCCAGTACGTGTGCGCAAGGGCAGAAAACGCCATGAGGACAAGGAGAAGGAAAGTCTGAGGTTCTGGCAGCTTCCTGGTCTCCGGGAGTCTGCCTCTCTGGAGTTCCTTGCTGCTTGGTCTTTTTATATCACCCGGCTGTGTGCTAAAATGGTGCTCTTTTGCCTCTGTCCCAGAGTTCACACTGGCTTATCACCTGCCCGCCAGCAAGGATCAGACCTCGGTCTTATCTCCTGGTGAGGGTGTGCCCAAGCTTACCTTTGTCTTTTTGTTTTCCTGTGGAATGTTTACTTACAAGCCAAACTGCATGCAGATGGTCTATCAATATGAGTCACCTTCAGAATAAACTGTTAAAAAAGAGCTGTATGGTACTGTCCATCTGGACAGTGAAGAATTCCTGTCAAAGGCGATCATTTTAACTTTGGCACAATTAATGGTGACCTCATATGTCCCTGTAATGAACAGCAACAGAATTTGGCTCACGGGTTCAGTGCGTTCTACGCCTGCTCCTAGAATGATGTTACAGGTCACCAGGATTTGTTCTGGTCTGGTTCAGACCTTTATTGAGTTTTTTCTTTTTTTCCTGTGTCCTGCTCTGGGTACAGGCCGATAAAAGAAACTCCTCCTTTGGGTTAGGAATCCAAACCCAGGTGGAGGGAGAGGAGACAGACAGACAGATGGAACTCCCAGTTCAGCAAGGGTCATGAGCAACTGTTGTCTAACTCTGCGTTCATTTCTAGTCCTGATGGCTGGGCTGTCCTAATGAACCACCAGGTAGCCTTTTTAACATGAACTACATGTCCAAGGTGTGGTATATCCCTGAGTATCTTTACTAACTTTGAGTTTTCTTGGGTTAGTAAGATGAGCACCAGGCAAGGTACTCAGCTGCTTTCTAGCAGTCTAGACTGTATCAGGAACAAGGACTGGTAGCCTCCCAGCTGTCTATATCCAGAGCATATACCCATGGGTTTGTGATGAGAAGGACCATCTGTCCCAAAGACAACTGGAACAGAATGTGGCAAGACTTCCTGGGACCATGGAAAGGTCCTAAGGGGGTCAGGGAGCTTCATTCTGGTTCACTTTCCTTAGTCCAGTCTCAGGCATGTCCAATCATACTCTGGAGAAGCAATATTAAAGGTGAGTAAACTTAAAAGGAAAGTGGTCAGTTTGGGTCTAAGATGTCTATCTTCCAGGCAGGAAGAATTTAGAAATGCAAACAGAACTCGCCTTAGCAATCCCACTGGCTTCCTGGAGAGCTGGATGAAGTTAGAATTGGAAGGGTTTGACCAAACACCTCTCTGAGCGTGGGATGGCTTTCTCTGGAGCCTTTATTAAGGCCCATTAGCTGTCAGCTCTCTTGTTCATGGCTGATCAGGCTGTCGCCATACCTCTTTCTCTATGTTTCCTCTAGGCTGCTTTTTCAGTAAGGACAGCTACTAATTTTTCTTATTATTATTTCCCTTTTTATCCCCAGCACCTGTATCTAGTACATAGATACTCTGTAAATATTTGTTGCATGAAATGTAGTTTCTGGTCGAAGGTGCACTAAGCAATGCCTGTAGGTCCTGAAGGATTTGTGAGATTCTGTTGGCCTGAGTTCCTGGTCAAGGCAATGCTGGTGATCATTTGTAAAAGAAACTCTGATGGTTGCATAAAATGAAATGTGGAAGCCATTGATTTAGAGGCTCTTTTGTTCCATGAATAAGATCTCAATTTTCTAGCTTTCAAACGTGGGGCTTGACTTTTAGAATTAAGAGCTAGAAGAAAAGGCAAGAAAATACACAATGGTGTATTAAAACATTTTTTGTTAATTCCTGAGATATTTTGCCTTAGGTCTTCTAAAATGTATTGAGAGTTCTATTCCTTAGCTTTGAAGTGGATTTTCTCTGTGAATAGCAGTAATCTAGAGAGAAACTCCAAATAGGCACTAAAATATACTTTGTGTAAAGTTGTTTTTGTAGCTCACAAGTTCTGAGTTTTCTCAAGTCCTCTTCTTTCAGGTGTTAAATGGATTTATAAAAAGCTTTTGGAGGGGTACCTGGATGGCCCAGTCAGTTAAAAGTCTGGCTCTTGATTTTGGCAGGGTCATGAAATCAAGCCCTGTGTTGGGCATGGAGCCTGCTTAAGATTCTCTCTGCCCATTCTCCTCTAAAAAAAAGAAAAGCTTTTGGAGTTAGAAAAATGGGTGGATTTTGCCCGATGTGAAATCTGGTTTTAGTAGGTTTTAGATAGCCAAGTGGTTTGTAAAATCAAGGGACGAGTCCCTAAACATTTTTTTCAGTTATTTTTGAGGTATCTAGGCCAAAGTAGTGTTAGAAGAAAATTATTTTTTATTTTTATTTTTTTTAAGATTTTCTTTTTAATATTTACACTCAACATGGGGCTCGAACTTAGAACCCCAAGATCGAGAGTCCCACACTCTACCGACTAAGAAAATAGAAATAAAATTCTATTTACTAAAAATGGAAAAACGAGTTTAAAAAAAGAAAATTTCAGGGCACCTGGGTGGCTCCGTTGGTTGAGTATCCAACTCCTGATTTCGGCTCAGGTCATGATCTCAGGGCTGTGAGATTGAGCCCCACTTTGGGCTCTGCACTGGACATGGAGCCTGCTTAAGATTCTCTCTCTCCCTCTGCCCCTCCCCTCTTCTTAAAAAAATAAAAGAAAATTTATTATAATCTTTTAAGGAGTAACACTAAGTGAGTTGTTGTATTTATATAGAGAATCATATCAGCTAGAGTATCTTGCATAATTATAATATCCATAATACTTATTAATAATTATTTTTTTTTAAAAGATCTTGTTTGTTTATTTGTCAGAGAGAAAGAGCACAAGCAGGGAGAGCGGCAGGGGGAGAAGCAGGCTCCCCGCTGAGCAGGGAGCCCGATGCGGGGCTCGATCCCAGGGCCCTGGGATCATGACCTGAGCCGAAGGCAGACGCTTTACCGACTGAGCCACCCAGGCGTCCCAACTAATAATTATTGAGGAGACTCGGAACTTGTGAGCTACAAAAACAACTTTACACAAAATATCTTTTAGTATTAATCCTATTAGGAGTTTTTCATGTCTGAATTGGGTGTGGGATGCGTGTGTGTTCCTGCACATGTGTGTACATATGTTTACGTGTACATTGAATGCTGAGGAAGGGTTACTGGTAGTGATATAGCTTATTACCTCTTCATAAACTTTAACTTGTTCTGCTTTGATTTATTTCACTGAAGGATTTGAGAATTTGATCCTCACCAGTCTCGGGTGTTCTCCCATTTGCCCAGTTTGGCCAAGAAAACTGACTGGTTTTTCACAGAACACAGTAGAAAGAAAGTGAGAATTGGTATTTGATTGGGTAGGGAACTCATACCTATGTGAAAAATACACGTATTAGAAGGATTAATCAAGCCCTTTGCTATTTCGTACTCTAAACTCTTTTCATTAAATAATACTTCGGAGCCACTTGTCTTCCTTTTAATAGGGGTATTGAAGGCCTCCTTGTGCAGATGGGATTAATTTTTAAAGTTTAAATGAGGTGGCCATATTTTTCTGTTTTGATGCTGGGATTTTGCTATATGCTAATAATAATCTCATTAATGTAAGTTTTCCAGTGGACACTAAGTTCCCCATGTTTACACTGCTGAAGAACATGGGCAAAAAACAAGATTTGAAACCAGTCTCTTTGGCATCAAACTTTGCCACCTCCTCATACAAGTAATTTTCCTTGTGGGGCACCTGGCTGGCTCTGTCGGCAGAGCGTGTGACTCTTAATGTCGGGGTTGTATGTTTGAGCCCCATGTTGGGTGTAGAGATTACTTAAAAATAAAATCTTGAAAAAATTAGTAATTTTAATTGAAATGTTTTTGAAAGAAGTGAAATTGAAACCGAAGTTTTACTGTCATTTATTTCAGGATTACTTCTGTGTACATAATGCTACATGCTAATTCAAAATGCAAGAAATTGGCCTAACCCTCTTCAGTTGCTTGCTTTATTCCTCAGTGATTCTTTTTCTGCATTCAGATTCAGCAAACATCTTTGGGGCTTACTTGGTGTCAGACCCTAAACTGAATTGTTTCCAATACATGCCAATATTGTTACCAAGATTTAATAGTTGAGGCATGGATGCTCAGAGAGGATAAGTGCTGAAGATTTTTTTCTCCAGAACCAGTTCAATGTAATCATAATAACATAGCAATCATTTTAGAACATATTTGAACCTCGAATGCAGTGTAGCATGACTGTCTACAATTCGGCTACCTACTTTCACTATCCTGTTTCTCTTAAAAGACGGTTTAGGCAGTAAAATAAAGATTGAGGTCTGGCTTCTAAATTTTCATGACTTTATTGAGGTATAATTCATATACCATACAATTCACCCAGTTAAGTGTACTTTTCAGCATTTTTTAGTATATTCACAGGGTTGTCCAACCAACCTAGCTTCTAATTTTTGAACCTGGCTATCGGTTATTGGTTTAGTCCATTATTACTGGTCGTACTTTCAGATAAGAAAATAGAATCATATATTGTAAAAGAATTTAGATTCTTTAGATTCAGTCGTTTCTGATCCATCATTGTTCAACCCAAGTCCATTAATTTCCCTCTTTCAGTTCTAGTACAGAAAACTTTCTCAATTTCCATGAGAAATGTGTGGTTACAGGAATGTTAAGCTGATTTTCATATGTACCATAAACAGAGAAGCCTTGGAATGTGAAATCATCATGCTTGTAATGTAATTCTTTAAGTCCTTTGCAACAGATATACTATAAAGGAGAACCCAAAGAATGTATGCAATTAGTACTGACTAAATGTGCCTTTCTTGGGTAAAAAAAATCCACTGATAACCATGTATATCCATTCTGAGTCCCAGTTCGCTAAAGAGATCAAACCTTAAGATATGGAAGTTAGATACTGATCTCTCTCCTTGACTTGACTTTCACATTAGGAAGTCACTTGATCATCATGTACTTAACATAGTATATTATATGAATATGTATTTAATATACTTGGTATGCACTTGCATGTATGAAAAGCAACTTTTGTTTTCAAAGCGCTACTGCATTTTCAGGCAGTTAATGGTTGAAACACTCCCTGGGAGGTAGGAAGTTTTTACTCAGTTTTTTGATGGGTAAAATAGGATAACAGGCACATTGACTGAAGTCCTGTGTTTGAGATAAGAGCTAGTCAGTGGCTGACATTGCTGGAAAGTACTGGTTTCCTGCCTTACGGCCCAGGGACTTCCTTAAGACTACATTTAAAGCATCCATGCTTCGGTTTGTTTCTACCTTGTGACTTACCTGTAAAGTGTGCTGTCTGTACAGGGGCATGCTAGACTATAAATGGGTTAACAATAGAATTATTTGTAGTTTCTGTAATACCTAATTTCTCCCATATCTCTGTGCCTTTGTGCTTGCTGCTTCTTTCAAAATCGTATTTCCTACCATCCCAGGCACCCCATGACTGTCCCCCTCCTGATCTCAGCTTAGAAACCACCTCTCTGTGGAACTGCCCCCCCCCCCCCCCGTTATCAGATGCAGACATGGGTTTGTCCTATCCTGCACCTCCTGTATTTTGTATTAACCCAGTCAGGGCAGTTTTCTTACTGTGTTGTAATAGCACACTTACTGCTAATGGGGATGCCCATTAGACTGGGAACTCCTGGAGGGCAAGGACTAAGTTACATCATTTCCACATTCCCCTCCATGGCGCCTGGCTCATGGTTTTCTTGAATTCTGAGCAGATGTCATGAAAGGTCACCTTAGGGAAGGAAGGTGGTGATTACATAATTTCATTCCTCTGTCTCCTCAAAGCCAAGGGCAATGGTCAGAAGTTCCCTCCTTCAGCAGCCAACCTTAGCCAACGGAACAGGCATTGGAAGACCGTGTGATAGAGAAGGAGATAGCTGAAAGACTCTGTTGGCTGTGTCACTTAATTAGCCCAGGGAAGTCATTTGAACTTCTTGTGCTTTGGGTTTCTGCATTCCTGGTGGGCAGTAGCAGTGCCTCATTCCCTGCGTTGCTGTGAAAACCAGCTGTGAAAACTATGAAACTACTTTCATAGAAAAGTAGTTTGCAAACTGCAAACATGAGAAGTAAAGAAGAGAGGCAGTGTAGCCCGCTAGAAGGAACATGTGGTTTGGCCTTAGCTGAGATTTTTCAGTCCAGATCCCACCACTAATAATTTGACTTCCGCAACTTAACTCCTGCAAGCCTGTTTATCTGTCATGGGAAAGTGGCAGATGAGAGTAACGTGGTGAGGGTTAGATGGAATTCAGGCAGGGTCCACTGGTGTTCCGTCTGTGCACATTCCCCCCGGTCCCAGCCAGAGCTGAGAGATTCATACCTCTGCATCTGCTTCTCTGTGGCAGATTTGGTCCTTTGTACTCCAGGGAGAGTAGGTCCCTGGCCTCTGACCCCAGCCAGCCTGTGCAAGCCTTAGGATGGGGGAAGGCGAAGCCTTAGTCTGCTGCACTGCACATTCATAGGGCAGGTGTTTGCGCTTTTATCATTTCTTTTGAAACTTTTTATTGAAGGTAAAACATAATGAGTACCCAAAAAGGCACATAGCCTAAGCGTACAGATTGCATTTTATAAACTGAGCAGACCCGTATAACTAGGCCATTCATTCCCATGGATGCCGGATATTCCACTTTGTGAATATACCACATTTCATTTTTTCTTTCTTTTTTTTTTTTTTAAAGGATGTTGCAGTCTTTTTTTTTTTTTTTTTAATGATTTTATTTATTTATTCATGAGCGACAGAGGTGGGGAGAGAGAGAGAGAGAAGCAGAGGGAGAAGCAGGCTCCCAAGGAGCAGGGAGACCGATGCGGGACTCGATCCCAGGACCCTGGGATCATGACCTGAGCCGAAGGCAGACGCTTAACCATCTGAGCCACCCAGGCGCCCCCACATTTCATTTTTTCATTCTATTGGTGATGGACATTTAGCTAGCTGCCATTGTAGGGCGATTGCAAATAGTGCCGCTGTGAATGTCTTTGTATGTGGTTTTTGATAAGGATATGTATTTCTTGTGGGTATATTGCTGGGTCATGGAGTGGGCACATGTTCAGTTTTAGTAGATACTAACCCAAAAGTTTCCCAATATGGTTTTACCAATTTATTCCTACCAGCAATGTTTAAGGGTTCTCATCGCTCCACATCCTCACCAGCACTTGTTTTTATCTGTCTTTTTCATTTCATTTTTTTTAAGATTTTTTATTTATTTATCTGATAGAGACAGCGAGAGAGGGAACACAAGCAGGGGGAGTGGGAGAGGGAGAAGCAGGCTTCCCGCGGAGCAGGGAGCCCGATGGCGGGGCTCGATCCCAGGACCCTGGGACCATGACCTGAGCCGAAGGCGGACGCTTAACGACTGAGCCACTCAGGCACCCCTGTCTTTTTTATTTTAGGAATTCTGGTGGCTTTTATGATACTGTGTAGCATTTTGGAAGTGGAACTGTTTCCTCAGCCCCCAAAACCTGAAACTCTAAACTTTTTACATTCATTTTCAGGAATGCATCCTGCACAAAAGCAGGATATTATACCAGATGTAAAGCTCCTGTTAAGTGCTTGGCATGTGGAAGGAAGGCGACACATGATAGCTGCCATCATCATCATCATCATCATCACCAAATGCCTTCTCTGTTCTTTAGAGGGGAGAGAGTAGGTCACAGTGGATCAAAGGTGAATAATAAGGCATAGTCTCTGCCCATAAGGAGCTCAAGATCTATATGAAGAGACAAATACTAGAAACAGATATTATTAGACCAGACAATAGGAGTTTGGAAAAAGAGGTAATACTTGAGCTGGTGCTTGACGAATAAGTAGGAGTTGAACAGGAAGGAAAAAGGGAAGTGGGCTGGAGGAAATGGCAGGGGCACAGAACCCTTGGTGGGCAGTGGCAGAGTAGACAGCATGGTGGAGGAGAAGAGCCCACCCTTGCATGCTGGTCCCTGTTGTTCAGATGTTGTCACCCTTGCTGGGATGTGGGGGCTGAGCTAGCGATCATTCAGGGTCATTGTGAAGTTACAGTACCCTAATGCTCTGTTCTCTGTCCCCCCTTTTAGCTCTTTCTCCCTCCTCTGGGAAAGTGATCAACCTCCTCTTCTCTCTCCTGGAATCAAAGCCTGTCCCGAGTCCAAGGTGCTTTAAAACCATAGATGAAGCTTTAACAGCTACGAAATACTGGTTACAAGGATCCCATAGTTTCTTTGCTCTGTGATCCTTTAGCTATTTATTTTTATGTGGAGGCCTGCCTTAGAGTTTTTATTCTCATAAGGGCCTAAGTTGCACTGTGGTGGCAATTAAGTTTAATAAAATGCTCTTCTGCCCTATGCCATATATAGTTGATAGTTATTCTTGAGGAATTTTGAGGAGGTGCAGCATGCTGAAGATGACGATCAAGAGCCATACAGTCTTTCCTTGATTAAGCACCTGCTATGCATCGGGCAATTGGCTATATGGGAATGAGGAGGTTGGACATGGTCCCTGGCTCCTGGCCCCACTGAATTTAAAGTCAAGTATGGGATCCGCCAAGTAATCAGTTGGTTCCACCACAGTGTGACAAGGGCTCTCATGGGTAGAGGTACAGAGTCCTGTGAGAGCGCTTTGGAGAAGAACCCCACCCAGACTAGGGGTCAGGGAGGGCTTCCTGGGAAAGATGACAGAAACCTGATAGCCTAATGAAGGTGATTGAGAAGGAAGTAGAGGAAACAATGCATAGGAGGACCAGAATACAGGGGGCAATGAATGGCTGGTTGGAGAAGCTAGAAGACATTATCAGCCTAGGGCAGAGAGAATCTTGGGAGAAGAGGAGTTTTAACCAGAGGATGTAACATGCAGCAGGTGGGAGATGGATTGAAGGAGGTCGAGAATGGAGGCAGACAGACAGCAAAAGACAAACATTGTATGATTTCATTTATATGGGGAAACCATAAAAGACAAAACGAACAAACAAAAACAGAAACTGACTCACAAATGCAGAGAACAAACCAATGGTTGCCAGAGGAAGGTGGCAGCTCAGGGATGAATGAAATAGGCGAGGGGATTGGGGAGTACAGACACCCAGTTATAAAATAAAGAAGGATGAAATGTACAACGTAGGAAATACAGTCAATAATACTGTAGTCCCTTTGGTGACGGATGGTGACCACACTTACCGCAGTGAGCATTTCGTAATGTACGTAATTGTTGAATTGCTGTCTTACACACCCAAAGCTAATAGAGCATTTCACGTCAGCTGTACTTTAATAACCATAATTAAATAAATAATAAGTATATAAATAAATAAAAAGACGAAGCAGAGAAACCAGTTCTAATAGGGCTTAACAGAGAAGTAACTAATATTCTCAGCAGGATGACTTTCAGAATTCCTTTCTCCTCTGAGTTCTCCAACCCAAACATCCTGACTTCTTGAGAGCCCAATGCAACTATTTGAAGAGTAAAGAAAAATCTTATTAGAAAGAGGTATTATGTGCAAAAGAAAAAAAAAAGAAAAAGAAAACCTGTTTTTTTTCTCTATTATTTATACGGATGGCCCTTTAAAACCTTGGTCCGTGGGTGTGACCGTGTGAAGTTCATTGCCAGGAAGAAACCTGTGAGGTGTGTTCTGCAGTCTCTATACACTGAAGTAAAAGTCCCTCTGTAACCTGTGGCTCGGGGCTGCAGTTTGTGCATTCTGTATAGGGACCAAAGAGCTCACATGACATGTGGTTGAACTGTTTCTCATGTAGCGTGGCCCCCTGCGCATTCCAGTAGCCTTGCTTCCTGCTTAAATTCCCAACCACTCACAAAACCAAACACACACACACAAGATATAAGAGCTCAGAATAACGGGATTCTGGTGGGGATGTTGTTTCCCACTTCCTTGGTCAATTTTAAATAAACACTGGGTGCCAGGCATTTCTTACTTCAGCCCTGAAGTCTAGAAATGTGATTTCTAGCCATTTTCACAAAGTATAAGGGACTAGTTTAGATGTATTTGGAGTTCTTGGGCTTACGTTTACCTAGTTACATAAAAGACATTTCAGTTAAAAAATAAAAACTACAGATATGAGAATTGCTATTACAATTGAATAGATATTCATTGTATTTTACTACAAATTATTATGTTCCTGCCTTGTACAGTACTAGGTGTATGTAGAGAGTTTCAGAAGAAATAAGACATGGTCCCGACCTTCAGAGACTTAACTCTAAAACAGAGCAAGCAGAGTCAAAGTACTGATGCCAGCTCTCTCTGTTTTGTCATCCAAGGGAGATAGTAGTAACCAGTCATGTAACACTTTCCTGCTGAAACCAGAGTCAGCCTCAGAATTCTTCTCAACACAGCAGTCCAGGCAACTTTTGTATAATTAGATAAACATCTATCTTCTTTCCTTTATTTTAAGAAATGTATTCTGGGGCACCTGGGTGGCTCAGTCGTTAAGCGTCTGCCTTCGGCTCAGGTCATGGTCCCAGGGTCCTGGGATCGAGCCCCGCATCGGGCTCCCTGCTCCGTGGGAGGCCTGCTTCTCCCTCTCCCACTTCCCCGCTTGTGTTCCCTCTCTCGCTGTGTCTCTCTCTGTTAAATAAATGAATAAAATCTTAAAAAAAAAAAAAAAAGGATGTATTCCAAGAACTTTAGGTATTTGTCTGGCCTTTCATCTTTCTGGTGTTTTTACTAGCTTTTTAAAGAAATAAGTCATTTTATATATGAATATTGGAACCTGGGAGCATCCCAAGAAAGTAGAATGGGATGATGTTACTTTTCAAGAAGTTGAAACTTCCAAATTCAAGAAGATAAGCATTTATTTCACATATATGATTACAGAAACCCATTCCCATCACTTGCCCTATAAACATTGTGTTTTTCTTGGTTTCTCCGAGGGTGATTGTCCTGGTACTTTTATTCTTGTAGGAACAGTTTCAGCACTGTAATGCTGCCAGCCATCAGTGACTGGTGGCCACATTTTCAGGTGCCGTGGTACTGGAGTTCCCTTCATTGCGGCTGGGGTCACCTGCTTTGGTAGAGATCCAGGGTCTTACTGGCCCTGACCTCTTTGGTGTCTTGTCACTGATCATTCCCCTGTGACTCTGGCCTTCTTCTCATGCCACATGCTTCCACAGGGGCTGTATCCAAGGCGATGCTATTTTTATATTGATAAATCCCAAGTATATATATACTAAGACTCCTCTCTTAAACTCTAGACCCTAATTTCAGCTGTCCATGGCACATTTCCACCAGAGTGATAAGAGCTAATGTAACGAGCGAACAAATACTTGTGGCCAGAGGGTGTGCTAAGAGCTTTATAATCAGGACTTAATTTAAGCTTTCCAATACCCCTCAGAAGTAATCGTCCCCATTATACAGATGGGAAACACAAGGCTTAGAGAATCACACCATTAGTAAGTGGTAAGCCTGAGTCTGGTACACAAGGCTTATGTAGAGTTTAATAATATACACGGAGCCTTCCATTTTGGCTTGTACAAAATAGAAGTCAACTCACCTCTCTCCCTAAAACTCCAGTCTTAACCTTGAATCAGTCCAGTCCACAGTAAATACTGTCTTGTTCTCATATCCTTCTTCAAGGTCCAAGAAGTTACAAGTCTTTCAGTTCTGGCTCTCAAACTATTCCCCCCTTTCTACTCCAACTCTTTGGTAGGCTGCCCTTATTTCTCACCTGGAAGGCATTCCTTATTCCCCACCCTTTTTTTTTTTTTCTCTTCTCTTCTCTTGGGTTTGGAGAGAAAAGCTCCTATGACAAACCACCATTTTTCTCATAGATTTTCCTTTTAGTTTATTTTCTACTACACCTGTCTTGCATAAAAAGCTAGGATGTGGAGAACACTTTAATTTGGAACAAGTAAGGAGTTTTTTTTTTCATTTAATGTTTTCGCTTGCATCTTTGTAATGATGTCTTTTGTTTTCTTGTTTTCCAGGAATGTTTACCCTTGCAGAAGTTGCTTCACTTAATGACATTCAACCAACTTACCGAATCCTGAAACCATGGTGGGACGTGTTTATGGATTACCTGGCTGTCGTTATGTTGATGGTAGCCATCTTTGCAGGAACCATGCAACTTACCAAAGATCAGGTGGTCTGCTTGCCAGTATTGCCATCTCCTGTAAATTCAAAGGCACACACGCCCCCGGGAAATGGCGCTGTCACCACCAATATCCCCAAGATGGAAGCAGCCACTGACCAAGACCAAGACGGGCGGGCGGCAAGTGACATTTCCTTTGGCACATCTGCTGTGACACCTGACATACCTCTCAGAGCCACATATCCTCACACCGATTCGACAGTTCCAAATCAGGAGACAAAGAAAGAGAAGAAAGATCCAACAGGCCGAAAGACAAACCTGGATTTTCAGCAATATGTATTTATTAATCAGATGTGTTACCATCTGGCCCTTCCGTGGTATTCTAAGTACTTTCCATACCTTGCTCTCATACATACTATTATTCTCATGGTCAGTAGCAACTTTTGGTTCAAATATCCCAAAACATGCTCAAAAGTAGAACATTTTGTTTCAATATTAGGAAAGTGCTTTGAATCTCCTTGGACTACTAAAGCGTTGTCTGAGACAGCGTGTGAAGACTCGGAGGAAAACAAGCAGAGAATAACAGGTGCCCAGACTCTCCCAAAGCATGTGTCCACCAGCAGTGATGAAGGGAGCCCTAGTGCCAGTACCCCAATGATCAACAAAACAGGCTTCAAATTCTCAGCCGAGAAGCCTGTGATTGAAGTCCCCAGCATGACCATCCTGGATAAAAAAGATGGGGAACAGGCCAAAGCCCTGTTTGAGAAAGTAAGGAAGTTCCGTGCTCACGTGGAAGACAGTGACTTGATCTACAAGCTCTACGTGGTCCAAACATTTATCAAAACAGCCAAATTCATTTTCATCCTCTGCTATACTGCAAACTTCGTCAACGCCATCAGCTTTGAACATGTCTGCAAGCCCAAAGTGGAGCACCTGACTGGTTATGAGGTATTCGAGTGCACCCACAACATGGCTTACATGCTGAAAAAGCTTCTCATCAGTTATATATCCATTATTTGTGTTTATGGTTTTATCTGCCTCTACACTCTCTTCTGGTTGTTCAGGATACCTTTGAAGGAATATTCTTTCGAAAAAGTCAGAGAAGAGAGCAGTTTCAGTGACATTCCAGATGTCAAAAACGATTTTGCGTTCCTCCTGCACATGGTAGACCAGTATGACCAGCTGTATTCAAAGCGCTTTGGTGTGTTCCTGTCAGAAGTCAGTGAAAATAAACTTAGGGAAATTAGTTTGAACCACGAATGGACATTTGAAAAACTTCGGCAGCACGTGTCCCGCAATGCCCAGGACAAGCAGGAGCTCCATCTGTTCATGCTGTCCGGTGTGCCCGACGCCGTCTTTGACCTCACAGACCTGGATGTGCTAAAACTTGAACTGATTCCGGAAGCTAAAATTCCTGCTAAGATTTCTCAGATGACTAACCTCCAAGAGCTTCACCTCTGCCACTGCCCTGCAAAAGTGGAACAGACTGCTTTTAGCTTCCTCCGAGATCACTTGAGATGCCTTCACGTGAAGTTCACTGACGTGGCTGAAATCCCTGCCTGGGTGTACCTGCTCAAAAACCTTCGAGAGTTGTACTTGATAGGCAATTTGAACTCTGAGAACAATAAGATGATCGGACTCGAATCTCTCCGAGAGTTGCGGCACCTTAAGATTCTCCACGTGAAGAGTAATTTGACCAAAGTTCCCTCCAACATTACAGATGTGGCTCCACATCTTACAAAGTTAGTCATTCATAATGACGGCACTAAACTCTTGGTACTGAACAGCCTTAAGAAAATGATGAATGTTGCCGAGCTCGAACTTCAGAACTGTGAGCTGGAGAGAATCCCCCATGCTATTTTCAGCCTCTCAAATCTGCAGGAACTGGACTTAAAATCAAATAACATCCGCACAATTGAGGAGATCATCAGTTTCCAGCATTTAAAACGACTGACGTGCTTAAAATTATGGCATAATAAAATCGCTACCATTCCTCCCTCCATCACCCATGTCAAAAACTTGGAGTCACTTTATTTCTCTAACAACAAGCTCGAATCCTTACCCGTGGCAGTGTTCAGTTTACAGAAACTCAGATGCTTAGATGTAAGCTACAACAACATTTCAGTGATTCCGATAGAAATAGGATTGCTTCAGAACCTACAGCATTTGCATATCACTGGGAACAAAGTGGACATTCTGCCAAAACAGTTGTTCAAATGCGTGAAGTTGAGGACTTTGAATCTGGGGCAAAACTGCATCACCTTCCTCCCCGAGAAGATTGGTCAGCTCTCCCAGCTCACTCAGCTGGAGCTGAAGGGGAACTGCTTGGACCGCCTGCCAGCCCAGCTGGGCCAGTGTCGCCTGCTCAAGAAAAGCGGGCTTGTCGTGGAAGATCACCTTTTTGACACCCTGCCACTCGAAGTCAAAGAAGCATTGAATCAAGACATAAATATTCCCTTTGCGAATGGGATTTAAACTGAGATGATCCGTGCACATCCGTGTGCAGGAACAACTTCCTAGATTGCAAACACTCACGTACAAGTTATTGCAAGATAATGCATTTTAGGAGTAGATACATCTTTAAAAATAAAACACAGAGAGGATGCATAGAAGGCTGATAGAAGATGTAACTGAATGTTCCCTGTTTGTAGTGTTTCAGTCATTCATTTCCAAATCTTTTTTTCTTTTTTTCTTTTGGGGAAAGGGAAGGAACAATTATAATCACTAATCTTGGTTTCTTTTCAAATCGTTTGTAACTTGGATGCTGCCGCTACTGAATGTTTACAAATTGCTTGCCTGCTAAAGTAAATGATTAAATTGACATTTTTCTTACTATACCACCTTTTTGGAGGTGTCTTGATTTACTTTGCCTCATCAGTGCAGTATTGCTTTAATTCAGACCACTTAAAGACACGTCAGGTCCCAGCTTGGAAATCTGGATTTGGGCTAGGGCTTCTACTTCTGAGAATCCCATTTTAGAGATTTTACACTCTTGAAGGCCTGGAACACAGTAAAGGTGTGTAGATTGGGGGGGGGGGGTGGGCGGAGAGAGGAAGTCGATTGTTTTTTAAAAAATAAGAAAAAAATTAAAAAATGACATCCCCCTTACTAATAGCTGTTTTTCTGTAGTCTGGAGTTATTGTGAGACACATTTTTCTATCAATACTATAAGGTTGCCAATAAATAGAAAATGTTTTTTAAATTATTTACTTGAGAGAGTGAGAGCACGCCCAAGCACAGTAGGGAGGGGCAGAGGGAGAGAGAGAATGTCAAGCAGACTCCCCACTGAGCGGGGGACCTGATATTTATAAAGGAAAAAGTCTTATATGTAATTGCTAGCACTTTCTCTGACTGCCTCCCCTAACCTCAAAGATTAGGACCTGAGCTGAAACCAAGAGTTAGATGCTTAACTGACTGTGCCATCCAGGTACACCCCCAAGACGAAATTTTTTCTTAAAGATTTTATTTATTTATTTGACAGAGAGAGACACAGCGAGAGAGGGAACACATGCAGAGGGAGTGGGAGAGGGAGAAGCAGACCTCCCGCCGAGCAGGGAGCCCGATGCGGGGCTCGATCCCAGGACCCTGGGATCATGACCTGAGCCAAAGGCAGACGCTTAACGACTGAGCCACCCAGGCGCCCCCCAAGACAAAATTTTTAATGGCTTAGTGATTAATGCATTCCCATATATCAACATTTGCAAGATAACACAAAATCAAAGCAATTATCATTAATTTCTTGCCCTTTTTTAGTGCTGGGGAAAAATAGGACTTGTAGCTCACTGAGTTGGAAACCTGACTTTGTGTATTTATTTAGTGATAGGCTGTATTTCTTGTGCTTGCCTGTGGCTAGGAGGGCTCATGCCCAGGGAAGTGTTGGCAGAATTTACTTTTTAGATGATGATTTTCCTTTTTTAACCTACAAAGTGTCCAAACCCATCTCAGAAAGCAAAAACATTCCCTGCCACCTGTTTAGGTATTGGTCAGCAGGTGTTTCTCAGCCTTTCTATAGATGTGGTTTTTTCAAGAGAAGAAGACTGTTTGGCACTCCAGATGACAACGTAATGTCCTCTCTACACGAGACACTGGACTCCTCTAATAAGACTCTGGAGGGGCCCCTGGCTGACTCAGAAGAGCATACGACTCTTGATCTTGAGGTTTGGAGCTTGAGCTCCACGCTGGGTTGAGTAGAGATTACTAAAAATAAATAAACTTCAAAAAACTAAAAGACACTGGACATTCTCTTGTTACACCTTAGCATGACTTGAGGGATTTTGCGGAGAATGTGAAAAGATGGATTCACATCCTTGCTTTTCCTCCCAAGACTGGTCTCAGGCTACTGGCCTGTTGTAAGTGGTGGTGAATCTTTGCTGGCTGTGGAGTTTATAAATATTCTGAGAAGTGGTATCACTAATAGAGAAAGCCTTGGCCTCTCTGGCTGAAGTAGAAACTGACCCCAGCTACAGCATCCCAGCCACTCTCTCTCCTCCTTAGAAGACTAGTTTATAAAATCTCGAGTTCAGAAAATGAGACAGCAAGGGCAAGTTTGGGATATAGAAGCAAATTGACTATTCTTTTTTTTTTTTTAAAGATTTTATTTATTTATTTGAGAGAGAGAGAATGAGAGATAGAAAGCACGAGAGGGAAGAGGGTCAGAGGGAGAAGCAGACTCCCTGCAGAGCAGGAAGCCCGATGTAGGACTCGATCCCGGGACTCCAGGATCATGACCTGAGCCGAAGGCAGTCGCTTAACCAACTAAGCCACCCAGGCGCCCTGCAAATTGACTATTCTATACGTACCTTCCATTTCTCTTCAGCGTTCACTGACGTATTCAGTAGTAATGATTATGCACCTACTGTGTGCCTAGCCACTCCAGAGAACTGGGAATTCACTGTTGGAATGAGTCAAAATCCTTGGCTGCTTCCTGGAGCTTTAACTGCCGTCAGTTCACTGCCATCAGCAACTTCGAGCTTAGTTGCTGGTTGACTTTTAGTTTAGGGGTGGCAGGCAGAGAAAGTGCTAGCAATAAAACGTAAAACTTTTTCCTTTATATATAAAAAAATGTCAAATGGGCAGGAACTGTTGGCAAAGTGGAAGAGAGAATGTTAGTAATGCAAATTATACAAATGGTTATAACTGTAATCTAGAAGGCGTAGAGAACCTGTGTGAATGAACTATGGCTGGGAGGGGGCACACTTAAAAGAGGAGCTTCAGGGAAGTTTTGCACCTACAAACTCTGCCTGTAAACACTCCTGGACTTTTCCTTCCCACCAGCCACATAGGGCACTCCTTCCTGCATAGTAATGCCACCATCAGACATGGGTACAGCATTTTTAGAAGGATGCATTATCTTGCTTGTGAGATAAACAGGCCAGATCTTGTGATCCTTGCTCTACAGACTAGGAAACTTGTCCTCCATTCTTAAAACAAGTGCATGTCATTTTGGAAGGGCATAAATGGCAGGACCCCCACTGCTCATCTTGCTTTTCAGAGAGGTCTGTAGGAGCCAATCTGTGTGACACTCCCAAGCTTGACAGCTGCCTGTGGGCACCAGTTTCCTAATCAATACTTGGGGTTCAGTCACTTAGAACTGATTGGTGTTACATGCCTTCAGACAACATCAAGGGGAACGTTTTCTCTTACCCAAACTTCTACTGACTTTATCAGCCCTTAATGATTTCCTTGAACTCTGAAGAGTTCACGGTCAATTGATTTAAGTGCCTCATTCCTTGCCACTGTTTGCAAATAGCAATATTTTTAAAAGAGGTTGCCCAAGAAGTGCTGATTCATCTAGCAGACTTTAAATATACTGGGTCTTGGAGTCTCAACAAAACAGCAGATGAGAATATGGGGAAATATACCGTCAGTCCATGTATCTTCAAATTTACATTGGCACCGCGTGCACCAGACATGGGAGAGAAACAAGTTAGAATGTACGCGTCTCGGCTCACTAGTATTTTCATACCTTCTTCCAAAGTCCTCTGAGCATCATCTGAAGAGAATTAATTTAAAGAAGCTTTAAATGTTCCAGGTCTGTATGAGTCCCACAAAGTCTGAGGTTTACTTTTGGCTGTTTGACTCTTTTTTCCCCCAGCTTTCATTTGGCTCAACAGAGAAAAGTGACTTTTCCAGGGATTCAGAAGAATAAACGAATTGTTACAGGGACCCCAGTCTTTGTAGTGGAGATTTAGCAATTTCATAATAGGTAGAAAGAGTTCATTGTATATAAGCCCTGGCCAACAGTTCCTGCGCATTTGACATGTTTCATATATAAGGGAGAAAGTCTTCTATTTTATTGCTAGCACTTTCTCTTAATACCTCCCCTAAACTCAAAGTCAACCAGCGACTCAAAGCTGCTGATGGCAGTGAACTCCAAAGTGCCCTTGATAGCGATGCCCAGTAGCTGTTTCCATTCACCTTGCTGAATAAAAGCCAGAGTGCTGGCCTCTCGCTAGGATTTCTGGCAGCATTTGCGTCAGTAATTCATTCCAATAAAATGGTCCCTTTATCCACTGAATCCCCAGACAAAGCCTGTACTAACAAAAAGCCCTTTTCATGAAGAGAAGAAGGAGGGGGGAGAACTTTGGAAAACAGTTTTCCAATGTCCTCTAACTTGTGACTGACACCAGAAGTGGTCCCATCTGGTCCTGGCCAGTGGTGGCTCTCCTGGGACAAATGCACCAGGGATTCAGGGTAGCGCCGGCTGCGGTGGCGGGGTGACCACAGCAGGGCCACAGACCGCCGCCTCTCAAGCCTGGGATAGCCTCAGGTGACAACCAGGCCGCCAACACCTGGGGCATAATAAGCTCCTTGGTTCACACATCTTAAAAACTCCAAAGGAGAACGTCTTCGTCATTCTGCCCCTGGAAATACATGATGTAGAAATTGTCCCAGGTAAGCATCGTCTTTCTCTTTCACAGTGGAATGTGCAAGATTTTTGGTGTAGTCAATCCCGCGGGGTTTCACCTCATAGGCTCACGACCCACCGCCCTCCCACTGCTGGGGGCCCTCTGAGGGTTGAAACCACCCGGCCCCACCTGCTGTTTCTATCGTCAGTCCTTTCCCTACTCCTAAGATTCCAGGCTCTGGAGTGACAGTGCCTGGATTTGAATCCTGACCGTAGCAAGCTACGTGACCTCCCTAAGCCTCAGTTTCTTTATCTGTGAATGGGAACAATAGTACCTACCAATGGTGATTGAATGAGGTGATTCATCTAAGGCGCTGTTGCCTGCCAGAGAGTAAGGACTCAATAACATTCCAGTGCCACGATTATTTTTATCCCCAACTGTGACAGAGACTGCTAGCATCCCCTAGTGTGCATTCTCGCCTTCCTTGGTAGGGACTTTTCAATGCACACCTGGGAACACAGCATAAAATATGCATAAAATAAAATATGTCCCAACCTTACTTGGGGCTAGATTTGGCCATGTGACTAAATTCTAGCCAAAAGAATGGGAATGGAAGGGGAATGTGCAATTTCTGGGTTGGACCCTTAAAGGGAAGAGCATGCCATCGCCTTCATTGCTGCTGGTTAAATTGCAGGTTTTAGAAGTGAGTCCAGTGTAGACTGCAGACGCAGGGCAACAAAGCAGGTATGGCCCAGCATTAGGACAGAAGACTGGGCCACTGGCAATTTCGAAGAGCAAGGTTACATAAAGGAGGAGTAAACTCTTGTCTTGTTGAAGCCCCTATTCCTTAGGGGGTTCTCATACATGCAAGTCCTAAAGACTTTGCTGCTCAAACTGCAGTGCAGGGAGCTTCTCAGAAACGCAGAATCTCAGATCCTTACCCAGACCGATGGAATCAAAGTCTCTATTTTAACAAAATGATACCCAGGTGATTTATAGGCATGGTAAAACCCGAGAAGTGTCCTAAAGAGCACACCTAGCAAGAACCAGTCAGCTGGTCACCATCAGGAGCTGGGAAGAGGATGGTGCTGGTGACTGGTGTTTCTACCACCATTGGGTTCTGCTCCCATTGGGTTCTGCTTCTCCCATTGGGCTCTCGATGGGGAGGAGTTGGGGTTTTGCTGGTGCTTGTGGCTTATACCAACTTCCATGCCTCCCTTTTGCTCCTGCGGGCAACTATGGCATTCATGTCGCCATGGCAACCATAGGAAGGCGGCCTGATACTCATACTGCTTTTGTTGACTGCTTGAAGAGGTGGTGGGAATATGTGTCATTCTCTCAGGAGTTGGAGGGTTTTGAAGGTCCTATAACTGTTCTAATGTCATATGTACTTGTGCTCAGGCCATAGACACCCTTCCACAAGCCCAGGTAGCTAAACTACCCCATTGTGTTGTTTCACCTTCAGGCTGGGTCTGGGTTAGCTGCTTAAAGCTCACTCAACCATGGGATAACCTGCTCATTTGAGCCTTTCCAGAATGTCCCTGGGAAACTGCCAAATAGCCTGGCATGGAAATTGGCTGGAGTCGTTTCAGGGGAAGACCCGCCCAAAGGACTCACCCAGGTGTTAAGCCAAGCTGTGTATATACTGTAAAGAAATCTATGTTTTCAATTTGCCACTGGGAAACTCTAATTCAGTCGGAGCCACGTAATTCAGTACTTTGAAACGAAGTACTGCCTGGATGGAAACCTCTTCAAGATGTATTTCCAGGGGTTTAACCCAAGTCTTTCCCACGACTTAGGCCTGCTGGCTCTTTATCTGGCTTGGGTTGTGGTGGAAACAGCTGGTCACCAGCCAGACGACAATCCTGCATCCTTCATCATCTTGAAGATGGTGATTAAATCACTCATCATCTCCTCTTCACCAGGATGTTGTGAGGATTATGTCAGCATGGTGCCCAGAGCTCCCTGGAGATAAACGGTGAGCAAACACAGTTTGCTATTAATTTATCATCACGCTAGGCAGAAAATTCAGTCCAAGTCAGTATCTTCATTCCTGCCTGAGAAGTAGCCGATGCATATTCAAGATTACACCTTCCACTTGGCAGTTCTAAGTAACCGTTGTTATTTAGGGGATTATGTATTTCAGGTTTCCATTTCTGAAGGTGGAAGAAGACCTTTGGACATGGATTGGACAATATAAGTAGCAATAATAGCTCGGACTGTATACTAGATAGGCACTTGACTTTGACTTACTTGTCACAGCAAACCTGGGAGGTGTGGATTATCCCCATTTGACATATGAGGAAACTGTGAGGTTAGACAACCTGCCCCGGGTCACTTAGCCAGCAGGAGACCCAGGTACTGTCAAATCAGATAATGTGCATACCTTTATCTCATTCGATCCTCACCAGACCACTGAGAGAAAGGCATTATCCCCATTGAAGAGACGAACAAACAGACTCGGACAGGCTAACCCGTCTCTGGTTCCACATTGTAAGCAGCAGACACCAGCCTCAAACTCAGGTGTGCCCACAACCAGAGCTATGCTCTCCCACCAAACTACACAGCACATGTCTGGTGCTCTGTCAGCAACTCAGAAACAGGTTGTGAAACCTGCACTGACATCTGGTTATGTAAATCTGCCCCAAGCTAAGGGTTTCCTTCATTCTTTAGTAATAGAGGTTTTTGATGTGTCTCAGCATCTGTCCTTAGCGTTACGACTTGTTTCCTCTGTTGGGCCGTCTGACAGTCATGAAAGGGCAATCCACCCAAGGTAATGTAACTATTTCCCCTCACTAAATGTACAAGGCATGACCATCTTTACTCATGGTCATTTATGCAGAAATGAGAAAACTCTGTCTTAACTATTTGATGCAGAGTAAATGTGGTGAAGAGTGACATTCAACAGGTCCAGAAAGATGGGTGCAGGAAAACACTGTAACATTTGCCAGGCCCTCCGGGCAGATGTGACTTTTCTTTCCAGCATGGCATTTCAGACAGATTCTCAAGCTGTTACCAACCCAGGCAGCACCTGCCGCCTGCATCTCCTGACCTTTATTTTTTACTGGATCTCTTTCTTCTGTTGATGGTCACTGTACTCTACCATCTGGGCTAGGACAAGAATCAGATATTTGTGGTCCCTGGGGAGAAAGAACCAGTTTTACTGGAAGAAATCGCTTAGAAGAAAGAAAGAATGTATCTGAGTTGAGGAAACTAACATTCCCACCCCTGCTGGTACCCCTGTAACCCATCCTGCCCCCCCTTAGATTTACATTTCAAAGCCTCCAGACTGTTCTGGTTGTTTTCCCTTGGCCTTTCTTATCCTTTGTAATTGTTCCTACTCCATTGTAATTTATTCTAATATCTTACCTAATGTGAGCTCGGTTTGCCGGGAGTACATTTTAACCAAAACATGAATTGTCATTTGAAAAACACACATGTGTTCTGTATCTTTGAACCCTTGTAAAAGTGAATAGAGCTCTTACAGGATGAAACAGCTAATATGCAGACAATATAAGCAGAAGAATCTTCTCATTCACCAGGACTAAAATTAGAGTCAGTGGTGACCAAGAAAGTATGCAGATGGAGCAATCAGAAGGAGCTCAGAGGAGGCCTAGAAAAAGGTGGGGATGTTTGAAAAATATTGTAAACAGTTATTCTATTATTTACAGAATGAAATTAGCCCAGTGACACATTCTAAGTATGGCCTTAGTTCCTCCAACAGCCAGAGCTAAGGACATGGGAAATGACACGTGTGCTCAGTGACAGTGAATCAGGCCCCGTGCATTTGCTTTTGGGAAGATTGCAAGAGGTAGTCCGTTAACTAGTCATACTGAGTCCTTAGGTGCTAGAACTTACTTTCCTAACTGTATGAAGTTAAATTAATTTTTGGCCTCAGGCTTAATTCCCTGTTTATAAATAGAGCCTTCTGCCAGTGTTCAACTTTGACACTGAGACTAAGAAGCTGCAGAGTACGGTGGTGAGAGCTCCAGCTACTGGAACTGCCTTGGAAGCAAGTTACTTCACATGGGTGTGCTTTTGCTTCCTCATCTGTGGAATGGGGTTAATGATAGTGTTCACCTCATGGCATTGTGTGGATTCAGTGAGTTAGCACATATGAAGCACTTACGATGGACTTAGGACGGTAGCTTGCATGCTGAGTGCTTAATACATTTTAATGGTTTTCATTAATGAAGTTTCTAAAATATTTGGAGGATATGTCCATAAGCAAAAAAAAAAAAAAAATTGGAAAATAAAGCTCTTCAGATGTAGTATTATGCTAGAGCTAAGGAAATGGACACTGCCCAAGTAGGAACGGATTGTGCCTTTCTCTCCTTTCAAAAGTCAGCAAAGGCAAGTCATTGGGGACTTAATGTCTCACAAGCAGCCTTTCACACATTCATTAACTTGTTTATTTTGCTCAGCAAATCAGAGTAACCAGACTATGTATTATTAGGAACCCTCTTTGGTTGGTTATGAATGTTTCTAAGTAGTTCTCTAAACTTGGGTCAGACCCAATGACCCATCTGGCCAAAGGCCTGAAGACAGATTTCTGAAGAATAGCTGCAAGGAACTGTGTCTTGGGCTAATTTATTGGATCCTCAAAAAGGAATGTTGACTATTTTAATTGCGTAAAGGATAAGGAATTGGTTGCTGATATAGGGGAGGACAAAAAATTGTTTTCCCTCTACCCATCTTAGGTTCATTGAGCTGGCCCTGAAAGTTAGACTGATAAAAGACATTAACAAGAGGAAGTCAAACAGATGTTTATTAACAAATGCATCATGCATATACACAGGAGTACCCAGAGATGAGTAACTCAAAGGGATAGAATTGGGTTGGTATTGCATTGTTTAAAAATTCCTGTGTGCGCACCTGGATGGCTCAGTTGGTTAAGCGACGGCCCTCGGCTCAGGTCATGATCCTGGAGTCCCGGGATCGAGTGCCGCATGGGGCTCCCTGCTCGGCAGGGAGTCTGCTTCTCCCTCTGACCCTCTTCTCTCTCGTGCTATCTCTCATTCTCTCTCTCTCAAATAAATAAATAAAATCTTTAAAAAAAAAGAAAAAATAAATAAATAAAAATTCCTGTGTAATTAACATACAGTGTTAGATTAGTTTCAGGTATACAATAGTGATTCAACAATTCCATACATTACTCAGTGCTCATCATGATCTGTGTACTCTTAATCCCCTTCATGTATTTCACCCATACCCCCCACCTCCTATCTGGTAACCACCAGTTTGTTCTCTATATTTTAGTCTGGTTTTGTTGTTGTTGTTGTTGATTTGTCTCTCTCTTTTTTTAAAGCTTTATTTGTTTATTTGAGAGAGGGAGAGCATGTGAGCGGGGTGGGGGACAGAGGGAGAAGGAGAGAATCTCAAGCACATTCCCTGCTGAGCAGGGAGCCCAACTCAGGGCTCAATCCCACAACCTCGAGATCATGACCTGAGCCGAAACCAGAAGTCAGATGCTCAACCGACTGAGCCACCCAGGTGCCCCATCTCTCTCTCTCTTTTTAAAAGTAAGCTATACACCGAGTGTGGGGCTTGAACTCATGATCCCAAGATCAAGAGTCGCATGCTCTACAGACTGAGCCAGCCAACCACCCCTTTGTTTGTCTCTTTTGTTCATTTGTTTTGTTTCCTAAATTCCACATATGGCTAAAATCACATGGTATTTATCTTTCTCTGACTGACTTATTTCACTTAGCATTATACCCTCTAGGTCCATCCATGTTGTTGCAAATGGCAAGGTTTCATTCTTTTTTATGGCTGAGTAATATTCCATTGTATATGTATACCACCTCTTCTTTATCCATTCATCTGTTGATGGACACTTGAGTTGCTTCCATAATTTGGCTATTGTAAATAATGCTGCCATAAAAATAGGGGCACATATATCTTTTCAAATTAGTGTTTTCATATTCTTTGGGTAAATACCCAGTAGTGGAATTACTGATCATATGGTAATTCTATCTTTAATTTTTTGAGAAACCTCCATACTGTTTTTCATAGTGGCTGCACCTGTTTGCATTCCCACCAACAGTACACAAGGGTTCCTTTTTCTCCCATATCCTCTCCAATACTTACCATTTCTTGAGTGTTTGATTTTAGCCATTCTGACAGGTGTGAGGTGTTATCTCATTGTGGTTTTGATTTGCATTTCCCTGATGACGAGTGATATAGAGCATCTTTTCATGTGTCTATTGGCCATCTGTGTGTCTTTGGAGAAAAGTCTGCTCGTGTCTTCTGCCCATTTTTTAATTATATTATTTGGGTTTCTTTGGTGTGAGTTATATAAGTTCTTTATATATTTTGGATATTAACCCTTTTATCATATATGTCATTTGCAAATGTCCTCTCCCACACAGTATGTTGTCTTTTTGTTTTGCTTATTGTATAGCATTTTAACAACAGAACAATACATTTTTAGTCAAGTGTCAAAGAAACAAAAGGACTTTGACCTTCTAGGGGTGGCAAATTGTGGAAAGGCAAATATATGGGGAAATTAATGGTAGATAAGGGGTAGTTTTAGCAAAGATTGTTTTGTAGATTTCTCTGATGCTATCTCTGCGCTGACAAGGGTCTAGAGGTGTCTCCAGTGATTAACTTCTACCCTTCCTGGTAGAGAGAAGAGACGGGGTACCTTTGCAAATTTACATCCTACTTTTAGGCAAATAGGCGTGGGCAGAAAGCTTTTTTTAAATCTGCTTCTTCTCAATTGCCTTCAGCTCAAAATAATCCTTATGCCAAAGTGGCATATTTTGGGATGGCATATTCTGGTCCCCACCCTTCGTTGGTCTGATCAGTATTTTGTATTTCTTTTTCATTAACTTGAAACTTGCACTAAGACTGGTCATTGGGGCTGAACATGTTCAAATTTTTCTAATCTATTCAAGAAGATAAAAAATTATCTCTGTGATCAGAAATAATTGGTCATTGCTTCCTTCAAATAATTTTTATAAAATACCTGATCCATGAAATGCCAAATTTATAGAACAGATGACTAAGGGGGTGATCATTCACAAAACACAAAGAATGTTTCCTTCTGTTCAGCAGAGTTAGCTCCTCTGGAACTCAGAAAAAGAAGTGGGTTATATGTAATGTTTAGGAAATGCATCTGTTGCTTATAGCAAAGCACATTTGCACTTTAAACAGAATGCTCATTTAAAAAGTACTCTCTGTCCAGGCTTGCATTAAGCATCTTTATCTATTCATCTATCCCTCTGCCAGCCAAAGAAGAAAAAAAAGTGAATGGAGGTCTTGCAAGATAACACAACTCATACAGTCTTTCCATTGCACTTTTTAACTCTGCCAGTCCCAGTCCACACTTAGATACAAACAACGGTGCGATGTAAAGTGTTTTCTGAGAACCTGTGAGATCTCAACCTTACTTGAAGGTTCAGCTCAATTTGTTAGATTTTTCAAACTAGACACGGGGCTTAAGCCTTCATTTTATTATGTCAGTGATCCACCCTCCACTATGCCCACTCTGACTTAAAGATCCCCTTTAGAATTCAGTTGTACTAACAAAGAAGAGGCGGTAAGAATAGGAGAGTGGGGTGCAGAATAACTGCTCAGGTCAGTTCATTCATTTCTTCAAGAAATCATCTAGCTCTTACGCTATAGAAGTGGGGCAATGTGCTAAGTGCTGGGGTAAATCAGATGAACTTGATCCCTATCAAGAAAGAATTCAGTCCATGCTTCAGTCTCTGTTCTTGCCCCACCCTCTGCTCCCTGCCCCCCGTCTTTTGCCCTGCACCATTCCAGAGAGGTGCAGTTCCCAGTGGGAGAACAGTCAGAGAAGAGGACAAATCCTCAAAGAATCCAAGGTCAGTGGCCTGACGAGACATCAGCTGCAATCTACCCCACCCCACCACCACCCTTCTATTCCTCTCTGCCTCTCCTTGCTTTCCTCTGTACTCACGTGTTGGCATTAAAGGACACAGCTTGTACTTGTTAGCTCATTCTCATGGAGCCTTCTAAATGGTCTGGTGTCTTTTTTTTTTTTTCTGATTATAAAAGTAACACATGTTCATTGTTACATAAAAGTCAAATATTACAGAAATGCATGTCCTTTGAAAATATATCACTCCATCCCTCCAAACTCTGCAGACTTTCCTCTTAACTTCAAGTAAAAGACAAAGCCTGTCAAGGGCCTACTGATTTGCACACCCTTCCCCCTGGCCCCGGGGGGGTCTCCAGTTCGGGCCCTATTTCCTATGCTCCATCATGACAGCATTCAGCTTGCCTGCGTTTCAGCACCTTTATGCTAGCTGTTGCCTGTTTGCAATGTTCTCCCCCAGATATCTGTGTGCCTTCTGTCTTAGTCAGCTTGGGCTGCCATACAAAATACCATAGCCTGGGTGACTTAAACAGCAGAAATGTATTTTCTCACAGCTCTGGAGGATCTCAGTGCAAGATCAAAGTTCTAGCCAATTTGGTTTCCAGTGAGAACTCTCTTCCTGGCCCACAGACAACCGCCTTCTTGCCGTGTCCTCGCGTGGCCTTCCCTTGGTACGTGCTCACCACCCCAGTGAGCCTCACTGACTTCCTTAGAGGCCCCATCTGCAAACACAGCCACAGTGGAGGATAGGGCTTCACCATAGGAATCTGGGGAAGACACAAACAGCCATCTGTAACAACCTCCTGCGTCTACTCTTGTTTATGCATCACCTCCTCAGAGAGGCCTTCTCTGGCCCCCTTAAAACACAGCTGTATTATTTCTCACAATTCTGTGGGTCAGCTGGGTTCGCTGGGGTCATCGAAGAGCTGCGTCATCTGGCTGAGCCCAAGGGGTGTGCCATTGCCTTCCCCTCCTGCCCGGGCCCCAGTCCTGCTGGTACAGGGCCTCTCTCTTCAGGGAAATCTCATTCTTTTGCCATCTGGTCCAGCACGAATGTTGGACTAAGGTCCAGAATGAAGGCTCTGAGGCTTCCGCAGGCCTGGGTTCCTGATGAACAGCATGGCCCATGGCAGGAGGGTGGCGATGCGTAACAGTAGGATTGGTCAGGTGTCATGACCGGAACAATCTGCCTCATGCTCCTATGATAAGTTGCCACTCCACTCTTAACTGTTTTTTTCAGTTATTCTCCCTGCTGAACAAATGACAAATGTGACACAAAGAGAGATATTTGCCTGTTTTTGTTCACCGTTGTATCTCTATCACCTAGAGTGGAACCTGACCAATGGTGGGTGACTAATAATTATTTAAGTCACTGAAAACATTCATTTGAAAATGTTTTCCATGCCCTTCATCTTCAACAGCTTTAGGACTGTGGACATGCTTCTACCATTAAAAAAAAAAAAAAAAAAAAAGGAAGCACCTTCCCGTAAAAGTATCCCATTTTACTTTTCACAATAACCTCATGAAACAGGCAGTGTATCATTGCTCCCACTTTCTAGATGAGGGGAGAGAGGCCTAGACGAACACAAGTGGCTTGGCCCAGCTCACATGGCTGGTAAGAGAGCTTCCGACTTCCCAACTTCCCGTGCCAGGCTTCCCAGCAGCCATCATGCAACCTTTCAGGTGCAGTTGAGAAATGGCACCCTCTGCCTCACATATTTCCCTCCCCGGGGCTTTGTGCTTGAGGAGCCCCGTAGGGTAAATAGTTTTGGTTACCCAACTGGCTACAGACCATGAGGTCTACCAGCGAGAAGAAGCATTATCTCTTTGAAATCTCCCTATGGAGGCCAAAACCTAGAGACCTCAATGACCCAGAGCCACCGAGACACTAAAAGTTAAGGGTGTCAGGACCTGTCTCCGTGGACCTTGCCCGGACGGCACTGCACTGTTTGTGTAAAGTTAAACTTTAAATCTGCGTGTCTAACCAATGGTTGCCAGGTGCTTCTGGTCTGGACAAGCCTTGGTTTAGCCTGTAGGGAACAGAAAACAATCGCCTTCCAAGCTGTGAGCTGCTATTCCATTCAGAGAAGGTTTGGTTAATGAGTACATCTTCACATCAAAGGGAAGTCACAGCAGATGGAGAAAGTACTCAACTCTGTATATACAAAACAGTTCGTGGTGCTTTAGGGGGTAGAGAGGAACGCTCATCGTCTTTAAGGAAAGCCCCTTGAGAGAGAATTTGCAGACCATAGCTAGAAGCAAGTTAGAGGTTAGAGTAAAAGCAGTCATTTTTGAAATAGGAAGTTTTCTCCTTTTTGCCTCATTCTTTCTCTTGACCTGTGATGGTGTTTTTTGTTTGCTACTTAATGTCATTCTAAGTAGAAATTAAAAATTTGGATTATTATCATACAGTGTACCGTTCATCTTTATATTATGCATGTCCTTTTTTCTTTTCTTAATCATGTAACTTTTTTTTTAAAGATTTTATTTATTTATTTGACAGAGAGAGGGACACGGCGAGAGAGGGAACACAAGTAGGGGGAGTGGGAGAGGGAGAAGCAGGCTTCCTGCGGAGCAGGGAGCCCGATGTGGGGCTTGATCCCAGGACCCTGGGATCAGGACCTGAGCCAAAGGCAGATGCTTAATGACTGAGCCACCCAGGCGCCCCCCCCCCCGCCTTTTTAAAAGACTTTGGTTTTAAGTAACCTCTACACTCAACATGGGGCCCGAACTTAGAACCCCAAGATGAAGAGGCACATGCTCTACTGACTGAATCAGCAGGGCAGCCCCAGCTCTTGCACTCTTAAAGCAGGCCTTCCTTGCTCCTTGCTCTGCACACCAAGGGGAAGGATGGTTTGCTTGAGGAGCGGTAACACACTCCCTTCCCACTGTGCTCCCCATTGTTCTCCCCACATAGTCTCCATCTTTGGCCAGAAGAGTGTTAACATTTGTTTATGGAGTTACCCATCCTGAAAGAGATGAGGAAAAGAAACCATTCTTTTCTTAATTCATTCAGTACATAGGTATTGATTGCCTACTCTTTGCAAGGCACAAACTTCTGATGTTTAATTACCCAATTTGACTCTCAATAGAAATGGAGTTAACAAGTGATCATGAGGAAGTCTCCATAAAGTCTCAATAGTATGGGCTCTGGGAAGCTTCCATGTTGATGCACACCTTCACCTATTGGGAGGATGAAGCACGTGGAGCCCTCCCCGACCTTATCCTATGTATATCTTCATCTGGCTGTTCATGTGTATCCTTTATCACATCTTCTAATAATCTGACAGTAAACTGTTCTAGCAAATAATCAAATCCACGGGGTGGAGGTCATGGGAACCTCTGATTTTAGCCGCGTCAAACAGAAGTTGTGGGTAACCTGGGGACCTACTACTTAAAATTGGCATTTGAAATGGGGGGCAGTCTCATGGGACTGAGCCCTTCACCTGACCCAATACCATCTCCAGGTAGATGTCAGAATTGAGTTAATTTGTGGGACACCCAGCTGGTGTCACAGAATTGCTTGATGTGGAAAAAAAAACAACGCATACATCTGGTATCCGAGGCGTCATGAGCACTGTAGTCGTGTGAGAATAAAGGAGAAACACGGGACTGAGGCTTTTCACTACACACATGTTGTTAACATACCTTTTCCCTCTTAGTGACTCCTAATCGGTGATATATTCCTGGCGGTACAATAGGAAATATAGACCCTCTTCACTGGTCTACAAACTCTAGAAGGTGAGAAATAATAAAAATAGCATAATTTGCACCACGCTGGGGAGCCCGCCGCGATCTTCTCTTAGTTACCTCTGTGGTCCCATCCTCTGCAGGCCTTTGCGATCCATTTCATTTATTACCCTGTCATCTTCCAAGACCCAATCATCTCTCTCTCCTTCCCTCCTTCCTTCCCTCCTTCCCTCCTTCCTTCCCTCCTTCCTTCCCTCCTTCCTTCCCTCCTTCCCTCCTTCCTTCCCTCCTTCCTTCCTTAAATTCCATTAGGGTACTGCAAGTGATTTGTGCCAAAACAATTGATTCAATTCAAAATTTTTTTCTAGCTGGTAATTATGTCAGAAAAAGCCAGCTAAACGCAAATCAAAAACTTGTTCTATTTCACCATCTCTTTAATCATTAAGATTAAAGTTGTATTTGAATATTCATTTATCTATCAAATATGTATTGATGAGATAGGCTAAGTGGGAAAACAGTAAGGGACAACATATTCATGGCCCCTGCTTTCACAGAGCTTACACTCTGGTGGGGAAAAACCAATAAAGATATTAGTTAATAGATATTTTCTTCTAAAGGTAACTGCTGGAGTGCCTGGGTGACTCAGTCAGCTAAGCATCTGACTCTTGGTTTCAGCTAGGTCATGGTCTCAGGGTCATGGGATTGAGCCCCACATTGTGCTCTGTGCTCAGCCAGGAGTCTGCTTGGGATTCTCTCTTTCTCTCCCTCTGCCCCTCCCCTGTCCAAAATAAATAAATATATCTTTAAAAAAAATAAAATTAACTGCCATCAGAAAAAAACAAACGGCATAATAGAGAGTGATTTGGGAAGCCAATTTAGATTGAGGGTCAGCTAAGCCTTTCAGAGGAGGTAATGATTGCATTGAGACCTAAACTAGACCTTCTCAAACTATAATTTGCATATGAATCAAGTGGTGATCTGGTATAAGTGCAGATTATAATTTAGTAGGTGAGGGGTTGTGCCTGGGATTCTACATTTCTTATAAGGTCCCAAGTGATCCCTATGGTGCTAGTCCATGAAGCACTTGTGGGGTAGGTGCTGAGGTGAGAAAAAGTTTTGATGTTTGGGTTAGAGAAATACTGTTTGATAGAGGCTAGGGACAGTGAGTAAGGGATGAGGAATATGCAAGAAGGTCAAAGAAGTGGACCAAATCATGCAGGGCCTTCTGGGCCGGAGTTTCATTTTATTTTAATGGGATGGAAGACAAGAAGATGTCAAGGGGGTGAAAAGTAATGATGTAGGAAAGACGTTAGGGTTAGAAGCTGAAGGCCAAGAAAGAATTCTTGAGACATCTTTGGTGCAAGACGTCTTTTGGTTTCATGAAAGCTTGGGCACAGGACCCGTGGGCAGAAAGAGCTGTACCAGGGTCATGAGGAGTGGCCCATTCCATATTTTCCGTTTGGGAGGGGTGTTAAGGAGAGCATAAGTCTCTAAGAAATTGGAAGTAAGGTTTCCAGGACCTTGAGGGGGCTAACTATTGATGGGAAAAGGTCATTTATTCCTGTCTAATAAAACCTGAGTCATGAGACCCTTCAGATGTATATTGGTGGGTCATATGCTTGGGGGATGATTGCCAACACGTTATCTTGGTGTGTGTGTATGGGGGGGGTAGAGATAAGGGAGTTTCTGAAGGAATTTTCGTATGTTAAAATAGACTTACAGGATCATGGGGGTTGGACTAAGATTGCCTTTTGCCCTTAGCAAAGTATCAACATCAAGGCAGTTGAGTCCCTAGAGGAATGTCACTCCTCCTGTTTCAAGGACTTGTCAATGGGCTGTAGGTAGTAAGGAAGCTTAATAATTTTCCTTCTGCCTTTGTTTCCCACATCAAGTAACGTGATCAGATTTAAGCTCTTGAAGATTAACCTGATGACTATGGGAATGATGAATTTTAGGGGAGAAAGAGTGGAAGGAGAAGAGGTTTTAGGAAATCAGAGTGGTACTCCTTGTGTGAGATATTGGTGGCTTGGACCAGGACAGCAGCAATGGACATCGGGAGCAGCAGATGGTGATGATGGTGATATAGTGGCAGAGCCGACATGACAAGTGCATGAATTGGATGTAGGGAAATGGGAAAGGGAATTAAGGATGTCAGCTGGATTTATGTTCTGATCAATAAAGCAGGTGACACCATGCCCTGAGATGTAAAACCAAAGCAATAACAAAAAAAAAAAATCAAAACTTGTATTTTTGGTAAATGGAAAAGGGAAAATCATCTAGAATGATTCTTACTTCTAAAGTCTCTGTTTCTATGTGTACTGGTACAAATTTCATTTAGAATCTGACATTAGAATCAAGGTGGAAGGGCAGATGCAACTGAGAATTCCTTCTCTCCCTCCCTCTTTCCCTCCCTCCCTTCCTTCTTCCCCCTCTCTCTCTTCTTTCTTCCTTCCTTCCTTCCTTTCTTTCTTTTTCTTTCTTTTTCTTTCTTTCTCTTTCTTTCTTTCTTTCTTTCTTTCTTTCTTTCTTTCTTTCTTTCTTTCTTTCTTTCTTTCTTTTCTTTCTTTCTTTCTTTCTTTTTCTTTCTTCTTTCCCTTTCTTTCTTTCTTTCTTTCTTTCTTTCTTTCTTTCTTTCTCTTTCTTTCTTTCTTTCTTTCTTTCTTTCTTTCTTTCTTTCTTTCTTTCTTTCTTTCTTTCTTTCTTTCTTTCTTCCTTCCTTCCTTCCTTCCTTCCTTCCTTCCTTCCTTTCTTTCTTCCTTTCTTTCTTAGCCACTCAGTGGGCTCTCTCTCACAAAGCCACTCTCCTCCTCCCTCTCACAAAGGAAGAGAAGAAAGATCATCGATGACACATGGCAGTGGCAGAGGCAACACTAAGAGCCAATTTCACCCTCAGGAGAGAACACTGCCTCTCTTCCCCATGGTTTCCAGTGCTCTACATGTTCAGAGAAACTTCTTTTAGTAACAAACTATAGAAATGATGCCTGAAAGTATAGTCTTGCATCTGAGAATTTAGAATCATTTGGTAATGTGTCATTTTAAAGAAAGAGAGAGAAGAAGCAGCTACCCTGATAGGTGATGGAAGTTGTCTGGCAAACAGTGTTTTGCATTATAATGTAAGTTAAATAGACTCTTTTGCCTAAGCCTGGAATTTTCCAATGGAAGTCGATTTCTTAGAACAGGGATGGATGGAAATTTAGGGTATTTCTAAAGACCCACCAGTAAAATAGCAGTGTTTTACCCTCAGAGATTGCTCCCTTTTGGATTCCCGTGAATAATTCCTGTCATTTGAAAGAGTTTAAGAAAAAGTTATGTTTTCTTTTTCCAGTTGAGCCTCTTTTAACACATTTTTTTCTGGTACCATTATTATACTCATATTTCCTGCTGGAAGAATGTTAAGATTGAATTATTGTTCAAATCCTTTTTTTTTTCCTTTTAAAGTTATTTTTCCTTGAAGAAGTTTCTTTGTCACTGTCAAGGTTAAGTGAAGTCACTATTGAAGGAAAGCATAGAAGGAATTTGGAATGCTCTTCCATAAACCCCAGTGACCTATCCCATGAGAATCCCCTGTAGGGCTCAGGGTTTTTAGGATAAATCATTTTGGGAAAATGTTTTCTTCCTTTGCTGCTAGGTTGACAAGGCAAAAGAAATAATACTGTTTGTGTCAACCTTTGTTCTAGCACAATTTCTCAAAGCAGGTTATTGAATATGGGAATTTCTACCTGAATGTACAAAATTGAATTTTTACCACCCAATACTGCACATAGCAGATACTCAGTAGACGTTAATGTTAATTGAATTACTTGGAATTCAAAGAATCTTCTAGAAATCTTAGATTGGTTCCTTTCATCTTGCAGATAGTGAGCTGGAAATGGAGGGGGACAAGTCTAGCCCCTAGGCAAAAAGACACATGTTGGTTAGGAATCTCACAATTTCCTTTGAAATTGAAGATGTCAGTTTCTTAAGGATGCTTTATAGTTCAAGGCCCTGAATCCAAAAACATTCCCTTCGCAATTATCTTGCTACTTCTACAGGCGAACTTTTAAGTTTTTATTTATTGCTGTGGCAGGATAAGGAGTGATCCTCCCCGCCCCCGTTCCGTCTGGGCAGAGATTTGGGGATCAACAAATTCTATCATAGGAAGTAAACAAACATCCTCAACTAACAAGGGACCTTTGTGATGAAATAAATCCAGGAAGGAAACAAAGCCTACTTTACCACAATAATGCCAAAGTTTTCATCATAGGGCCAGGTGAAAAACATGTTAGTGGCTGAAAATATTTTTCTCCAGTGTTCCTGGCCTGCATTATCTTTGGAAGATGAGTAATACTGACCACGGAGAGACATCTGTCCTTAGGCAATTCAGGATGAAACTTGCCTCTGCCTGCAGCCTTTGCTGCCTAAGAGTGAGAGGCATCGAAGGTTCCTCCAGTGTGTTTCACTACAGGACCAGGCCACGTTCGTCCTACTTAAGAGCTAGCCGTAGGCTGGGTAGAAGAAGTCTTTCATTAAACATCCAGCTGAAGCCCAAGGCACTAATTTTCCACTTAAGAAGAGATAGCAGCAACTTGGGACCTCTTCCTCTTATAAGAATGGGGCAGTTTTCTGTGGCAAAGGGATGGGAGTGTTACCTAGGCAACTTAGACAGAGGATGTGAGGAGGATGACAGAGGCTTGGGGAGATGCAGCATCCATGTGGCATAGGTCCTGAAGGCTCAGTGTGGGCCCTTGTCTTATCTGCTCATCTCCACCTTTCCCCACAAGGTCATGGCAAGCAGGTTACTAAGACAGGATATCACTATTGGTTCTCCCACTAGGAATGATTTTGCAGTGCTTACCTAACTTTTTTGGTTACTCCTTCGTCTGTATTCAAGGGTGTTTAGGCTCAGGAAATTGGGTGTGGATGTGTTTAGGAAACAACAAACTTCCTGGGCACTTGGTGGGCCTGGATAGAGATGGGTCTAACAGGGACACAGTCCAGACTCTACCCATAACTAGGATAAAGGGGAGTTTACAAGCCAGTAGATGACACCCCCCAAATTATCTGAGACAAGATGCCTACTTTGGCTTGGTGTCCCCCCTCAAATGTTAGCAAAGCCCATGTACTTCATAGCAGGGCAGGAAGGGGTTCCTGAAACACCTGGTTCATGTGACATTTAATCGTGACTATAGGTGCTGGGCACATTATGGCACTGAGTATTCCTTCTATAAATGCTAATTAAATGACTTTTTAAAAAAGATTTTATGTATGTATGTATTTATTTGACACACACACACACACACACACACACACACACACACACACACACAGCACAAGCAGGGTAGAAGCAGAGGGAGAGGGAGAAGCAGGCTTCCCGCTGAGCAGAGAGCCCGATGTGGGACTCGATCCCAGGACCCTGGGATCATAACCTGAGCCGAAGGCAGACTCTTAACCAACTGAGCCACCCAGGCGCCCCTAATTAAATACCTTTAGACGGTAGACCCTAGACTTATTTCTGAGGAAATTAATTCTTTTGGTCTCTGACCTTAAAGATCTCATAATCTACTGAGGAAGACAACCATGAAGAGATAATTTATTTCAACTCAATTAGATTGAAGAAGGAACTTTGAAAGAATTCCATTTAGTTCACCTAAGAGACCGGAATGACCTGAACAGGTGCAGTGGCAAGAAGGCTGAAGAGGAGAGTGAGGCTGAGTCTGAGAGACATTCTGAAGTTTCAAATGGCTTCCACAGGCAATTGGATACAGTGGGACAGGGTGCAGCGTGTGGGGGAAGAAGCCTGTGGTCTCCTGTTATATACTTCTGACCTCGTTTATTTAGAAAACCGAAAGTGGAAGTCAAAACATCAGTATTGTCTAAGTGAAAGGAAGAACTGAGAGGCTCCTCTGACTTGCTTCTGTCATTTATTGCCCCACATGATGAGATGTGATTGCGTTGAGAGTTGACCTGTTTTAAACTTGGGGGCTTTCAGTGTGAGTTCTAAAGCAACCCCAAGTGGAATTCACTTCCCAGGAGTGTCAGAGCTGCTCCTGGATGTCAGGCCCTAGACACTATCACAACCAAAGAAAAGGGTAGGGGCAGCTACGCTGTGGCATCAGGGCCTTGCTATTCTGTGTCATGAACGAGGGTGTTGTTTTGCCTTTTTGGACAAGTATGTATGTGTGTTGGAGACTTTGTAGATTCTGGCAGTCCTAGGAAGGGTGGGGCGGAGGACTCACCTCAGGGAAGGGATGGGAACAAAGAACATGGACAGAGTAACCTATCCAACACCAACAGCAGATACACTGTTTGCCTCCTACAAAAATGAAACAAATGTCAAGATGAGGAAGATGCGTTCTGTAGGACAGTGAAGTATAAGCTCCAGAATCAGACTGGCTGGTTACCCAAGCTGTCTGAACTCTTAGGAAAAACCTGGCACATAGTAAGTGCTTAGTAAATATTAGCTTCTACTATTCTAAGTAACTCAGAGCAGGAAAGGGAGATCAGAAGTATTTTTCTAAACCTGAACAGGAGGCTAAGAAAAAGTAGCTTTCAAAGCAGCACTAGAATATAACTCCAAAAGCACACGCAGAAAAGAAAAAAAATAGATAGATTGGACATCATCAAAATTAAAAACTTTGTGCTTCAAAGGACACCATCAACAAAGTGAAATGAGAACCCAGACTGTGGGAGAAATGTTTTGCAAACCATATATATAATAAGAGACATATATCTAAAATATGTAAAGAACGCTTACAATTCAATAATAAAAATCACATAACCTAATTTTTTAAAAATAGACAGCAGACCTCAATGGACATTTCTTTTTTTTTAATCTTGATTTATTTAAACAATCTCTACACCAACCTGGGGCTTGAACTCATGACCCCAAAATCAAGAGTCTCATGTTCCTCCAACTGAGCCAGCCATGTGCCCCAAATGGACATTTCTTTAAAGAAGATATGCCAACAAAAGTAAGCACATGAAGATGCTTGACATCTTTATCAATCAGAGAGATGCGAACTACAACTACAAGGAGAGACTACACATACACTAGGATGGCTATCATGAAAATGACAAATAATAGGTGTTGGCAAGGATATGGAGAAATGGAAATACTATACACTGCTTGTAGAAATGTAAAATGGGGCAGCCACTTTTAAAAGCAGTCTGGCAGTTCCTGAAAAAGTTAAACACGGAGTTACCACATGACCCATATGAGTAGAGCAATTCTACTTCTAGGCATATACCCAAAGGAATGAAAATGTATGACCACACAAAAACTTGCACATGGACATTCATAGCTATCATTTGGCAATAAAAAGAAATGAATCCCTGATATATGCTGCAACATGGATAGACTTGAAAACAGTATGCTTAGTGAAAGAAGCCAAACATAAAAAGACCACATTTTGTATAATTCTATTTATGTGAAATGTCCAGAATAGGCAAATCTGTAAAGACAGAAAGGAGATTAGTGGTTGCCAGGGCTGGGGTGTTTGAGGAGGAATGAAGGGTGAATGATGATGAATATGCAGTTTCTTTTGGGGAGATGAAAATGTTCTAAAATTGATTGTTGTGATGGTTGCATCACTGTGAATAGACCAAAATCCATTGATTTATACAATGAATTGGTGAATTATATCTTAATAAAACTTATAAAAAAAACAGTACTAGGAGAAGTAGGTATTGGTATGTTAAGAATATTCCTTGTTAGGGATTCCTGGCTGGCTCAACGGGTGGAGCACGCGACTCTTGATCTTGGGCTCATGAGTTCAAGCCCCATGTTGGGTGTGGAGCCTACTTAAAATAAAAATTAAAATTAAAAAATACACCAAAAAAAAGAACATTCCTTGTGATATTACACGATATGGACTGTGTGTTTCAGATTAATAGATCAATATCAAATGAAACATTTCTACTGGCTGTGCAAAAGATTTCCATTCATGGTCCTGGATGTTCCTACATTTCTATTAATGACCCAAAAAAGACCACTTGTGCTGAATATCTTGCTCTTGTTCCTCCAGATCCATTCTCCACCATCCACCCTGCTCTCTGTGGAGGCTGACCTGTGCGAACTATGCCAGTGGGCTCCTGTGGCTTATGGTCGCAAACTATGCCAGTGGGCTCCTGTGGCTTATGGTCAATCCAGCAAGAGATCAAACAGGAGGGAGGAGAAGGAGTTTAGGGACGTTAGCTGAAACCCCACCATGCCTAAGCGGCAGAAAGCAGGGTGCAAGGACACCTGGACTAAGAACTATGGGATGATTCTAACAAGAAGATGTTTAATACAAAGTCCAGGTGAAGACGGTGACTACAACATTATGTGAAGTTTTGATTATTGTTGACTCACTGTGAATCAAGAGGTGACAAAATGTATACCCCCAAATAAAATTCTAACTTTCTAAAGCCCCAGGTAAGGGAATGTCTGCATTCTCTTCCTTTGTGGTCCAACCACTCTTAGAGTACTGTGTTCAGCTTTAGGTGATACATGAAAAATCTGCTGCAGATTTTAACGCATCTGTTTTAATTGCAGCCTGTCTGTTAGGTACATGGACATGAGTGAATACACGCTACAAAATTAGATAATTTGCTAGGTAGACAGGGGGCTGCTTCTAAAATCACCTTTTCCTTCCAGATTTTAAGAAATTGTTTTTTGAACGAAACTCTCACTTCCATTAGAGTAAATTCTTTCCCAGGAAGCTTCTGGAGTTTTTATACAAATAGATTTAGTAATAAACCTGAAGCAAACCTTAAACAAACCCAGACCTATGTACACATTTTAGCCTCAAACCAAGTACATATGGAAGAACTATCTAATCAATAAAGTTGATCAGAAATAGTTTCTTACAGGCCTCACTTTAAATGTATAGTAAAATGTAAATTGAGGTCAAGCAATGTCAGAATGTTCATGCTAGAAGTGCCTTTGATATCATTTAGTCCAAACCTCTGCTGTTGTAAGTAGGGAGACTGAGGCCCAGGGAGGTAAAAGGACTGGTTCTCATCTGACTTCTCCTGATTTTAATTCCAAGTCTATTACACGTGCTACATTGCCTTCCTGATGAACTCATGCTTCTAAGAGTTGATGAGTTTGGACCAACTTGGAGTGGACTTGGCGGATCTTGTTTTCTCAGTGTTTACTTGGTATCTACATTGTGATAAGGCATTGTGTATCACATATCCCAGGCATTTGTATCCCTTACTTGAAACTAAAAAACATATAATACTTATAATGTTTTACTGAGAGACTTTTAAAAAACGTTTTCCTAATTTTTCATCCTCTCTATTCATTACACCAACATTTATTGAGAATCTGTTACTTAACAGTCATGTCCAAAGAGGTAAGCACAACCAACAGGAAAAAAGTCTTTGCCTTCATAGAACTCATCTTGTAATTTTTATTTTTATATTTGGAGTGGACTTCAAGGGAATTGAAAGAATTCTTGCATACTTCCTGTGATGGCCAGCCTCCAAGACAGCCTCCGATAATCCTTGCCTCCTGGTATTCACATATTCCTGTATAATGCCCTCCCATGTTACCCTGTATGTGGGCTAGAACACTGTGGAAGTGACAGTGTGTGAGTTTGAGTTTCAGTCATAAAAAATATTGCAGCTTTGATCTTTGCCTCTCTTGGCTCACTTACTCAGGGGAAAGGACCCCAAACAGCTTTGTGGAGAGGCCATGTACAGGGAAGAATTGAGACCTCCTGTCAATAGCCAACACCAACTTTCCAGCCATCTCAGTGAGTCTTGGAAGTCACTTGGAAGTGGATCTTTGGATGTGTCTTAGAAGCAGACCTTTAGCCTCAGACAAGTCTTCAGATGACCGCAGCCCTGGCTGACGTCTTAACTCCAACTTCCTGGCAGACCTCGATTCAAAACTTCCAGCTCTGCTGCTTCAGAATTTATGACTCACAAAAACTGTGGGAAATATGAATGTTTATTGTTCTTTTACACCACTAAGTATCAGGGTCACTTGTCATGCAGCAGTAGAGAACCAAGACACCTCCTGTGTTTTAGGAAGGCTTCTTAGAGAAGAAGGATCTGAGAAACACCTGCGTATTATAAATAGGGAAGGAAGAATTATTTTCCCATGCTTCTGGGTCGCAAGAGAACCAACTCTTAGCGGGAAATACACATACAAACACAGGCCATTTCAAATTCATGGTTTCTGACAGAGTGTTCAATGTTTTTGATGCTGTCAGAAATTTGGGGTTTCAAAATATCATTAGGAAGAATATAAAGGAGCTACACCTTTATTACATGGGAGAGAGGAAGAGATCCATGGGTGACGAAAAGGCCATCTTCTTGACTACAGTCAAGAAGATCAGAAATTAACTTAGTGTAGTTAACCCCAGCAGTGGGCATAGCAACCAAAAATACTGCAAAAAGTACAACAACTCAGCAAGATTATTTGCTAATAATTTATTTTTCTCAAGAAAAGAAAAACATATCCTTGGAAACGTGCCAGTTCTCAACAAGCTAATTCATGGCAAGTCTTTCTCTGGGAAAAGAGATAATTAAATCGTTCTGAAGTCTTTGCTCCCTAACTACAGAGTCATTAAAGCTGTTCACAAATACTCTTGTTCTTCCTTCCTGACATATGGTGGGTTGTACTTTCCCACCCACTCGAAGGTATCACCGTGTGCCTTGCTTTGGCCAGTGAAATGTGAGTGGAAACTTTGAAAGTCAGGATGCTTCCCCGTCTTATCTTTTTCTTGTCATGGCAACCAGCAATGTTCCTACTAGTGACTGTTTTGTCAGCCTGGGGCCTGGAGTGAAGATGACAATGGTGTGGAATAGGACCCCCACCTGACCACACTAGAAAGTAGGGTGAATAAGAAATAAATCTTCAGGGGCGCCTGGATGGCTCAGTCGATTGAGCCTCTGCCTTCGGCTCAGGTCATGATCACAGGTCCTGGGATCGAGCCCCGCATCGGGCTCCTTGCTTAGCGGGGAGCCTGCTTCTCCCTCTGCCTGCCAGTCCCCCAGCTTGTGTTCTCTCTAGCTCTTGCTCTCTCTCTAATAAATAAATAAAATCTTAAAAAAAAAAAAGAAAAGAAAAGAAATAAATCTTCAGGGTGCCTGGCTGGCTCAGTCCATAGAGCGTGTGACTCTTGATCTCAGTCGTGAGTTCGAGCCCCATGTTGAGTGTGGAGCCTACTTAAGAAAGAAAGAAATCTTCATATTTAAGTCACTGGAATTTTAGGATTACTTCTAACCATAGCATAATCTAGCCTATCCTGGCTGAAATGCTAATAAATAAGTGAAGTTCATCATCATTGGTCCTGCCTGTTCAGACACTGGGTCAGCAGCTCTCCACGGGTTAAGGGGAGCCACTAAGAGTATAAGAGTCTTGCTGGGAGCCAGGTGCCTTCCATCCTATATCTCAGTATATTTTCACAATAAACCAGATACTATTAATGCCATTTTGCCTGTAAGGAGGCTGAGAAGTGAAGTGACTTGCCCCAGCTCACTGGCAAGCAGCAGAGCTGGGACAAGAAGCCAGGTTTTCTGAATATAAAACCCAAGCCGAGTCACCGAGCTGTACCGGGGCCCCGCATTACCGATTATGAACCGAGGTAATTTTAGCCTACTTGGCAACTCAGCTGTGACCTCTTCCTACATTAGTCACTTTTGTATCCTCCTTCCTGTCTCTGCTTTGCTATTTTCTACAGGAACCCGCATAATGTTCCCCCACTTTGAGGTAATTGTCACCCTCCCTCTTAAGGGTGAGGAAATAAATACTTGGCATACAGCCCCTGAAAGGTGTGCTAAATATTTTATATACATTGCAATTTTACTTAGTCCATATATGAGCCCTGTAACAAAAGTATTATTAACTTCATTTTAAAAGGGGGGAAACTGAAGTGCAGGCAAGTTATGTAAATTACGTAAGGTCTTTGTTTTGTTGTGTGTTTTTTTTAAGATTTTATTTATTTATTTGACATAGAGAGAGAGAGAGCACAAGCAGGGGGAGCAGCAGGCAGAGGGAGAAGCTGGGCCCCCGCTGAGCAGAGAGCCCGAGGCAGGACTCCATCCCAGGACCCTGGGATCATGACCTGAGCTGAAGGCAGAAGCTTGACGGACTGAGCCACCCAGGCGCCCCTAAGGTCTTTGTTAATAATCATTGGTGGGTGGATCTCAAACCTGTGTCCACCTGACACCAAACTTCTTGCTCTTTCCAGTGCCTATTCCCACAATGATATTCTCTGCATCTAAATCCTTATGGGGGGAAAAAACAAAGTTGGAGAGGATTAAGACACTCTGCGGCCTGTTTGATTGGACTTTTCTCTCAAGCAGTAGCCCTTTGGTAACCCAGAGTCTGCAAAGATCCAGTGATCCAATCATCATGAAAAAACTGGTCCCTCCAATCTCCTCAGAGAAAAATCCAGGAACAAGATCAGCTGGAAATGGTCGTTTAATTTCCATCCTTTGATTTCTGTATAGAAAGGGCCCCGTATGTATTTATTCATAAATTTGAGTTCTTAAGGGGCTTCTCAAAGTCTATGGTAGACAAACAAGGTCTCCATAGTTTCTGGCTTTAACGCAGGTTTGTGTAGTTGACTGGTCCTCCAGATGGGCATTTCTGGACTCTGCATTTTCCTGGCAGTCCTTTTAACACTTCTTTGCACCGCCATGGACTAAGAAGGTAACCACCTTCTTAGCCCTTGGCTCCAGCTCTACTCCTATTTCACTTCTTTGTAAATTAGTGGCTCAGATCCCTCTGGGGAATGAAAAGACATAATGTTCCTGGGTATTTGAGGCTAAGTATGTGAGCAGTTAATTTACCCCACCTCTTATCCTCAGCTGCCTGGTGATTGATTTGTTGTGGTCAGGTCTTAACTTGTCCATGCTATGAAGGGTTCTCCTTCCCCTGCCTTACCTGTAGCAAGGGGAAATGCCAGAGGTTAGGCTGGAAGAGCTCACAAGCGGCCTTCTAGTTCTCAGATCTATTCAACTAGATGAGTTTTAAGTTGAAGCCACATCTATGTTGGTTTAAGAATCACAGTAGTCACTCCGTCAGTGTTTACTGGGGGCCTTACTCTGTGCCTGGCCCTCCTCTAGAGGCTGGTGACAGACCAGTGAGTGAGACAGACAAGGCCCCTGGGAAGAAAGAGTCAATAAACAAGTGGACAAGTGAACCTGGTAATTTCAGACCATGACCATGGCTGTGAGTGAAATAAACAAGGTCATGTGATAGGCTATGAGAAGGGATGTAAATTTATTACTTTAGGTTAGGTGGCTATGAAAGGTTCTCTGATAAGGGACCTTCTGAGTTAAGATGTAAATGATTAGGAGCCAGACTGGGAAAGAGCATTCCAGGCAGAGGGAGTAGAAATTCTAAGGCTCTCAGACTGGAGTAGGTTTGGGTTGTTTATGAAATAAGATAAAGTTGGGGTGCCTGGGTGGCTCAGTCGTTGAGCATCTGCCTTCGGCTCACGTTATGATCCCAGGGTCCTGGGATCGAGCCCCGCATCGGGCTCCCTGCTCAGTGGGGAGCCTGCTTCTCCCTCTCCCACTCCCTCTGCTTGTGTTCCCTCTCTCGCTGTGTCTCTCTCTGTCAAATACATAAATAAAATCTTTAAAAAAGAGAAAGCTAATGCACACACAAAAAAAAAAAGAAAAGAAAAGAAAAGAAAGAAAGAAGATAAATTTGGGATAATTACCACTCACTGAGTGGTTACTATGGACCAGGCATTGTGCTATGCACGTCTATATAGTATCTCATTTTAATTAATTACAATCCCCACAAGGTAGCTATGATCTCCAGGTAGATCATTCGTTCTGTTAGCACTTGGGGTTCCCTCACCTCTATGATGGCATCCTAGAGAAGTGAGTCTCAATTGTGGCAATTTGGAACTTTATGAATGAGCTCTACTAGAATTTAGTAGGTGGGGACCAGGGAGGAGAGACATGTTTCAATAAGTGGGATGTCCCACGCAACAAAGAATTGTCCCTCATCACACAGCATTCTCAAATATAACACCAGCTCAAGGTTGACGTACGTGAAAAACCTGTTTATAAACTTCAAACCTAGGTTCTAATTCCATTTTACACACACAAATGAAATGTAAAATAATAGAAATATATATATATTTATTATATATATGTCTCAGTCCCTTATTCCTTGCACACAGCTCGTAAAACCCTTGTAATTTCCTAAGTGGTGAAAGCACTAGGAACATCTTTTGTTCTAATATTTGGTCTTTGACCTTGGTTTCTCACACAGAACTCCCAAATTCCTTGGGATTTCTTAGGTGATAGGAGTGCCTTTTGTTCTAATGGGGTGACTCTTGGTGGATTCCTGGATAGCTTTAGGATGGGGGCTGGTCACACATGATTAGAAGCTTGGGACTTTTAGCTACATTCTCTGTCTTCTGGGAAGGGGAGAGGGCCTAGAGGATGAGTTAATGATTGCTCATGCTTACGTGCTGAAGTGTACGTAAATATCCCCCCAAGTACAGCGTTCAGAGAGCTTCCAGGTTGGTGAACACATGGAGGTGCTGTGTAGAGTGGTCTGTCCTAAGAGCACATGGAAGCTCCACACCCCTTCCCATCTCTTCATCTGGCTGTTCATTGATACCCTTTATCATGCCCTTAATTACATAATAAACTAGTAAACATAAGGAAGTGTTTCTCTGAGTTCTGTGAGCTGTTCTGGAAAATTAATCCAAGGAGGGGTTCCTGGTGAAACTCTGATTTGGAGCCAACTCAGACAGAAGAATGGATAACCTGGGGACGTACTACCTGTGATTAGCATCTCCAGGAGGGGAGGGATGTTGTGGGACTGAGCCCTTCACCTGTGAGGTCTGTGCTAACTTCACTCAGTGTCGGAATGGAATGGAAGTACAGGATAACCAGGTGGTGTTGAAGAATTGGTTGGTGTGGGAGAAGCATTTGGGAATTCAATCACCAACTAAACGAAGGGAAGATCCTACTTAATTTATTTTGAACTTTATCAAGAAATGCTCACCATTTCAGAAAATCGCAATACCCACCGCAATGCTACTCATGGGATTTGAGTCACCAGAATGACACAACTGTATCAGGCTGCATTTGTAACTGTAACGTGCAAATAGGTAACATAGGAGATCTGATACTTTGCAATTAAATTAAAATTAAGCCTTTCTAAGAATGAAAATCCAACTTCTCTGTTAGCAAAGATGCATAAAAAGCATTCTCTTATTTCTTAACTCATTCGTTATAAGTAAGTGTAAGCAAATAACTATTCGATGGGTATTCTAATGGCCCCCCCAAACATGGCCCGAGCAAAGGCTTCTAATGCATGTTAATTTATTTTTAATTACTTTATATCGCTTCTATATTATAATCAAGAGTTAGTGCCAAAAATCCAGTGTCCCAGAAAGTTCCCCAGTCCCAAGTAAACCAGAACTGTTGGTCACCCTAGATAGTGTTATTATTATTTTTTTCCTGAAATTGTGTGTGGGTAGGTTATATTATCTAAGAATTTAACTCCATGAGAGCAAAGGAAGGGTTACAAAAGATTTGTTGTGCTCGCTTCAGCAGCACATATACTAAAATTGGAACGATACAGAAAAGATTTGTTGTAAGAAAGGAGTATTAGGTCTGGTGGGGTGGAGAACCATGCCCTAGAGAAAGCCCTGAGTCATGGAGGAGTTTAAGTACAGGATCTGTCTCCACAGGCTGTCCAGAATGGGGAACACCCAGGGCTGAGTCCAGCCCTCCCTGCATAGATAAGAGTCGCACCTCCGAAACTGGGCTGGTGTGTTGGGGGTGGGAGAGTAAATCCCAGGACATTTGACATCTCTATTCCTAGTATGGCAGCCTCCAGCCCACATGTCCAAATGAATGCACACAATTATAATTTTTATTCTTGCAAAATCATAGAGCAGGACAATTTTGTTTTTGCTGCCCTCCTACTTCTTTTTGACACTCCTGTTCTTGCGCTCTCTATGTCTTCATGTTGAAAACTGTCCCCAGACGGAAGCAGTGTGACCAGCTTTGATTCAGACCCCTGCTCTGACCTAATGATTCTGTGTTTACACTCCCTTCACTGTAAAATGAGGGTAATGATAATATATCTGCTCACTGAGTTAATTTTAGGAATAAATAGAAGAAAAGAACTAATGTCACTCATTCTTAGCATGACACATAGTACATGTCTCATAAATTGTATTTATCATTATCCCTTGGCCTACGTACCTCTGCCCTTCCCAGTAGCGACTTGTGAGCGAAATTACTTATTTCTCATTCTTGTACCTCCTCTCCCACCTGTGTCACTGATGGAACACAGAAAGCATTGTGCTCCGTGACGCAATTTATGTTAAGGTTAAGGTTTCCTGCATTTTAAAACTTATTTACCTCCGCCGGAGGATTGTGTATGAGATATTTTTAGAATTGAGAGAAGAGTAGAAGCAGATTTTCCATTGCTCCCTGTTGTGGGCTGAACTGTGTCCTCCCTGAGTTCGTATGCTGAAGCCCTAACCCCCAGCACCTCAGAAGGTGACTGTATTTGTAGAGAGGGTCCTCGAACTGGTAATTAAAGTAGGATGATGTTATTGGGATGGACCTTAATCCAATAGGACAGGTGTCCTTATAAGAAGAGGAGGTTAGGACACAGACACGCACAGAGAAAGACCACGTGAAGGCACAGAGAGAAGGTAGCCAGCTACAAGCAAGGAGAGAGACCTTAGCAGAAAGCGGTGCTGCTGACACCTTGTTCTGGGACTTCTAGCCAATAGACCTATAAGGAAACAAATCTCTCTAAGACACGCAATCTGTGGTAGGCAGCCCTAGCAGACTTTCACCCTCTCTTCCTCCCATCACAGACCTTTTGCAGATTAAATTTCCTGGGGCCAAATCCCAGATAAGTTCCTTGAATTCCCTATTCTTTATTCATCCTTGTGGCAAACCCTGGAGATTCAGGCGATGGGTTCACAACGGGGAGGAAAGGAATTAATATTTTTGGGTTCTATACATGCCGGATACTTAATCATCATGGTAACTTATGAGGAGTTATTGCTACAGATTAGGAAACTGAGGGTCAGGGAGGTTGCATATCTTAACTAAAGTAATCATTCATTCATTCATTCAACAAGTATTTATGGAACAAATATACCCATACCTATATACCAGGCAATATGAAAGATGCTGGAGATACATCAGTGAATCAAACTGACTTACTCCTTGTTCTCGCAGGGCTAATAGATTAGTGGGCAAACAGATTTTAAACAAATAATCACATGGGGTAGCTGGCTGGCTCAGTCGGTAGAGAATGTGACTCTTGATCTCAGGGTTGTGAGTTTGAGCCCCATGTTAGGGGTTGAGTTTACTTAAATAATCACACAAATAACTATATCATTATAAATGTGATAACTTACAGAGGAGCACAACATATTATTAGGAGAGCCAGATCAGTTTAATTCCATGCAATAAAAATTTACCGAATATCTATCATATGCTAGATGTGCTAAATGCTTGGGAAGTATCAATGAACATGACAGATATGGATTCTCTCCTCTTAGAATTTCCATAGCTAGTGGGGAAAGAAGACATCAAACAAGCCTTACAAAGGAGAGAGAGAGGTGTTATGAGCGATGACTTCAAGGTTATCTGGGGGCATTTAGCAAAGTGTATCATTTGGTCTAAGAAATCAAGGTAGGCCTTCCGGAGGAATTGCTAAACTTGCTGGAAATTGAAGAATCAGGTAGCAGTTGGCCAAGCAGAGTTGTGCAAAACTTTCTTCAGTCATACGATCTCCAGCTCAGATAGTACCTTTCTCCCCATAGACTTTCTGAGTAGGCCTTTTTTCTCTGCCTGGTCATACACGAGGTGTTCAGATAGAACACTGGGCACTAACCAGAGAACTATTTTCAAAGTCTTGTCTTGAAAGGGACATTGACCTTAAGGGGTAAGCCTAGGAAATTCCCATCTCAGTGGGTGACTTTAGGGCCCTTCCTTTCCTCTACTATTCCTTCTGTGGCAGACACTGGGGATTGGCTTACAGAAAGCCTTTTTCCTAGTGCCCTCTGCTATACAAGCCAGAAAACAACATATTTATTTAACCAGATTCTCTTGCTGGAATGTTCGGTCATGTGGCCCCCAGTTCTGGCCAATAAACAGAAATTACTGGGTAAGTTTTGGGAAGAACTTTTTAATTATTTTTTATTATTTTTTCTTTTTTAAAAGATTTTATTTTTAAGTAATCTTCCCAACATGGGCCTTGAACTTACAACCCGAAGATCAAGAGTCACATGCACGCTCCCCTGGCTGAGCCAGCCAGGCGCCCCAAGGGAAGAATTTTTTTTTTTTTTTAAGTTGGCTCCTCGCCCAGTGTGGAGCCGAATGCGGGACTTGAACTCCCGATCCTGAGATCGAGACCTGAGCTGAGATCACGACCTAAGCTAAGAGCAAGAGTCAGATGCTTCACCGACTGAGCCACCCAGGCACCCTAGGGGGAAGAACTTTTTTTAAAAGGACAGATTCACCTGGCACTTGTTTTTTCCTTTGTCCTCATTCATGCCTGTTTTCTTCTTCTTGCCTTGAATCTAAACGTGCGAACTGGAAGTGCAGTAGCCATCTTGTGATCACGGAGAGGAAGGCGACTTGCTAAGGATGTTGAATGTAAAGAAAGGGCCTGCTTCTCTCATGGCTTCTGTCGGCCTTGCTTATGCCCTGACTTAACTGTTTGAAAGGCTACTGAATCTTTCATTCTTCGATGTTTTAGGTGACCCCACCACGCCCCGCTGTTGTTCTTATTTGCTACTAGACACATCCCTGATTTATCCATTGCCCTATCTCCGGTAACCAAAAATAGGGGCTTGAACATTTCTACCTTAGTTTTGAAAGATTGTAGATGTTCTCTACTATCGGTTCATGTCAGGGTATACCTGGTTGGGAAGTTCTAGGTCTTACCACAAATGCAAGCTGAATCATATTCGTTTAGACAATTGTACTCCGGACTGCAGAGCCAGCTTGAAGTGCCCTGATTTAAACCCCTGGGGCACTTATATTCTAGTGCTTCGTGTTAAAACGGGTACAAAGTAGTCAGGGAGTGGCTCCTCCCTAAAGTCTAAACACAATAAAAATGATGCACATTAACTTTAAAAAAAGTTTTCGCTGAAGAAAAAATAGAAAAGGAAAACTTGAAGAGAGAGAGAAAAAAAGCAAGAGTACAAAGACTAGTTTCGGGTAGTGTATCAGATTATCTTCCCTTTTGTAAGATCTAGATGAGTGGAAATATATTCTCCCAAGGGAAGTCTTTCCTTGAGGTAGAAAATTCCTCCAGACATCTCCCTTCCTCCAAATATTACATCTTTTAGTTACAGGGAGGTATTTACAAGACAGATTTTCTAAGGCAATCCCATTGCTCTGCAGTATAATTTCAAAAGTATTTTCTTACTGAAAAAAATTTGCCCTTTTGTTTATAAGAATCTTTCCCCTTGGAACACAGCCTCAGAGTCGTAAATCAAAACTACATGTTTACCTTATCATAGATTACTTTCTCTGATTCAGAAGTTTCGATCTTTGTGAAGTCGATCTTCAAAGAACAAGACTAGCCACCTGGATTCAGTGGTGTGTGCTGTGTGTTGTCTGCCTCACCAGTTGAACTAGAGAGATTGCAGTGAACTGTGTTTATTGACTTGGCCAGATCATTGCCTGTGGGCAGAGGGAAAGGAGAGCAGCAGAGGGTCTGGAAATAAGAACATCCACCTGTCACAGTGGGATTTGAGAGACCTATTTGTCCCACCCCTCCTCCTCCTTTGGGGGACCTAACAGGGGCCACTGCTTTAGGAGAGTGGGCAAGGAACACTATAAGGTGGAAAGTGAAAAGTCTCCCTTGGTTTTAAGGAGCAGAGAAATACTGAGCCTATCTAGGAAAGAGAATCTATCACGGATAGAAAACTGGAGCCAGAAAGCTGATCAGCGGGTCCAGGCGGCGCGAGGGACTGGTTGTTCTGTTTGTCGCTCCCATGCTGTGGGTTTTCTCCCTCTTGTGATCTCTCTGCCTTTCTTCTAAGATATGTCTGCTCTCTTTCTCTGTGTGTATTAATGGGCCAATTCTTCAATCCAAATGCCAGAAAGAGCTAGTCCAAATGACTTTGCTTAATCACATTGTCCCTTTGGGTAGTGCTCTTGGCCCAAGGCAGCTTCATGAGCCATTAGCCTGCTGATGGACAGGTGGCCCCAGGCCAGGTGCCCACCTCTATCCCCCTCAGTGATCACTGATGCACAGACGTCAGCCTAATCTGACTTCCCTGATCCAGGGGGCTGTGGGCAGGGCAGTGTATGCTAGAAGCAAGTGTCAGATAACACGGTCTCTGGGACTTGCATCTAGACCAAGTCCCAGTGCCATCTCATGCCCACTTCGCTGGACCAGATTTGCACTCAGATTTCCTTTTCTGTAAATAGGGGATAAAAATGAAACCTATTTCACAGGATTGTGGTGAAGCTTGAGCGGGATAGCGTATAGGTGAAATGGCTGGGTAAATTGTTAAATATTACACTCATGACATTATTATCAGAAAGAGACAACCTCAAGCCATTGTGACCCATTTTGGCTTCTCAGAAAGGCTAATGGTTCATCTATAAAGAGAACAGTGACGGGAAGCGTGTAAGGAGTGGGGAGTGCGGGGCAGGAGTGGGCAGGAATGCCCCGCTACCCTGAGTTAAGGGGTGTCCGGGGGTAGCTAGCCACAGTCCTGGTCCTCAGGGTTTCACAAGGCTCTGGATGCTTGGGGTGTGTGTGTGTCTGTGTGTCTGTGTGTCTGTGTGTGTCTGTGTGTGTGTGTCTGTGTCTGTGTGTGTGTCTGTGTGTGTCTGTGTCTGTGTGTGTGTCTGTGTGTGTCTGTGTGTGTGTGTCTGTGTGTGTGTGTCTGTGTGTGTGTGTGTCTGTGTGTGTGTCTGTGTGTGTGTGTGTGTATAAAATGATTGACAGAGAATAGAGAACCCTCTTTTTTTAAGATTTTTTTAAAAATTTATTTACTTGAGAAAGAGAGAGAGCACAAGCAAGGGGAGCAAGGGGAGAGGGAGAAGCGGGCTCCCCGCGGAGCAGGGAGCTCATCGTGGGGCTTGATCGCAGGACTCCTGGATCATGACCTGAGCTGAAAGCAGACACTTAACAAACTGAGCCACTCATGTACCCCTAAAGAACCCTCTTCTATTTCTTCAGAGCCTTTCTTCCCCTTTACTGAAGGTCCCCCTCCCTTTTTAAGGAATATTTTATTTTTAAGTCATTTCTACACCCAACGTGGGGCTCCAACCCACAAGAGTCGCACATTCCACCAATTGAGCTGGCCAGGCACCTCCTGATGGTCCCTTTTTTGCCACTAACCTCTCCAAATTTCTTTAAATACCAGGAATAAAGTAAACAGGAAATTAAAATATCAAAGCTGAAAAGAGAGAGGTGACAGTGAATAGACAGAAGTCATATGATATTGGGTGTGAGTTCCCCAGAAGGGCTGGGAGGTTCAGCCCACAGAACTGGGGAATTTTGGCTCATGAGCAAACATCCTGTAGATGCCAGTAAGTATCAAGCCCTTTGTATGAAAAGTGGCCCTAACCCTGGCCAGAGCTGCATCTGGGCCCCCCGGAACTCCCTGACTCACTGCAGAGGTAGCTGAATGAGGGCGTGGTCCTGCCAAGTCCAGTGGGTTTACTTGCTGAGCTCACTGGATCTCTCCTTAAAGCACAGGAGGGAAGGTAAGGAGAACCGCTTACCAAGATGCTTCTTTAGCAGACCTCCTGTCCTGGACTGGAAATTTAGGCCCTGTTCGAGTAGGCTCAGGTTGCTCACATTCAGGCTGTCACATAAAAATGTACCGAAGTATATGGGAAAAATTCAAAATTTATTTATAAAAACAAAGCTTTCCAAAACACACTGCAAGCTGGAATGTCTTGGTATAGCAGGCTATCTACTTAATTCTGCCCTCTGAGGTGGGCCTGTACAGGGCCTCATGGGGCAGGAAGGTTAAACAGGGGAGCAGGAGAAGTAGAAGCTAAGTTTGGATATGTTCCTTTGAGAAGCATACAGGAAGGGCAAACAAGGGGAGATAGGGAAGTGAGGGAAGAGATGAATCATTCTCCTCTATACTTGGCTAATTCCCTCATTGGCATTGGCAGATCTGACTGCTGAATCGAAGTCCTGGGGTCCTTGTTTTCTTCTCCCAGGGCTTCCTGTTCTCTGTTAATTAGGACATTGGAGAAATTGTCATGATAATTATAGTGTCTAGACTTGGGGAACCATGGGAAGCAGTAAGTGAATATTTAATTGCAGAGTTGAGAAGACACAGGTAGACGACAGTATTTTGAAAGTCGCTTCTGAGAACAAAGCTGCACTGAGACGTATTTCTTGGGCTTGCCCTGACGTTGCCCGTTATGTAAAGGGAATCTTGGATGTTTCGTCTGAGCATTTAGGGTTGTCAAAATTTTCATTTCCTCAAGAAGATTCCAAGGATCTGCAAAGGAAGCTGTGCTGTAGTGCTCTGATCTTTATCAGTTTTACCCTCAGAGAGTATCGTCGTAAGGGGTGGCGAGGCAGATGCTCTCAGTTTGTTGCCCAGACTAGCAGATGTTGACTGATTCTCTTGGAAAGAGAGGTCAAGTCATGAGGATGGAAACTTCCCACCTTGCCATGTTCGATAATCATATTTTCCCTTCCACAAATTCAATGACACACTTTCTTTAGCTGGTTGGTGGAAGAATGGAACGGAATGTTTTCCTTCCCAACATACAGTATATCCGTGCTTATTGGTATCTAGTTAGAAATCCCCATTACTCAGCATTTCCCCACTTGGAGAGCACAAAATGATTGGTGTTCTAATGATGCCTGGAAGGTTCCTGACCATCTCCAGCTGTCTTTTATTTTTCCGGAGGGAAGTAACATTACTGTTTCTGCTGATTATGCATGTAAAACTGGCTTATTGTAAAGATTCAACATTGAAAAACGGGAAAGTGGAAATCCCCTTTGTAAATGTCTCACCCCCATGGTTAATCCCCCAGGTAAACACTCAGTAGACTAGTATAGGTCCCTTGGAAATTGTCATGCTTATAAATATATACATGTATATAGAATATATTTATGCAAGTGAGATCCTATTATGCATACTGTTGAGTAACCTACCTTCTTAGTTTATATGTCATAAACAACTATATTAAACATATAGAACTACTTCAATTTTTTTAGAGGGGGGCGGAAGGGGAATCAAGCAGTCTCCACGCCCAGTGTGGAATCTGATGTGGTGCTTGATCTCACGACCCTGAGATCATGACCTGAACTGAAATCAAGAGTCGGACGCTAAACTGACAGAGCCACCCAGGCACCCCATCATCATAACTGATTTTACTACATATCTGTTAATGAATACTTAGGTTGCTTCCTATTCTTTGCTATTATAACTAATTCTGCAATGTCATTTTAGCAATGCTCTGATTATTTTTTTAAAGGTTTGTTTATTTTAGAGAGAGAGAGAGAGAGAGAGCAAGCAGGATGGGCAGAGAGAGAGGGAGAGAGAATCTCAAGCAGACTCAATGCTGAGCATAGAGCCTGACGCAGGCCCGATTTCATGGCGCTGAGATCACGACCTGAGCCGAAACCAGGAGTCAGAGGCTTAGCCAACTTCACCACCCCGGTGCCCCTCTGACCATTTTTTAAAGATAAACTGTATTTGTACTTCTGTTTAAAATTAACTTAATTGAAATACAGTTTAATAAAAAAAAAAACTGAACTCATTGAAAGTGTACAGTTCCATGGATTTTGACAAAAGTATCCCCTCATGTAACTGATACCACTGCTAAGGTATACAGTGTTTCCATCACTTCCACAATTTCCTCATATCCCTTTCCGGTTCACCAACCTACTGGCCCCAGGCAACTGTTGTTCTGCTTTCTGCTACTGTAGACTAGGTTACATTTTCTATAATTTCATGCAAGTGGAATTAGATAGTATGTACTTTTTTGAGTCTGGCTTCTTCCACATCACATAATGTTTTTGAAATTCATCCACAGAGTTGCCTGCATCAGTAGTTTGTTTCTGTGTGTTGCTGAGTCCTATTCCATTTTAAGGGTATACCACAATTTGTTTAGCTATTCAACTGCTGATGAAAATGTGGATTCTTTCCAATTGGGGGCTGTTATGAATAGAGTTGCCATGAACATTTGTGTAGAAGTCTTCGTGTAGACATATATTTTTATTTCTCTTGGGTATGAACTTTATAAGCAACCACCAAACTGTTTTCTGAAGTTGTTTGTACCATTTTCCATTCGTACCAGCAGTGTGGCCAAGTTCTAGCTACTCTACATTTTTCTCAATATTTGACTCATTGGTCTTTCTAAGTAGAGCCATTGTATTGGATGCACAATAGTACATCATTATCACTTTAATTTCTATTTTCCTGGTGATACATGGTGTGGAGCATCTTTTCATAAGCTTTTGGCCATTGTATATCTTATTTTAGGAGGCACCTTTTGAAATATGTTCCCCACATTTAAAAAATCAGGTTGTCTTCTTATTACTGCATTATAAGAGTTCTTGATATTCTAGACACAACTCCTTTGTCAGATGTGTTCATTGCAAATATTTTCTCCCGATCTGTGGCTTGCCTTTTTCTTTTCTTAATGGTATTTTCCAAAGAGCAAAATATTTAAATTTTAATAAAGTCCATGAATTATTTTTTGAAATGTCAAAAAAAACCCCACAAAAAAGAATGAGATTAAACAGTGGTTAGTGCAGTTTTTGTACCAAGTGCCTACAATATTTCAATTCCTTGGAAATTGTCAACTGTGTGTTTCATTAGAGTATTGGATTAAACAAAGCACTCCTTTTTCTTATTGCCTTGGATGACAGAATTTGCTATATTTATGTGTCCTCATGCAGTGACTCTGAAAGTCATCTTAAACCCTTTTCCCCTTTTAAAGAAACTTAATTGGGAAATGTAGAGAAAAAAGAATACGTCAGATTTCTGCTGACCATTTATACCAGAATACCTTTTCCCTAAATGAGTGATCTATAAAAGTCTGTCAAGAGTTATAATGAAAGCATATATGGAGTACTTACTACTATCAGGCACCATGTGCTAAATGGATTCTTTCATTTAGTTCTTACAACAATGACTCTGTGAATTGGTCACCATTGTTGTTTCCCCTTTATAGATAAAGAAACTTTTCAAGTTCACTGAACTGAATGGAGAGCTAGGATCTAAACTCCAGCTATATATGTGCCTATATGCTTTATTTTTTTTTAAAAAAAAAAGACTTATTTATTTATTTTAGAGATGGCGAGAAGGGCAGTGGGAGAGAAAGTCTTAAGCAGACTCCACACTGAGCATGGAGACTGACTTGGGGCTTGATCCCACAACCCTGAGATCAGGAGCTGAGCTGAAACCAAGAGTCAGATGCTTAATGGACTGTACCACCCAGGTGCCCCTGTGCCTATATGCTTTAACTACCACCCACCCTTTACTCATTCTGTGAGTTTTCTTTGGTGCATTAGAAGAGATGTATTATGTGTCGATCACAATGTAGCAATGTAACTAAATTGTTGTACTCTAAGATTATTTACTACCCAATCTGTATTCTGATTTCCCAACATGTCCCCCAATATATTTTAACACCAATATTTAATCCCTATTAATAGCACATTTGATGCTATTAGTAGGCCTATAATACCCAGCTATTACATGTCAACCATATATTTTTATTTTTAAATAGCTTTTCTAGGGCTGTCTCAACATCCTTATTTAGGCATTTGTTGGTTTTGAGGGTGAAACTTTTTGAGAGTTTTGACTATTTCATTTCAACCTCAAAATGAATTTTTCCAATGAGGAGACTTCATTTTTAAACTCACACTTGCCAATGTTCTTAGGTAAAAAATTAGAAGATTCTGGTATTGAACCTTCTAACTCTCTGGCAAGGTATAGCTCAAAGGACAAGAATCTGGAAGGCTGGAGAGAAGTTGCTAAGGGAGACAAAGGCTATCCCTCATAAATAAGGAATTTTGCTGAGTCACAGCTGTCCTTCTGCGTTTTCAGAAAAAATAATGAGAATTAGTGGAACCATGCAGACATGAGATCTCCGTACCTCACAGAGCTGACTTCTAGGAAGGGGTGATGCATTTTCAGCATGGGGTTCGGAAGGGTGGTATGGCACATTAGCACCATGAGCACTGACGACTGAATATGGCTTTGTTACTAGGTCTGCAGCTACATCCTCCACAGGTATTCTAATGGTTGTCCCGCGGGAAAATGTCTGAGTAGAGTTGCAGAAGACAATTATAGGACATGCAGTAGGACCTCTTCCTCGTTACTTTGTGCTTTAAAAATTAAATAAAGTCAAGTAAACATTTTTCTTTCTCCTCTTCAGTTTCCTGAAGCAAAAAACAACAAAGAAATTAAGCGGTTTGGAAAAAAAAATTCCTTTGTTTTACATTAATTACTGAACTGAAATCACAAAATTATGACCTTTCTTCCCTTAATAATTTGTATCAGTGGGAATACTTAGGTCGTAAAACGACTTTGGGGAGAATGGTGTCCTATGTAAATAGGACATCTACTACCTTCTGTAAGAGCATCATTCATTTCTAGGGCCAGGGCACATATTTTGTCAAAATAACTAGAGCCTAACCTACCTCTCCCAGGCAGGTTTGGAGTAGGAGAGGGAGTGGAGGGAGGAAATTGTAGAGAAGTGAGTGGAAAACAGCGATTCAACACTCAGCACGAGGTGTGGGTCAGAAAGCTCCTTGGATTAACCTTACCCATTTTCTAGTCTTACTGCTTCGCTTGTCAGTTAAGTGACCTTGGAGAAGTACCCCCTTGTCCTCATCTGCAAAGTCAAAGGTTGGGATTAGAGCTAGATGGTCTTTGAATGCCTTTTAAGACCCGACAACCGGGACTGTCTTTTGTAATTCTCTGGTACAGCTTTGCACTTGCTTCATCCAAGACAATGCAAAGTGGTGTGTGTTTTTCGTACGGGTCTGTTGAAAAATATCCAGGCACCTTCCTTTTAAAACAACTCTCTTTCCTACATTCATAGCATTCTTTAAAAATAGTTATGAGACTAGTTGGTCAGAATAATGTGCTTCTAGAAATATCTGGTGGCAGAAGGCCACCGATTGATCAGATGCATTACTTCTTTCTCCTTAAGGACTACATATTGGCCAGAGTATGACTCCATATGCTTTCCTTCCTTCCTTGCCTCCTTTGTTTCTTTTTAACAGGATTTAATTCACATTCTTTTTCTTTCAAGATTTTATTTATTTGAGAGAGAGAGTGAGAGATCACAAGCAGGGGGGAGGGGTAGAGGGAGAAACAGATTCCCCGCTGAGCTGGGAGCCTGGTGCAGGACTCCATCCCAGGACCCTGGGATCGTGACCTGAGCCAAAGGCAGATGCTTAACCGACTGAGCCACCCAGGCGCCCCACTTTATTTTTCTTGCATAAAACTGTGGCGGCCACAGCTGGAGCCAGGGTCCTCTGCACAAGATGGTCAGTGAATTCCTGATAGGGAGACTTGGTGAACAGTCTCTTTCCAGAGGTCAGGGGTAAGATAGCTGTAGGTCTTGGAAATGGCATCAAAAGTGGCCTTGGCAAAGTTTCCCAGGGTGGCAGTTCAGCCCCTGGCCTAGGTGTAGCACTGGCCACTACTGGCCATCATCAGAAGCTCCTTGGTCACAGGTTCTGAGGCAACCCCCCTGGGGGCAGGGATGAGGCGCACCAGCACAGAGCCACAGCAGCGGGTCACCTTGGTTGGGACAGTGTGGTGCTTGCCAACCTTATTCCCCCAGTAGCCTCGCTGCACGGGGATGATGGAAAGCTTGGCCAGGAGGATGGCCCCACGGATGGCAGTGGCTACCTGCCTGGAGCACTAACACCCTGAGGTATCCATTGTGATCTCCAGTGGCAACAAATGTCTTGAACCCGGTCTGCTGGCCAGCACAGGGCTGCTTTTGCACAGGCATCCTCTTCAAAACCTCGTCCTCAAGGGATGCCCCCAGGAAAAAAGTCAGTGACCTCAGATTCCTTGATGGGGAAGAAGAGGAGACGGATCTCCTCCAGGGACTTGATCTTCATGTCCTTGAGCAGGTGGCCCCGCTTGGTGACAGGGATCCACTCCTTGTCCTCAGTCTTGCCTCTGCCAGCTCTGCAGTCCCAGCCTCGGCCCTGCCAGGGCCCCCCCACTATGGTGGAGACCTCAGCCGGGATGCTGCTGCCACCCATTCCAGGTTCCCCAGCCCCTCCAGGGCCCTCCCCCAGCACCAGATGTCATCCATTTGGTGTTTTCTTGGAGAAGAAGCTACTTTCCTTTCTTTAAGCCTGATCCCAGGTAGTTCACTCTTCATCAGGACTGTGGATGAAACTATACGAAAGGTGAAGTAAGCTTCTCTTTCAAGTCAGGAGAGTGAGGCTATGTGCACTTACCTCCCTGCTAAGATTCCCCTGGATTAAAAATAAACAAGTACAAAAAAAAGTGTGTGAGGGGAAAGGATAGAAGCCAATGGAGTGGAGATTAAAAAAAAAAAAGTCTGAAAGAAAGGTAAAAGGGGAAGATTATGGTTGGATTAGGCAGAAAGTACCACAGGCTAGAATATACGAGATAAAATGGCAATTAGAAACTTGAGAAAAAGCAGATTCTGAACAATGAAGTCATAGGCCACACATGAAGCAAACTACATCCAGGCATGAATATAAGCAGTTAACAGAGTGGAAGAAAAGGCAATCCATTTGACCTTGATGCTAGAAATAGCCTAATTTGAGAGACCCAGGGGTTATAACACTGGGTTCATGGAAAATGTCATCCTAGCATATTAATATTAAACAATGTTCATATCGATCATAAAATATATGCAGCATATTGGCTTGTTTCCATTTTGTATTTTAATAAATATATTTTTTAAAACAGTTTTAGATTTACAGAAAAATGTAAAGATAGTAGAGAGTTCCCCTATTATTAGCATCTTATGTATTATCCATGTGTTATAATGAATGAATGTTGATACATTATCATTAACTAAAGTTCATGTTTTATTAGATTTCTTTACTTTTTTCCTAATGTCTTCTATTCCAATTACATTTAGTCATCCTGTCTCCCTAGACTCCACTTGACCATAACAGTTTTTCAGGCTCTCCTTGTTTCTGATGACCTTGATAGGCTTGAGGAGTACTGGTCAGGTGTTTTGTAGAATGTCCCTCACTGGGGATTTGTCTAATGTTTTCCTTATGATTAGATTAGGGTTATGGGTTTTGCAGGGAACACCACAAAGATCAGCCATTTTTGTCACATCAAACCAAGGGTACATACTATCAACATGACTTATCGACTTATCACTCTTACTGACCTTGATAACCTGGCTGAGGTAGTGTTTGCCAGGTATCTCCAATGTAAAGTTACCCGCTCCCCCATTCACACTGTACTCTTTGGAAGAAAGTATATAGGCTTTTTAACTTCTTCTTCTTTTTTTTTAAGGTTTTATTTATTTATTTGTCAGAGAGAGAGAGAGAGAGAGAGCACAAGCAGTGGGAGCGGCAGGCAGAGGGAGAAGCAGGCTCCCCGCTGAGCAGGGAGCCTGACGTGGGGCTCGATCCCAGGACCCTGGGATCATGACCTGAGCTGAAGTCAGACACTTAACCGACTGAGCCATCCAGGCGCCCCAAGGCTTTTAACTTTTAAAGTCAACCTGCAGTCAAACTAGAAAAGAATATTTTTTGGTTGCAGTACAGAATGTAAATATTGGCAACTTTGTTGGTGGTAAAGTGGTGTGGACAACAATGAAAGGCAGAGGAAAAGTGGAGCAATGGGAAGGGGGGCAATACCTTCATTTTATAGAAGAGGAAACGCACAGATACTCTATTAAAAGAAATAGAAATTAGAGTCCTTATTTGAAAACATAAAAGTTTAGTTCTAATAGAGGAAATAAAAAGCTATCATTGCTATTGAAATTTGGAAGAGAAGGATAGTATGAGATACATGCTTATTTTCAAACTGTGGAATCAACTGATATTCACTAAAGTTGGTAATCTAAGAAGAGAGATAATAGAGTGCAGTGGAAGGAAACACCAAATGATCTCACCCTGGATGAAACCAGAGTTTTCACCTGTAGAGGGGACTGGAGTTAAGCAAGGAGAAGAGGAAAGACTGTTGCTTTTCATTGGAAGTTCTTTTATACTATTGCATTTGCTACCATGTGCACAAATTGTTTGCTTTAAAACCAGAGATGATGTGTAGGGTGGTGCCAGGACTCATAGTAGACCACCTAATATGACCCCTTTTGCTAACCCATCTTCGGTGATCCAAACCAACCAGCCATTCACACAAACCACGCTACCACGAGGTGTTTTGTTGAGGCAGGAACGTTACTTCTGAGAAAGTAAGAGGGTAATCTTAGGTCTTTGATTTGTAGGAAAAGCATTACAAACAAAACAAAAGAAAACAAAACAAAAAACAAAACTCCTTTTGTTTCCCTTGAAATAAGGATTAGGAAGATTTCAGTTGCGAAAGGGAAATTGGCTGAAAGATGCATCAACTGTTTCTTGTTGAAAAGTATTGGCAGTCAGTGGAAATCCTCTGTGTGTTTACTGTGTTTAGCATTTATACAACATGTTTCAGTTTAAAAGCCCTTTACTGTCATTAGTTAATTACCTCCCAAGGGCTGCAGGGTAGTTGCAGGGAATACCGGAACCAAGCCAGGTTTTAGAGCTGTAAGATGTACAAGTGTCTCTACCGGCCCCATTTCAGCTGTAGTTGTTACACCGTTTCCCACACAGGGATTGATTGGTTAATGCGTGGTTACTCAATCTCTAAAGTTCCTTTTTTAAACTTGACATCTCAATAAGCACAAGTTACTGAATCAGAAGTGAACTTATCCCAATAGCATCTCTTGTAAGTGTCTTGAAAATCAAAAGTGGTAATAGTTTTAGGTTTATCTTTAAATAAGAATCTCCAAAGTGAAGCCTAAATACTGGCACTTATTAATAGTGCCCTGGATAATTCTAGAGTAGAGCCAGGCTTGAGAAAACCACTGACTTAAATGGCCAATCAAAGCGCCTTCCCTTATCCCCAACAATATTTATATCTACAAAGAAAATGAAATACAACATTTGGCTAAGCAGAACTATTGTTAATAGATGTTACATCTTGTTTTGTATCAAATACATATTTTACATTATAAAAATGCTAAAGGGGTGCCTGGGTGACTCAGTTGGTAAGTGTCCGACTCTTGGTTTTGGCTCAGGTTGTGATCTCAGGGTCGTGAGATCAAGCCCTGCATTGGGCTCTGTGCTCAGTGCAGTCTGCTTAGAAGTCTCTCTTTCTCCCTCTCCCTCTGCCCCTCCTCACCCAAATAAATAAACAAATCTTTAAAAAAAAGTGCTAAAGAAATTTGGGGAATATAGAAGAGTAAGTATGTATGCCTCTGAGTATATAAAAAGTTATCACAAAAAGAATCACTGTTGATGTTTCACAATTTTTCTTTCCATTTTATCTTTATGTTTTGTCTTTTAAAAAAATTACTGGCATCGCTGTTATCAGATTCCATAAACAATTTTGTATCTTGTTTCTCAAGTTTACCATTATAATAAGGATTTTCCACTGTTCTGTGATTCAAAAGATCATCTCTAAAAACAAAATCTACTGAAATGAGGCAAACAGGGAAATTTATATCCACAATTGACCCAAAATAGAAATTCAGGTACTTTCAGACAAGAGGTCCCCATGTATATTCTCTACCCCATGTCCCTTTAGAACACTTCAGACCAGCAGGAACTAGATTGAAAGACATGCTCCATTTCTGTAGTCAAACCTTGACTATATTTGGTGTGTGGTGCCCTCTACTGGTTATCCTGGGACTGTGCCCTCTTTCTGTTTGTAAACTATAGGTATTGGTATGGACCCTAAAGAAGGTGGTTAGATTGCATGTGTACATGTCTGAATTTTGTTTGTCCTTGTTGTTTGTATTTTTATTTACATCTGTTTCCCTAATATAGAATTGAAGCTATTTAAATACAGGAGCTGACTGTGGGTCTGTTTCTTTCTTATTCATCCAGCAACATTTTAGAGTCTACCATGTGCCAGGTACGGTGCTACCAGGCTGGGGACGCAAAGATGAGATCTTCACCTTCAAGTGGCTCATTAGCTAGTGGGAGTGTCACAGCCAGGTGGGATAACCTACTTACTGAGTCCTGGACCGTCCAGCGGGAGAACTTGATTCCATGTAGATGCTTGTTCTCCTCTCTCTAGGAAAATCATCCTCTTCAATTAAGCATGCAGAGACACGTGTAGCAGAGCCAGGAAGAAAGGGGACACCTTCCTAGCAGGGCAGATCTACCAAATCAATTCTGGCAATCAGTGGGGTTGACAGATGTCATAGCTTGTTCTCAATTTATTTAGAAAATTGAAATTTATGGTGGACTAAACACATTAAGAAGATAAAATGAGTGACAATAATTCAGAGGTTTAATTGAGCCCCTAGAAAGGAATAAACATCATTTTCTAGAATGTATACTTTATATAATACATACCTAACGAAGGAAGGTAACTCTTACATTTTGCAGGGTTTTTTTTTTTTTTTTAATAGAGGGCGGAAAAGAGAGAGGTGGGGGAAAGAGCAGAGGAAGAGGGAGGGAGAGAATCGTAAGCAGGCTCCATACCCAGAGTGGAGCCCAACATGGGGCTGGATCTCATGACCCTGAGATCAGACCTGAGCCGAAATCAAGAGTGCATCACTTAACTGACCGAGCCACCCAGTCATCCCATACATTTTGAAAGCACTTTTGCATTTGGAATTTTACTTTGCTTTTTGGGGGAGGAAATGCATATGAAACTAACTGAGTTCTTCTAATCTGAGGAAGGCCTGAAGCACAGGACAAAGTGGGGCTATCTCTAAAGTATTCATGATCACTTCCTTGCTACATACATAAAGAGAGCACCTTGCTCTCTCTACATTATGTACGATTATGCAAGATGATCTGTAGACTGGCAAATCTCTCTTTTTTAACCTGAGCACCTTGATGATGACATTGAGTCTACAAGGTTGGCTCCATACGGCAACAGACCTAAGCATGACTATATAATATTTGTCACAAATATGGAACCAACAATTGTTCATTGTGCAGTCTTAGACAGGTAACTTAATTTTTCTCTTTAATTTCCCTCATTTGGAAAGGATATAGCCTAGCTCATTGTAAGGAGGAGAACTAAGGCATGTAAAAACATCCATCAAAATACTTAGCACACAATAGCTGCTCAGCAGAGCATGATTGAGATGCATTGTGGGCTCTGGAGCCAGGCTGCTTGGGTTTGAATCTTGGCTCTACTCTCTTTTTCAGTGGTGTGACCTTGGGCAAGTAACTTTGACTTTCTGGGCCTCAGTTTCCTTATCGGTAAAGTGGGGGCAACAGTACTGCCTACATCATAGTCCTCTTAGGCAGATAAAATGAGTTAATACATGTAAAGTGCTTTGGACCATTTATTAATATATAGGACTTACTAGAATTTAATTATTATTTTATTTTAAAGATTTTATTTATTTATTTGACAGAGAGAGACACAGCGAGAGAGGGAACACAAGCAGGGGGAGTGGGAGAGGGAGAAGCAGGCTTCCTGCGGAGCAGGGAGCCCAGTGCAGGGCTCCATCCCAGGACCCTGGGATCATGACCCGAGCCGAAGGCAGACACTTAACGACTGAGCCACCCAGGTGCCCCTAAAAGTTAATTATTATTTTAATTGCTATTCATTTTAGCTTTGAGAGACACCTGCATCTTTTTGAAGTTGCATATTAAAGTCAGAGACAGACATCTTCTCCTATGCATAAAACACAACCGTTCAGTGCTGTCAACACCAACTGTTTTCAGCAGCTTTCTATTGTTATGGTTTTGTAACCAGCTCTCCTTTGGTAAGTCCTCAGAGTCCGCGGTAGGAATTACTTTGTTTATGTTAAGTTTGGCTGCTTTGCTTTATGATAGTCATTTTTAGTTCTTGACCTCCCTAAGTATTTATGAATTCCCTAAAGAACATGGGGAGGAACAAAGAGTTATTTGCAGCAAATTAGGCAAGCACTGTGAAATTAGGACTCCCCTTTGTAACCCTCCTGTCACTTACTCTCCAAAATAATCATAGGATGCTGTGGTTTTTTCCAGATGAAGCCCTGGACATTTAGTTTCAGTCTCATTAGGTCTTTTCTTCAGTGGTGATTTTGTTCCCCCTCTTTAATACACAGTGCCAATGTGCTACCTACAGGCCACATAAATGGGGTACAAAGAAGGTCTCCAAAGAGTCTGAACAAAGAGCTAGACAAGGCTATAACTAACTAACTCACTACAACAAGAATCCGCCTGTGCTAACCGCTATTAAGGTGACACAGAGGGAAGGGTCTTCTGAGAGCTTAGGGAGAGGTTTAAAAAGAGGCCACATGATTATTGAACCTTGAAGAATGGCAAAGGAGGAGAGGGAATGCAATAGAAGCAGAGAGAACAAGGTGAGCAGGGGCTCGTAAAAATGCATGGCTTGTCTGGGGAGCAGCAGATGGTCCCATGTTGTTGGAGTGGGAGGTGTGTAGGTGGGGGCTTAGGAGATGAGGAAGAGGGGGCCCTGGTTCTTCACGGGGTCCACTCATCCAGCTCTTCTCAGGTTCTGGGGAAGGGGATGATGGGGCTTCTCTGACAGCTCTCTCAGGATCGGGTCTTAGGTATAGCCCCCCCATTTCCTCCTTCTCCCTGCAGGCTTCTCTTGGCCTCAGCCCATATATCCTTTTAACCTCTGCACTTAGAAAGCCATTGTTCTCCTCTCTTTTCCAATAGGCTTTGCTGGTGTGGCGTTGACTAACCTGCTGCCTATTGCGAAATGAATGGAGGATGGAATGGCCTGAGACTTTGTACAAAACACTGGCCCCTCAGGATAAAAATCTAAGCCTAAGCAAGTGGGAACAGGCCCAGGAGCATGGCTAGTTTCTGGGGAATAGGAAAGAGATAACAATGAAGGAAGAAAATGATGTTTGGCACATAGCTGGTGCTCAATCAATATTTGTTTGATACAGGAATTAAGGGATGACTTGATGGACTGTCAGGTATTGCAAGGTGTCTCAGGTCTTGTGGGGTAACTGAGGTATTGCCACCTCTGTCAGAAACTTCCTATTTGGGAAAGAGGAAGGAAGGAAGAAGATATCTGTGTATTCTGGCTCTCCATGCATTTGTGCTGAGGCCAGATTTCTTCTGGAGTTAGGAGAAAACTACCTTGACTGGTAGTTTTCTCTTTCAGCAGAGAAAGAAGTGTGTGTGTGTGTGTGTGTGTGTGTGTGTACGCATGCATGTGCGCACACATGCACATAATACAGAAATACAAATAGTGACCCAATTATTTATTTCCTTAACTCATGACAAGACCTGACTACCACAGGTTACAAACTATTCCTTTGCCAGGATGCCAAGAAAAAAAAAAGTTAAAAACGTCAAGAGAGCTCAGTTTGATTTGGTAAACGTATGTGCTCAGCACTTAGGATACAAAGAAGACTTGGTTCTAATCTCAAAGGGCTTTCAATATGGGTGGACATAAAAGCCAAACAGAGTATTTAGTGCAAGGGAGATAGTGCTCTAACAGAGGTTAGCTCAGGGCCTTGCTACTGCAAGTATGGTTTGACCAGCTGCAGCAGCATGTCCTGGAAAAACCTGTGGGAAATGCAGACTCTCTCTCTCCAACCCAGACTGACTGAATGTGAATCTGGGCTTTAACGAGATTGCTAGGTGAATCATATGCACATTAATATTTGAGAAGTACTGGCCTAGGGTGCGGGGATGGGATGTGGGAGTGTTTCTTAAGGAAGTAAATCCTGAGCTATGTTTTGAGAATGACTAGGATTCACTTGGGTGGTTTAAGAAACAGACAGAACAGTGTAAGTAAAAGTTCAGTGGCATGAAGAAGCGGAGGGATGTTTGGGGACTTAAAACTGCTCACCAAAAGGGAGAGAGCATGGGAGAGGAGGGAGAAATGGAGGAAGATGGCAGGTTAGGCAGTGGCCAGATCCTGCTGCACATGCTCTAGGTTACGGAGCTTTGCCCTGACCCAATCCATAAGAGAGACCCGTGATGACATGTTCAGATTCGTGTTTAGAACACTGCAGCCCTGAGAAGCCTGAGAAGGTCAAGGCCAAAGGGCAGAGAAATTATTTAGGAAGCCACAGCAATAGTGTAGGAGAGAGAGAATGAGAGTAGTGCAGGTACCGCAGGTAGTGCAGTGGGAATGGAGAAAAGGGAACAAGTTTAAGATGTTTTAAGAGGTAATAAGCCGATGAAAGACTTCAGTGTGGACAGGGGAGGGAGGAGAAGCCTGTGTCTTGACTAGATGAATCGTGCAGGCTTCCAGCTAGGATTAGTGGGTGGTTGCTCATGACACCACTAAAAGAGATGAAAGAATAAGGATGAGCAGGTTTGAGGAGGGAAATCATGAGTTCAGTTTTCAACATGTTCAGCTCAGGTGAATAGAAAACATGTATAGGAAGGGGGGAAAAAAGGAAGAAGAAAACAAGAGTGGAGAACCGGGTGAATCAATAGGGGTGGAGAAGGAAGGCGATGAGGAAGAAACAATGCCCTGTCAGGGTTTGGGGCTACGGTAATACACATGGTGTATCCGTGAATTTTTCCTCTAGTCCTATCTCCACAGGCTGCCGTCTTGGAACTTGGTTCCAGCAACTGAGCGGACCCCAGAAAAGAGAAAATGGTTTTGATTCATGGTTTCCTATCCTGTGATCAACCCATTGTTGACACTATTTGCTCTACTAAAATAATAATAATAACAATAACCTGGAGTTAAGCTGCGGCAGGGTCAGAACGAACAATTGTCTTTTTCCATATTGCCCTGTGGGGTGAATAATTTTGCCCACTTCCCCAATACTACTTCCCAAGTGGCAAGAATACAGTACCAATATGTGTGGGGGTTTGCGTACGGTCATTTTTCAAGTTCTGGACGACTTCTGCCACAGATCTTCTCTGTCTTTGAACTTTTACAGCCCCTTTATTTTGCACCTTAAAATTCAGAAATTAGTAATAGCTTGTCTTGGATCATTCCCATGATTATTTCCTATTCAGCAATCTGTTCTCCTCGGCTCACACAGTTGTAAAAATCGTCCGGGACTTCTGCGTCTCCACAGCAAAACAGTCCATAAGTACTTTTAACATTTTCTGTACAGTCGTAACCAGCCAATAAGAAGCAAAAGGTCGGCACGTGGTTTATTAGTTTGGGCAGGAGGAAGGTATTCCCACCCGATCCTTTCCGCTCTTGCCAGGATCAAACATGGCGGGCCTCACCCAGAATTTCCCGAACACCCAGTTCGCTTTCCCGTGACCCTAGTCAGTCTTTGGCGCTCCTTTTTCCACCTTCCTTCCTCCTCTGCGGCTCCAAGAGGGTCAGCACCCCGGAGCGTGACAGCGGACCTGCTTCCCGCCCCCACCCGAGGGCCCGCCCACCAGCCAGCGCTAACCAATCGCAGGCCGCGTTGCGCCGGCTGGCAGCGCCGGCCGGCCCCGCCCCTCAGCCTCACTGTGGCCTGCGGCTCCCGGGCCGGTAGCGCCGCTTTCGGTCGCGCGGACTGGTGGTGTGGAATCGCGGGTCCCGGGTGTTCGCCGCCGGCCACAGCTCAGCCCAGCGCCGCCGAGCCTGTGAGCCCCGAGCCTCCGCCATGGACTTCGAGGACGGTAAGCAGAGCCTTTGGCTGGTCGCCGCGGCGGGCGGGAGGCAGGGTGGCCGCCCCGGGGGTCTGTTTACGGTCTCAAGATGGCCGTGTGGGCTTTGTTCTGCGGGCCCGGAGGCCGCCCGCCCGCCGCGGGCCCAGTGCCCGGAATCGGCCTGTGTGGGGACCCGCGGCGCCCTGTCGCGCCCGCCCGGCGCCGGGTGCCGCCGGGGACCTGGGAGTTCCGTACCGGCCTCGGTGCGGGGAAGGGCGCGCCCAGAGCACCACGGCCTCCGGACTCGGGCCCCGGACTCGCGCTCCGGACTCGCCCCGGCCGCCGTGCGTGGAAATTGCCCCGACGCCTCCAGCTCCCCGGGGTCGGACAGAGGGGTGAGTGGGGCCTCCCCCGCCTCGTCTCGCGTTCGCCCCACAGGGCGGCGACCCCGCTCGTCCGTTTAGTAAATCCTCTACCAGGTTGCTTCTTACCAGACCAATTTTCAGAGGCTCGTTCACAGTGGATGTCTCTTGTCTTAGTTTAAGCTGAGTTTAAAGGGCGTCTGTAAGTGACAAGCATAGGTAGGTGTAGATATCTGTACAGAATGGAAACTAAGATATTACCGGCTAGCAAACTAGGATGTTTATCCGCCAAAGTGACCTGGTCGTTAATCCCTAATTTGAAATACTTCTGTGAACCAAAGCATTTTTCGTCTGGATTGTGTATGGATGGGACTTAAGTTAGAATTCTGGCACAGCATCACATGCCCTTCAAATTCAGGTCTGTGCACAGCCGCTTGGGTTGGACTTATCGTTTAAATAAACTGTATTTCAGCAATACCTTTCAGTTGTCTCTAACACTAGTTCTTTAAACCATTTTCACGGGCTCACAAAGTAAAATTAATTTCGTCTTCACCTTGTCTTCAAATCTTGCCTAACTTTTATAGGAATTGGTGTCAAGATAAAATGCGTCGGTAATGACAGCATTAGGGAGAGGTGAAGAAGGGTTTGAATGATTAAACTGGACTTAATCCTGAGTAGCCAGACGTTTCTAATAAAACAGATTCACTAACTAGTTGTAAGTCCGAAACCCAACCAAAACCTGGTTTTCTTTAACATTGTATGTAGTGTGAGGTTAGCATGTGAGTCTGACTAGATGATCTTTTGATCTTTGATTTGATCTCATGCCACAAAGAATTAAAGCTCCCAGATCTAAGTATGTGAAAGGGTACTAGAATAACCCTTTTGTGGATCCTTTTAAATTACTTTGAAATAGGAAGTTCAGCTCTTAAGACTAGCACACTGGTGTTTTTGTTTGTTTTGGTTGGACTTTGACTCATTTTGGCATAGATACCTTTAAACTATGAATATTTGAAGTGCCAAAGCTAGGAATGAAACTTAAAAAAAAATACATTATCGTATTTTCATGCCAAAGTTTGATGACAGTATCAACACCCAAGGTACAGCGGGAGCTCCCTAGGTGGGGGGAGGGAACAATGGGAGTGGTGTCTCTGCCCCCGCCCCTCGCCCCCGCAGGAGAATCCATTTTCTGTAGAGAATTGAAAAACAATAATAAAACTTGGTATGTTTGCTTTTATTGTCACCATGTGCCTACAATTCCAAACAGTGTCAGTAATAAAATTATAAACAGTTGTCAGTGAGAAAATACTCCCCCTCTCTCTTGCTTCCTCTTAGCCTATACTGCTGTATTTGGGAGTGGAATTTGACTAACAATATGTCTGAATCTAATCCTATGTAGTGTAGCTGGACTCTTTGTATCCGAGTGATCACTATATTAACTTCCTTTCTTTTAGTATTTATTAGTAAAATTAATTAAATGATTTAACGATTGCCAAGTCAGTTTTGACTTGGAAATTGCCAATATGGTTTTTGGTGATGCCATATCCTGGGTAGATACAGCACAGGCATACACATACATATGTGCATATGCATTCTCCAATAAAATCTTGAAAACCTTAGAGAGCAAATAGGTAAAAGAACTATATTAACCTTGAAAAAATTACATGTTACATAGAATCAATTCTCAGATGGCCCTTTTTGCAATATTTGATACATAATTTAATCTATCTGCTTTCCCTTTGTTACCCTGTATAAATCAGTACTGGATTCCTCTTTTGGCAATTATATATCAGGTGTTATAAGCTAATTTTTACATTATCATAATTTGGATGATAAACCTGCCTCTTGGGGAGATAGTGAAGAAGAGGAAGAGATCTGTGTTTTCCCATATGAAATATTTGTAATTATTTATACCCCAATTTTGCAGATAAGTGAGTTAATGGTATTTTTAAAAATTGTGTTTCATTTGAATAGATGAGTATGTAATTTCAGATTTTCGCTAATGTTGTACTAATTTCTTTCTGTTAAATGTGTCTTCATAGATTACACACACTCTGCTTGCAGAAATACTTATCAGGGCTTTAATGGTGAGTATCCTCTTTCATTTGTTCTTAAATGTGTTAAGGGAATGCATTTCAATTTTTCTCCACATGCACATAAAGTAACAATGTAAAAAGCCAGTTCTACCTTGTTTCAGTCATTGTGTTGTCTCTTGATGTATCACTGCTCCGTGTTAATGTTGTCATACTGTGTATAGTATTTGAATTAGGGAATTTGGGATCAGAAAAAGTTAGGGCTATTCAGATTAGTTTGACTCTTTGTTTTATTTGAATTATGATCCCTTTAATTTATTCCAAAAGGCCTTGACTACATTCTGAGTGATGAGTTACGAGAAACTAGCTGAGTTATTTTTGCTGAATGAGAAGCTTTGGTATTGAATAATGTAGATTAAGTGGCTTATTGGCTTGGTTTTATATTCCTTCTAATGTAATGCATTTTGACTTTGTTTCTGAGGTCATTTGCTTTAATGTGTCGAAAGGTGTTAGTATATAAAGAGCTGTCTAGAGGAGCACATGAAGAAGCCTGATTATTTACTGACTTAAGTGTGACGTTAGAGTTGTGACTACAGAGCTAGATAAAATCATAGGAGGTATGCGGAATACAATTGGATGTTATTTTATTAAAGTTAAGATTCTGCCAGGCAGGATGATAACATAAAAAAGAATGTGGAACAATTCAATGAGGTTAAAAAAAGGACCCCATAGTGGAAGTAAATATCCTGATTGCCCGAGAAATGGAACAGAATATAATATATTCGTAAAATAAAACTGAAGCAAATGTACTACTAAGTAAAGCTGTGCCATTTTATGAGAATAATTACTATCTAGTTAATTTCTTTGTATCATCTCTAAGAGTTTAGAGAAATTTTGTACTTGATATGGGCTAAAAAGGCTCAAGATATAGGAAGTGGTCAGTATATATTGAATGCTGAAGAATATAGTTGTTTTTTTGTTTTTTTTCTTTTAAGCTTTTATTTTTAAGTAATCTCTACACCCAGCCTGGGGCTGGAACCTGCAACCCTGAGATCAAGGAGTTGCACGCTCTACCAACTGAGCTGGCCAGGCCCCCCTGAAGAATGCAGTTTTTTTTTTAAAGAATTTATTCATTTGAGAGAAAGAGAGCACAAGATGAGGGGGAGAGGTAAAAGGAGAGGGAGAAGCACACTGCACGCCGAGCTGGGAACCCAGTGGATGCGGGGCTCCATCCCAGGACCTGGGGATCAGGACCCAAGTCGAAGGCAGGTGCTTAACCCACTGAGCCACCCAGGTGCCAAGAATACCGTTTTGAACAGGAGAGTGACATAATAAAATTAGCAAAGGAAGTTTGATTTGTATCCACACAGGTAGATTGAAAACTGGAAAGTTAGGAGTGCCTGGCTGGCTCAGTCGGTAGAGCATGCAACTCTTGCTCTTGGGGTTGTAGGTTCAAGCCCCACATTTGGTGTAGAGATTACTTAAAAATAAAATCTTAAAGAAAAAAAAAAGAAAACTGGAAAATTAGCTAAAAAACCATTTCATAAATTTAGGTGTTAGGACTTAAAGACCCTGAACTTGGGAGATGACAAAATTAATTTTTTTTTTAAAGATTTTATTCATTTACTTGAGAGAGAGAGCAAGAGAGAGACCACAAGTGGGGGAGAGGGGCAGAGGAGAGGGAGGAGCAGATTCCCTGCTGAGCAGGGAGCCCACGTGGGACTCGATCCCAGGACCCCAGGACAGTGACCTGAGCCAAAGGCAGATGCTTAACCGACTGAGCCACCCAGGCACCTGACAATAATAATTTTTAAAATATTAAGAAGTTTCTAGAGAAAATTAGCAGAACTTGCAAGCTAACTAGTATTGAGTAGAAAATTGAGAAGGATGAATAAAAATGGGTCCAAGATTTTAAACTGGAATGAGTAGGACTAAAACTTTCACCAAAGAGATTTGGAATGATGGAAGGCTTCAGTTTCTAGTAGTGTTTAACAGAGAGTTGGACTTAATGTCTAAATGTAGGACCTCGAAATGCAGAATCATACCAGTCCAGAAGTTTGTCTTAATGTACGGTCATCATGCTATACATTATATCCCCATGACTTATTTTTTTATAACTGAATATTTGTACTTCTTGATTCCTTTTGCCCACCTCTACCCTCTCCTCTAGTAACCACCAATCTGTTCTCTGTATCAATAAGCTTGGTTTTTGTTTTTGTTTTTTGGTTTGTTTAGATTCCATATACATGTGAAATCATACAGTATTTGTTTTTCTTTGTAACTTATTTCACTTAGCATAATGCCTTCAGGGTCCATCAGTGTTGCAAATGGTAAGATTCGATTCCTTTTTATGGCTGAGTCCTATTCCATTGTATATCTATACCCCATCTTCTTTATTCGTTCTTCAGTGGGCACTTAGGTTGTTTCCATAACTTAATTATTGTAAATAAAGCTGTAATGAACATGGGGATGTATATATTTTTTTGGATTAATGTTTTACTAATGTTATGACTTTCATTTTTTTCTCTTAATGTAAGTTTCAACATTGTGATTGTTAAATTCCCCTGGAGAGCTTTTTCAAAGTGTATCTGTTCAGGTCATACTCTAGTCCTCTTGAATCTTAATTTTAGACAAGTGGTCCCTAGTTGTGCATGTTATGAAAAAGTACTCTGAATGATTTTGGAATGTGCTGCTGGTTAAAGATCATTATTTGACATTATTTTGAGGTGTAGATTATCTACATTTTGTAAATGAGGAGCTTAATTTCAGAGATATAATTTGACTTCATTTAACAAATATTTCTTGAGTGAATGCTGTATATCAGATACTATTCTAGGAGCTGGCAGTATAGCAGCCCATATTCTTGCCCTTGGGGGGAGCATACAATCTAGTGGGATGAAATGGAAAGTAAACAAGATAAAGAAGTAATATATATTGTATGTTAGATGGTAATAATTGCTTAGGAGAAAAACGACAGAGGGAAGGGGTGGTGGTGCTAGTAGTGGTGATGTTGGTAGTATGTGTGTGTTTGTTGGGGAAGGACTTATTAAGGAGGTGACATTTGAGCACAGATTGGACTAGGTGAAGATGCAAGCTATGGGGCTATCTAGAGGAAGAATGCTGTAGGCTTTAGAATATAAAAGATGTGTAGTTACCAAATGAAGCCATCAATACAATTCATTGTTAGCGTTGTATTTTTCAGTGACTGAGATGAAGTAAAAGATACTGGAAAACCTGTCAAGTTCCAAATTCCCTTCATACCATTTCTTGGAAGGAAGTTGTATTTCCAGTGTTTCCATGTTTCCTTCCTGCTTCATAATAACTTCTTATATAAATAGCAGACAAAAGTGGGAGAGCATTCCAGATAGAGGGAAAGCAGGAATAAAGATAGGGTTGAGTGCATTGTGGTTCAGAGACTCATGAAGAATGGTTTTTTGTTTTTTGGGGTTTTTTTTTTTTCTTTGTAAATAGGCTCCATGCCCAGCATGGAGCCCAACACGGGGCTTGAACTCATGATCCTGAGATCAAGACCTGGACGCTTAACTAAATGAGCCACTCAGGTTCTCCTAGACTTAAGAAGAATGTTTTGACTAGAGCAGATGATTTTTGCTAAACAGACTTTTTTTTTTCTTTTTAAATATTTTATTTACTTACTTGACTGAGAGAGATAGCAAGAGCAGGAGCACAAGCAGGGGGAGTGGGAGAGGGAGAAGCAGATCCCCTGCCGAGCAGGGAGCCTGATGCAGGGCTCCATCCCAGGACCCCGGGGATCATGACCTGAGCCGAAGGCAGACACCCAACGACTGAACCACCCAGGCGCCCCTGAACAGTCTTAAGACAAGGTTAGAGTGGTAAGAGTTGTAGCCAGAGGCACTGAAAATCAAAGATACTTTGTTTATATCTAAGAGAGAGAATAGGAAATAAAGACCTGAAAGAGTGGAGGGACTGAGGTACAGATACAGAAGAAGAGCATTCCAGGCAGAGGCAGCAGCAGATGCCAAAATGGGTGTATACTTATTGTATTCTAGGGACAGCAAGGGGCCTGGTGTACCTGGAGTGATAAGGGGGAATAGTAGATGATGAAGTTAAGAAGTGATGGGGTGAATTATGTAGGGCAGGATTTCTCAAATTCAGCAGTATTGACATTTTAGACTAGATAATTCTCTGTTGTGGGGGATGTTTTGTGCATTTTAGACTGGTTATCTGCATCCTTTGCTTTTGCACTAGATGTGAGCAGCACCTGCCCTTCGGTTTTGACAACCGAAAGTGCTTTCAGACATTGTCAAATGTCCCCTGGAAGGCAAAATTGTCGTTGGTTCAGAGCCACTGTATAGGGCCTTACAAATTATTTAAGGCTTTGGCTTTTACTTTCAGTAAGATGGGAAGCCATTGGAAGTTACTAAGCATTGAATGTGATTTAAACTTAAACTTTAACAGAATTATTTTGGCTATTTTCTTCAGAATAAACAAAGGGAGCAAAAGTGGAAGCAGGAAAACCAGTTAGGAGGCTGTTGAAGTAACGTAAGTGAGAGATGCTGGTGGCCTGTAGCAGGATGCTGGGAGTGTGGATATGGTGAAAAGTGGTCCCATTCAAGACTTAGTGTCACACAACTCATTAATTATTTTGATCCTAAGTCAGTTGTTTTTTCCTGTTATACTCCTCAGCTCCTTCCTTGTGATTTAATTGTAACAAAGTTTTAATATTTGTTGAGCTTATTTGTATGATAGAGTGATCAAAACAATAGATTTGATTTAAAACATTAGGTCAGTTTTATTTTTGAGTGAATTAGTTTCATTTAATATTAATAGTAAAGGTATAATGTTATATTCTTACAGTTTTATTTTTAAAGTGATTTTTAAGTTCATTTGGTAACCTGGAAGAATATTGTTTATATATAAGCAGTCATCTTATAGACTCTATATCCCTTTAATCACACTGATTACATATAGTATAAAGACTGTTCCTTCTTTCCTTTTTAATTAACTGAATAATAGCAGTACTATGAACAATAAGCCAAAATCATTGCCATGTAAAGGTTGTTCTCTTAATTTTTGTGTATTCCACAATGCCTGGCAAAAGGTGGGTGTTCAAGAAATATTAGTAATTTATGACTCCGTAGTGAAATAAAAACACACAGAATAAAAAACAAAGGATTTAGTGTCCAAATACAGCCTCTGTGAGCTCAAAATTGGAATTGGCAGAAATAACAAAATGCAAGACTTTTTACTTTGTGTACCTAACTGAACCTAACTCTTAAGATTATTATTTATATTTTAAAAAGATTTTATTTATTTATTTGTTTAGAGAGAGAGCACGCGAACAATGGGAGGGGCAAGGGGTAGAGAGAGAGAATCCCAAGCAGACTGTGCTGAGTGCAGAGCCCAAGGTGGGGCTCAGTCTCATGATCTTGAGATCATGACTGGTGGTGAAACCAAGAGTTGGATGCTTAACCTACTGGGCCACCTGAGCTGCCCCTTAAGATTATTTTTAATATGAGGCTTAGAAGAAGGCTTTTAATTTTGAAATTTTTATTTTAATTTCAAAATTGCCCTCTATCTGTGATAGTATGAGCATAAGTTACCAACTTTAAAGACAAATAATTGACTATTCTATTAGTCTAGAACTGTGTTGTCTAATATGGTCCATTATCTGCATCGAGCACTTACAATGTGGACAGTTGAAATTGAGATGTGTCGTAAATGTAAATTACATACCTCATAGGAAGTCTTAGTATAAAAAAAAAAAAACAATGTAAAAGAGCTCACTAGTACTTTTTGCATATTTTTTTTTTTTTAAGATTTTTTTATTTATTTGAGAGAGAGAGAGAATGAGAGATAGAGAGCACGAGAGGGAAGAGGGTCAGAGGGAGAAGCAGACTCCCTGCTGAGCAGGGAGCCCGATGCGGGACTCGATCCCGGGACTTCAGGATCATGACCTGAGCCGAAGGCAGTTGCCCAACCAACTGAGCCACCCAGGCGCCCCGAGTACTTTTTGCATATTGATAAACTTTTTGTGCTCTGTTATGCATATTGGTACGTACAAGTTTTATAAAATTCTAAATTTCACTTGAAAGATCAAATTTTATTATTGGCAGCACGTACTGTTACTTGTTTTCCTTGAACTGACAGTTTTACTTTGTTCATTTTTGAGAAAATGTCTGCCATATGCTCAAGTCTGACAACCTTAGTTTTTGAATGTTGGTCTGTCTTTCTAGTAAAAATAGTCTTCCTTGTAAAAGTGGCTAATTCAGTTAACGAAGCACTTGCACACTGGCTTTTCCTGGAGATAACTGTGCTACTTTGGTATGCAGCAAAATTGCTTTCTTTCTGTGTACTTTCTGTTTTACTAGAGAATATCAGAAAGAAAGTGTACTCAAAGGTGACGATTTAATAAAACTGATAATTCTGACTGCTTCATCAAGGACTTCTATAAGTGGAGATGGCAGTTCTCTTTTATTATTTTTTACTGCAGGTGTGCCGTGTTGAGGACTGCATTGGCTGCTAGTACAGTTCGGTGCCACTGCCTTGATTTGTGCTGTGGCACTAGCAGTTTTACGTACCAGTGCGTTTGCATGTTCAGTGCAAATGTCACCCTGTGAAAAAGGCACATAATGTTGTAGTATTATTAATGAAAATAGTTTGATCTTGTGGATCCCTGAAAGGGTCCTGGCACCTCCCAGTGGTGAACAGACTATTCCTTGAGAACTGTGGCTCTGGGGTGTAACAGAATTAATAAAAATCAGACCCTGACCACAAGACTAGTGTATATTTAAGATGAGGCCACAAGTCTCAGAATGTAAGGCAGAGTATCATAAGCACCATATAAGAGCTACAGACTTGTAGATAGTTAGAAGAAAGATATGATAGTCAACTGAGACAGTATCACTAAAAGTGTTCTTGAAAGGGTTAGTATTTGAAACGGACTTTAAAAGAGATTTCAAGAAGCAGATATTTGGGGTTTTAGAGGAGAGTGTTTCACGTAAAAGCAACAGGATAAAGCTGGAGGGGTGGATGCTTACTGAACTTTGGGAAAATCATTTCATCTGTTTGGATTTTAGCACCCTAATCTATAAAATAAGATTGAATTTTTTCTTTAAATCTATAAAATAAGATTGCTTCCAGCTTTAAAGTTGCAAGATTCTGCGTGGTATTTTTGTGAAGTTGTTGCTGTTGTCATTATTGTTGTTGTTAGGACCAGCAATATGTAAGTGATTGTAATTAAAATTTAGTGTTTAAAAAAATACAAATTAAGGTATTTGCTCTATGTATACTATTGTATATATTAGTGCATAAAATTTGGGGAGGATGGTAATAAAGGATTTTAAAGGACTTTATAGGACACATTCTAAATGGTTTTTAAATTTTTTCATTTTTAAAATCAGTAAATTCCTTTTAGCACCTCTTGTTGTATTTTTCATGTCAGAGGTTGGGATATAGGTGGAATTGCAGTGTAATAAAATATACTCAGTACCCTTAATGTATTAGAATTTTTTTTAGTGTTTTGCATTGCTAGAGTTCACATTCATTCCCTTTATTCAGAGTATTTGAGGATTTAAATGTTTGTTGAGTTGTTATTAATTACAGGCGTAGTACCACAGATTGGCCCCCTACTCCATGATTTTACTTTTTTAAAAATGTCTATTTCAGGGCACCTGGGTGGCTCAGATGGTTGGGCGTCTGCCTTCAGCTCAGGTCATGATCCCAGGGTCCTGGGATCGAGTCCCACATCGGGCTCCCTGCTCCTTGGGAGCCTGCTTCTCCCTCTGCTTCTCTCTCTCTCTCTCTCTCTGTCTCTCATGAATGAATAAATAAAATCTTTAAAAAAAATAAAATAAAATAAAAATGTCTATTTCAGTTAATATATGAACAAATTGAAATTATACTAGTTGAAAATGTGGCTGCTTCTGGGTTTTTAGACATTTTGAGGACAGTTAGATGCAAAAACTATACTTAAAACAAAAATTTTTCTTTTTGACATTATTAAATACTGACTTTTCTTGAGAGTAGGAGTTATTTATTATTGATTACATACTATGTCATTCCTAATACAGAACCTTAAAGGAGTACCCTAATCAAATAAATATTGGCTAAAGTGAAAAAAATTCTAACATAGAACTTTTTAGTTGATAGTTTTTTTTTTTGAAAAATTAAGTTTTCTTAGCAAATCTGATTTTTCAGTAGATTATTCTGTGAGTTTTTTCTGTCCATGTCTAGTGTGAGTTTAGCTTAAATGTTATTGTTGGATTGTTATCTCAGATAACTGATGTGAGTATCTCATGTTTTATGCTAAGATTCCCAAAGAGAATGGTATATCTTACTGACCCTTTGTTATTGACTCTGTTTTAGGAATGGATCGTGATTATGGCCCCGGATCTTATGGAGGTCTGACATTCAAGGATATTTATCTAAAAATTCTTCTTTTGGGTACCAGTAAAGGTGAGCATCATTTAATTTTTTTCTTTTTAAACTCTTTATAGGGATGGACCGTGACTATGGCCATGGATCCTATGGGGGTCAAAGATCCATGGACTCCTACCTAAACCAGTCATATGGCATGGACAATCACAGTGGTGGTGGTGGGGGTAGCAGGTAAATTGCTTAATCACTTGGCCAAATAATTAGATGACTATAAGATTCTGGATATTTTAATTTAAGTATTCCTTACGCATGTTATGATACTTGAACTTCACTATTTGGTATTGAATAATCACCTTAAATGTTTAAAGGTGTTAATTAATGGTTCTAAAAATTATCTCAGGGTCACTGACAGACATTATTTTAGGAAAACTTCAAGTAGCTATTTTCATTTCAATACAATAGAGTAAATTTTCTGTCTTCAGTAGTGATTTTTTTTCTTACGTCTTTTACTTTTAACTCCTTATCATTCAGAATGTTCTGAACAAATGACATAAAAATGTTATTGGAAATATTATTTGTGAAGTTTTTTTTTTATCAGTTTTAAAAGTATCTTTTCTAATATGGAGAGTTCTGTAAAGCAGCAAAGCAGTCTTTGACTGGAATGGGTTTAACTGAACCAGTCTAGCAACATTCAGTTTCTGAGAAACATTTAAGATAGTTATTCTTTTAATTTCAATTTTAGAGTAAGTTGTAAGAACATATTGTAATAATAAAACGTTCTTTAAGTTCATGCCTAGGTTATTTATTGGCAGGTACTACTTATACCAAAAACACGGTGCTCTAAGCTAGGAGCATTGTATCAAATCCATGAATACTATGCCTTCGTTTATTTTAATGCACTAGAGTTTAGATTGTTTTTATATTTCACTGTTGATACCTTGTAAAGCTTAACACTAGTTGAACTAGTATAGTATGCTTTAGGGTTGTGACCACGTTTCAGGCAAAGGGGGTATACCTTTTGAGGCACAGATATTTCTACTAAATATAACTAGTTAGGTAACATTTGAAACTATCCTCCTTCTTCATAAGTTGAAGGATCTGGATTCCTTAAGGATGGACTGAATGATGCTTACTTTCCTTCTTTCTGCTTCAAGTGTGCCACTATGGTTTATAGTAGAGGAAAATCAAAAAACTGAACAGATACAACAATTTTGCTTATGTGATAGATCTTTTAAAAAGAGTTGGAAAGAGGAATAATTTTTATAAGGTTACCAGGATTCAGAAGTAAATAGTACATTCTATTTAGTGATCTGTAAATAATTGAAATAATGTAACACATTTAAATGTTTTAATATATCCGTTATTGCCCTATTGCATTGTAAATGTGTTGTGCATAAACTATGTAGATGTTATTGTTTATCTTATGTGTAATTGTGGGCCTTTATAAAACTATGTTGTAAGATATCAAGCAACTTTTGTAATCCATGCTTTGGATTTGTGAGAAGTAAGATGATTTGTTTCTTCTGTTGACTCTATTAAAACCTTGAGGAGACTGTGTGCTCCCCTTTTTTAGCGTAGTTTTATGTGATAATTTCCTGCCAGGAAAGAATTTTTTAAATAATTGAAGACTTAAAATGTATTCTTTCTCATCTGCCTTGATAATTTATGTGCAGAGGGTATATGTTGGTGGTCTTTTACTTTTATGTTCTATTTTATGTGCTTATCCTTCTAGATTTGTTAGATTTGCTAGTCTACAAGTAGAAAGTGACTGAGGATTGATTATTGACCTTACCCAAAGTTGGGCAGGATATCAAATTTCATAACCAGAGATAATTCTTCAAATTTTGACTGCTATAGACACGATGAAGCAGTTTTGTGATATAGATTATTGGGGGTGCAAAAGGATCTCTTTTGTGTCACAAATAGCTTGTATCAGTGTAGTCTTCAATTTTTGTCCCTATAGAAAGCCAAAATATTGTAAATATTTGGTATTTTCCAATACTAGGGATGGATTCAAAGAAAGTTTGAGTAGTTTGTGAACTTTAGTAAATGACTTTTTCCAAGACTAGGGCTGGGCTTAAATACCGACAGACAAATCTTTTTAATAAAATAGAAAAGCTGCTACAAAGCAGATTTTTAAGCTAAGGTTTACTTAACTCAATTCATATTTAAAAACTGACTCAGATAGCTTTCTATCTGGTCTCATGTTGAACTGCCCAGCCCTAATCAGGTGTGAATAAAAGTAGAACTGTGCAAACCAGTATGGTATAAATGAATTTTAGTTGATAAATGTCATCTGATGATTTGTCTTTTGAATTGTCTAACATTAGTAAGCTTACTTTTGTTTTTTCCCTCACTGTGCAACTTTTCCAGGTTTGGACCTTATGAGTCTTACGACTCCAGGTCTTCTCTGGGTGGGCGAGATCTGTACAGATCTGGCTATGGTTTTAATGAACCCGAACAAAGCCGCTTCGGAGGTAGTTATGGTGGTCGATTTGAGAGCTCCTACCGGAATAGCCTTGACTCTTTCGGAGGTAGAAACCAGGGCGGGTCTAGCTGGGAAGCACCTTACTCCCGTTCAAAATTGAGGCCTGGGTTTATGGAGGACAGAGGAAGAGAGAATTACTCTTCCTACAGCAGTTTTTCTTCACCCCATATGAAGCCTGCACCTGTAGGCTCTCGGGGGAGAGGAACGCCTGCTTATCCTGAAAGTACGTTTGGAAGCAGAAACTATGATGCTTTTGGAGGACCATCAACAGGCAGAGGCCGAGGCCGAGGAGTAAGTACAACAGAATCTTTTCAGATTCTTTTCACTAGTCACTCTTTTAAACCCTTTCAAGACCATGGTTTTCATCTAGAATAAACACTGTTCATCCCAGTGTATTTTGAAGCAAAAGCTCAATCATAAGCACAATTTTTAGGTTGCCTGTAAAAGTTTTTCCAGCACTTCAGAAAATAAGTGGCAGTGTGAGATGATTGTTCATAAGTTTTGCCAAATCTCCCTTTATTAAGAAGGTGAGGATATTAGGTTTTGGTCTAAAAGGGGTTAAAAGGAGTTGCATTTTTCCTTGTAAACACTAGCAGTTTTGCTGGTGGGACAGTTCTTGGATTATTGTAAAAGGTAATTGAACCCTTTGGAGTTTTTGAGTAGGTTAAAGGTGCAATGTATGATAAAATGTTTATACTTTGCTGCTAACTCTAGCACATAGAATTTCTTCAGAGCTCCATATTTCACATTAAACACAAGGGACTAAAAGTTGGTGATAGATGAGGGTAGCTGAGCCATGATTACATGGTGAAGAAGCTGATATGTTTCATAGGTTGTAGAATGATTTGTGGTCAGTGTAATGACTAACTCACTCTCTTGCAATATGTCCCATTCCTGGGTGTTCTGTTTTCCCTCGTGTCACTAGTTTTTACTATTGAGAAGTAAGTTCCTACCTGTACAAACATGTCTCTCGCTCCTTCCTAGGAAGTAATATTTTGTAAATCATTGCTTACATGAGTAAATATACTAGTCTTCAAGTGTTTTATTTCAGGACATAGTATAAAGATAATGACTTAGGTTCTTAGGTAACTTGACTGACATGAAATTTTACCTAGGAAGTGTATGTAGATGTGGAGTTTTGTAGTTTGGTCATATGAAGGATACTGTACTTTTGACTTAATGTAAGAAATGTTTTTTTTTCTTTTTTTAAGTCAGTTACTCTTAATATTCTCTTTGCAGAGGAAAGTACTTCTGATAAAAAAAAAATGTAGTAGGGCACACGTTTTTAACTGTTCATTAGCCTTTGGTACATGAGTGTAGTTTGTCACTTTTGTGTAGAAATTTTGCATTTATAACAGTTACCCTTTACTTAATGTAAAATGCATTGCACCTTTAATGGATAATTAATGAAGGTATTTCTAATGTGACTCTATAAATTACCTGGTAACACTAATCTGTTCAAGTCTACTAGGTTAGCTAGGGATTCCTAAGCATAATACATAAATGTAAGCAACTGATATGTTGCTATTCCACCATAATTAGTGACTATAGGTTAATTGAAAATTGTTGGGGTAGTAGGCTTTGGGTTTTGAAGTTGAAAATCAATTCCAGTTTGAAAATTTGAAAAATGCTTAACATTTTCCATGCTGTGTATTACTTTAGGCAAATGATTTTTTTCTTAATGAGACTTCAAATATTAATTTTGTTTTCACGATAGAAAAACAGGCATTCCTGTACTTTGTGTTCACCATTCTAGTCTGAATGGACTTTTCTTTCTTTCCTCCTGTTAATGAAGTAGATGAACCAACAGGACTTTCTTTTTTAATCTTCACTTGTACAATTCCCATTGGATCCTTCTCTTCAGATTACTCCTCAATCTTTATCTTCTAAAAGTAAGATTAGCAGAATAAATTTCTGTGGACATGTGGCCTCTTGGTGTAGTGGATTTTGTTAATGACAAGAGAAGAGGAAGGGACACAAGAGTCGTTTGGTTGCATGACTCTTCGTCTGTAAACTTTTCGCTTCTTGGGCTTCTGGGTCAGAATATGTTTCTCTAGGTAAGAATGTGAATGGAACGTCAGATGTAATTCTTTATCTGAAGTGTGTCCTGGAAGTTGATGCATGGTTATGCTTTAACTCTCCTATTTCATACTAATGTTCCATCTCGCCTTCTCATTCCCTTTTTCAACAGGGAGAAATCCCAAATGATTTCTGGATCTTTTTTACTTCAGACTTCAAATATGGTCTTCTTTATGCATCTTAGTTTTTAAGCCAGGTTTTAGTGAAATAAAGATGTCTTTTAAGGTCTTTTCATGGGAAAACATCAATTAGGAACTCTGAAGAGGAGTTGTCAGAGAGTTGTACAAGTGGTAATATTCTGACAGGCACATATGTTGTTTATGATCTCAAGTAATTTTGAATGGTACAAATAAAAAAATAGGTAGGAAATATCCATATTTGTTCTACTGGAAATAAAAATACTAATTCACTGGATTTGAGTTCATGTAATAATTCAAAGCTTTTCAATGTGTTTATTCAGAGTGACATGTAAAATTTAGTTACATTCTGGGGAGTTTTCAGGTGAAAATTATTAGATAGATAACACGTAAAGTTTGTGTGAATTCCTACTTTATCTTTGGATACTATGCTAATATTTCTTGATTTCACAAATTTGCAGCATATGAGTGATTTTGGAAGCATTCATAGACCTGGAATTGTTGTTGACTATCAAAACAAACCCACCAATGTGACAGTTGCTGCCGCAAGAGGAATAAAGAGAAAAATGATGCAACCATTTAATAAGCCTGGTGGAACCTTTATCAAGAAACCCAAGCTAGCAAAACCTGTGGAGAAGATGAGCCTCAGCAAATCACCCAGTAAGTAAGAAAACATAATTGCTATGGCTTAGGGTACTGCCAATTTTTTAAAAATTTAGTGCTTTTAGATAATTTTTTCATGTTCATATGACAGACTGCATAGTAATTATAATCGTAGAAATTAGATTTGTGAGTCACCTAGTGTAGTTATTAATTGGTCATGAACATCAAAATTACCCAGAGATACTTCTTAAAAATGCACATGCCCTGGTCCACCTCTCTTCCTTAAATCCTTATTTAGGATGGAATCAGAACATCTATATGTTTTAAAAGGCTTCTCACATGATTTTGAGTCAGAGTTTTGTCTTGGGTATTATATTTATTGTTGGGAGCTATTGTTGAGGGTATAGTATTGTTGCAATACACAGAATCCCCTTTAGAGGACAAAAGGAAGACATTTTTCATGGTTCCTGATACCAGGAAAGTGTGTGTTTCTTCTGGAAAATTAATTTGCTTTTAATCTTGTGGACATGACGACTCTTAGAGATAGTCACATTTCCAACTTTACATTGTTAAAAAAATCAAGAGCCAATCTGAAAATGAAATTAAGAAAACCATTTCATTCATGCTAGCATCAACAAGACTAGATATTCAGGAATAAATTTAACAAAAGAAGTGTAGAACTTATACCTCAAAAACTGCAAAATGTTGAAAGAAGTTAAAGAAGATCTAAATAAATGGAAAAACTTAAGTAAGTGGTTCATGGATCTGAAGACTTAACATTGTTAAGGTGGTTATACTCCCAAACTGATCTATAGATTTAGTACAATCCCTGTCAGAATTCCACCTGACTTCTCTGCAAAAACTGACAAGTTGATTCTAAAGTTCACAGGGAATTACAAGGCATCTAAAATAGTGGAAACAATCCTAAAAAGAAAAACAAAATAGAAAGACTCACATTCATGATTTCAAAATTTGCTACAAAGCCACGGTAATCAAGACCTTGTGGTACGGGCACAAGGACAGACATATAGATCAGCAGAACAGAACTGAGAGTCCAGAAATAAATTCATAAAACTATGGTCAGCTGGTTTTTTTTTTTTTTTAAAGATTTATTTATTTATTTTGAGAGAGTGAGAATGAGAGAGAGAGAGAGAGAGTACATGAGAGGGGGGAGGGTTAGAGGGAGAAGCAGGCTCCTCGCTGAGCAGGGAGCCCGATGCGGGACTCGATCCCGGGACTCCAGGATCATGACCTGAGCCGAAGGCAGTCGCTTAACCAACTGAGCCACCCAGGCGCCCCGGTCAGCTGGTTTTTTAAAAAATTTTTTAACAATGTAAAGTTGGAAATGTGACTATCTCTAAGAGTTGTCATGTCCACAAGATTAAAAGCAAATTAATTTTCCAGAAGAAACACACGTTTTCCTAGTATCAGGAACCATGAAAAATGTCTTCCCTTTGTCGTCTAAAGGGGATTCTGTGTATTGGGACAATACTATACCCTCAACAATAGCTCGCAACAATAAATATAACACCCAAGACAAAACTCTGACTCAAAATCATGTGAGAAGCCTTTTAAAACATATAGATGTTCTGATTCCATCCTAAATAAGGAGAGGTACACCAGGGCATGTGCATTTTTAAAGATCTGTTTGTTTATTTGAGAGAGAGAGTGCAAACTGGGGGGAGGAGTAGAGCGGGGGCAGGGGAGAATCTCAGGCAGACTCCTCGCTTAGCATGGAGCCTGCATCAGGCTCTGAGATACTGACCTAAGCCGAAACCAAGAATTGGAGGCTTAACCAACTGAGCCACCCAGGCGCCCCAGGGCGTGTGCATTTTTAAAACGTATCTTTGGGTAATTTTGATGTTCATGACTGATTAGTACTATACTAGGTGATTCACCGGTTTTACTTCTACAATTGTAATACCATGTAGTTTGTCATATGAACATGAAAAAATTATCTAAAGCACTGAATTCATGATGATGGTATTCAAATGAGTGGAGTTTCAGAAATACTGATTAATCTCAAACTCAGATTTTTCTGGTGAGTTTAATTTAGATTGTGGTCAGCAAGTAAACCTTGCATGTCTATACTTTATGAAGTGGAAACTGAAAAAGGAGAATGGAAAAATGATTTTTAGTTTTGACTTTTGCTGATATCCTAGCAAAAACTGATCCTAAAAATGAGGAAGAAGAAAAGCGACGAATTGAGGCTCGGCGAGAGAAACAGAGGCGCAGAAGAGAAAAAAACAGTGAGAAATACGGAGATGGATACAGGTTTGTGCTTAGTAGAGTCTGAAAATTGGTCTTATTAAAAATGGTTTCCTAGAAAATGCAAATACATTAACCGGAATGTGAAAAAATTCATGAGGGTCAAATGAAAAGGTTTGATCAAAGATTTTTGGTATTTATGTGCAGTCACTACTTAGAAAATATAAAAAAGAGTTCCATTCACAATGGTAATCCAAAAATAAAAAATACCTGGAAATACAGTATTCTTAAAAAGAAATACATGTCATAACATGAATAAAACCACAAAGTCTTCTCGAGATTTGAGTACATGGAGACATAGTGATATTCTTGGATAGGAAAACTAAATATTTAGAAATGTAACAGGTGTTGTCAATCTTGATTCCAAAGAAGATCCTGTAAAAGAAGAGTAAATGAGTAGGTACTAGCTTTTCTAGATAATTGAAACATTACGAAGCTATAATAGTTAAAAATATGTGATACCAGAAAAAGGTTATTAGTATAATAGAATTATTAACTTGTAAATACATTGTGCTATATGTAAGAATGTAATATATAATAAAGAAGAGGTTGCAAACAAAAGGGGAATTGCTTAAAAATAGGGGGGAGAAGGATTGCTTGAACAACTGAATAATAAGAAATAGTTTAGATCCTCTTATACCAGTGAAGATGAAGTCCAGGTGGATTAAAGAACTTACAAAATGGAAAATAACAGGAAACTAAAATAGAATATTTATAATACTCACTGCAGAAGTTTTTTTCTCCCCCCCCAGGCTTAAAAATTGTAGAATAAATTACAAAGGAAATAATGACCACATTATTTTAAATAAAAATTTAAAACTTGAAAGCAAACAGACTTGGAAAATACTATAAACACAATGATTAATGTCTTAAGATAAATATCACCCAACCAGTATTATTATTATTATTTTTTTTTTTTTGAGAGAGAGAGAGAGTTGGGGGGCGGGGCAGAGGCAGAGAGAGAATCTTAAGCAGATTCCATGCTCAGCAAGGAGCCCGATGTGGGGCTCGATATCATGACCTGAGCTGAAATCAGAGTTGGATACTTAACTAACTGAATCACCCAGGCACCCCCGACCAGTGTTTTTTGAAAAGGAAGAAAACATGATGCTCAGTACATGATTGGCTGAAGGAACACCAGCTAGTTAATAATTTTCGGGAAAATGTTGAAACTCACTGTAAGATAAACTGGAAATTTAAATCATAGCATGGCATTTTATTAGTGAGGAGAAAAGAAACATTGATTTACTAACAATGAAACAGTCAAAGCACACTGTTATAATTTGTTGGTAACCAAATAATATGGTTACAATTATTGGGAAGCAATTAAGCAGGTTATTTATTTATTTATTTATTTTGAGAGGGAGAGGGGAAGGGCAGAGGGAGAAGGAGAGAGAATCTTAAGCAGGCTCCACGCCCAGTGCCGAGCCCAATGTGGGGTTCCATCTCACAACCCTGAGATCTGACGTGAGCCGAAACAAGAGTCGGAAGCTTAACTGACTGAGCCACATGGGTGGCCCCAATTTAGCAGTTTTTAAAAATGTCTTGAATTTTTTTTCTAGTTGGTGATCTCTCCAAGAAAATAATATAAAAGTATAAAAGAGTTTAATCTAAAAAGATGCCCATTACAGCATTGTTTGTAATAGCTCCAAACATGAAATAAATACCAGTGATAGCAAGTGGTCAAGTGTATGTAAGTTTTGATACTTCCCTTTATGAGCTCGTAGGCCATTGTTGAAAATGAAGGTTATAAAGCCTGTAGTAACATGGAGAAAATGCAGGCGAAGTAGAAAAAGTGATATATACAACATGTAAAATAATCATGAGAAAGTCTAAAAGAAAAAATTTTTTAAGGACAGTAATTAATATTTTTTCCATCATCTTTCTCTTAAATTACTGCTTATCCTAGGAAAATAAAGATTATAAAATTTAAAAAGTAAATTAAGTGTATTTTCTATTCAGAATATAGTTTTGCTCTTTTTTTTTAAGATTTTTATTTATTTGAGATAGAGATCGAGTGAGAGAGAGAGAGAGAGAGAGTGTGTGTGTGTGTGTGCGTGCGCGCGCGTGTGCAAGGAGGGAGGGGCAAGGGGCAGAGGGAGAAGAAGGCTCACCTTTGAGCAGGGAGCCTGATACGGGACTCGATCCCAGGACCCTGGGATCATGACCTGAGCTGAAGGCAGATGCTTAACTGACAGCCACCCAGCTGCCCCTAGTTTTGCTCTTTAAAAGTTAATTTGTTTTGGGTAGCATGAGGGGAATGAAATATTACACATTAGTGAATTTTCTAGATGTCTAAAACTTTATGTTAGTTCAGAATGTAACATTTTTAAAAGACAAGCATCTGCAGACCTTTCCATGGAGATATTTTTTAAATTGTGTTTTCTTCCACATTAAACAGGATATTCTTGGTTACTACTTGGTTTTAATATATACGTTGATTTTATTCATGTAAAATGTAGTAAAAGAAAATTCACTGGCATCTGAATTCCCAGATTTTTTTGTTTGCTTAGACTCTTTGATTTTAGTGAGCTCGGTATTACACTTGGCCCTTAAACAGCATGGGGGTTAGGGGTGCCATCCCTCCACACAGTCACAAATCCATGTGTAACTTTGGATTCCTGCAAAACTGCTAATAGCCACCTGTTGACTAGAAGTCTTACTGATAACATAAACAGTTGATTTAACACACATTTTGGATGTTACATGTATTATATACTCTATTACAATAAAGTAAGCTAGAGAAAAGAAAATATTAAGAAAATCCTAAGGAAGAGAAAATACATTTACAGAATTGTGCTGTAGAAAATCTGCACACAGGGAACCTCTGCATTTCAAAACACTGTTGTTCAAGGGTCAGCTGTATTTGTATAATCTTTGTGTCCAGCTTCAATAACTTTTTCCTATGTTCTTTCTGATTTGTTACTCATAATTTGTAAACAATAGGATTTTTTTGTTTTAAAGATTTTATTTATTTATTTGACAGAGAGAGACACAGCGAGAGAGGGAACACAAGCAGGGGGAGGGGCAGAGGGAGAAGCAGGCCTCCCGCCGAGCAGAGAGCCCAATGCGGGGCTCCGCTCGATCCCAGGACCCTGGGATCATGACCTGAGCCAAAGGCAGACACTTAACGACTGAGCCACCCAGGCGCCCCTGTGAACAATAGGATTAAGCTAATTTAAGAATTAACTCATGAAAAGAAGTTCTGGTATTTAAGAGGCAGCTAGTTTTGGTCCTTGTGAGTATCTCTGCCACTGTTGCTAGAATTCCTTCTTTTGACAGGGATGGAAACAAATTGAAATGAACTCTGTTTCAGGTGTGTAGGAATCTGGAGATGTTTTACATTATAAGATTAATTTCTCTATTTACCCTGTGAATACTTCCCCCTTTAAAAATTGTAGCTTTGGATAGGATATATCTATGTTATGTAATAAGTACGTTGACTTGGAGAAAATGAAAGAACTGAACTTTTATTTAGCTGTTTTCTCCATAAGTCTAAATATAAATCTGAGGACATAAGCCAAAGAATGTCAGTTCAATTAAATTGTCATTTTTAGGATAAGAGCCATTTAAAATAATCTAAAATTATTTTAATTTATCAGAGCAGTTTTATTTTGAGTTAGGAAGATGCGAGAGTGACGGTAAATAGCTACTCTTAGGATGTGTTCTTTTGGGATATTTGAGTGCTTTGAGTGTAATAGGAAGGGGGCCTGGGGCGAAGAGGACGGGGTGTGAGGGGTGCAGACGAACAGCAGTGTGTGGGGAGAGGGCCCCAAGAGAAGTACAACGTGGCTTCCAGGGATGACTGCTCAGTAGGAGTGCAGGAAGATCAGGGAACTGGATGGAGGTGGCATTTCAGCTGACTCAGGGAGGGTAGGAGTGCAGTAGGAGCTGTTGGGCAGCCCAGGAAGAGGGCATGGCTCGAGGCCAAAGCAAAGAAACAGGGATGTTTCGTTGACATTCAGGAAATGGAAAGCTGTGTAGATTGAAAATGAATCTAGTGGGGGTTGAAAAGTGTCATCTAACTGAAATAAGGAAGACATACCGTGTGCCAGACACCGCTGAAGGTATTTAGTGGTTAAAGCTAAAAAGATAGAGGGGAGATTAAAAACTTTCTTAAATGGCAACTAACAGGGTTTCGACTTTGTTTTTTGAGGCTTAAGTCCGTGAAGCTGGCATTTTGAGCCTTGAAGTGCTGTTGCCTCCTTTAGGAAATGACAGTTATTAATTGAATTATTACTATGTGCCATGAACTGTCCGAAGGGCTTTCTATATGTTAGGTTTTTTTTATTCCTCACAGTGCTTCTGCAAGGGTTCTCACCTCATTAAGATCAGAAAACTAAGGCCCAGAGAAGTTAAGTAGTCTGCCCAACACCACACGAGAGGGCTGGGTTATAAACCCAGGAGTAGGCTCTAAATCCTATCCTATAATCTGAACCAGGAAAATAAATAGAACAGTGGTATAAAGAATTCACTGGGAAATGGAGACTGGAGACAAACCAGCTAAGAAACGGTTGTCATGATTCAAGGAAAAGGAAATAACAAGAATATATAAGGCAGGAACACTTTATGGGAGGAAAGAGGGAAATTCATATTGGAGTGGCTCCTAGTCCAGGCTGATCAGTCATCCTGAAGTGGTCCCTAGAGGGCAGGCTTTTGCTCACCCACGAGCTCCAGGGGAGTGAATTATGGCTGTCTGGTGTTCCACCTGGCTTTGTTGATACTGCCTTGGTGGATTGCAAGCTTAAGAATGGAACAGAAAATAAAATAAGTAGGGGAACTTTTGGAACTTGATATTTTTTTGACGTTTGCTTTGGCTTTCTCATTAGTCTAGGCTTGAAGTGGATAGCTTAGGACTAGATTAAGTAGATCCACTGATTCCATCATTTGTACCCAGAAGCTCCAGGGTGGGCCAGAAATGCAGAGTGGTATAATAACAGTTTTGTCCAAATAGGTATTTGAAGAAATACTGGTTTTTAAGACTTCAGCTAAATTTAGATCAACCATAAAATGGAATAAAGGAAATCATTTATGCTGGTAAAATTAGTTTTATTGGTATGGTCTTATGAACTCTAGGTAAATAAGGTAATATTTAAAGAAAAACTTTTTTTTTCCTTATAGAATGGCATTCACATGTTCATTTTGTAAATTCCGAACGTTTGAAGAAAAAGATATTGAACTACATCTGGAAAGTTCCTCACACCAGGAAACACTAGATCATATTCAGAAACAAACCAAATTTGATAAAGTAGTTATGGAGTTTTTGCATGTAAGTAGCTGTTTTTAAAATGAGAAGCACTTTATCTGATATCTTAATGTTTTACTTTTTCAGTTTCCCATCTCTCTCCCATTTTAACTTTTTAAAAATTTAGTTTACTGTTTACTTAAAGAGTTCTTAAAAAATATTAGCTCGGACTTAGATGTGAATTCCTCTGTGATAGATTTTAGATTTGTAATTTGAGGGATGATTTTATGTTTTTCACATTAGTTTCTAGCAGAGGTGTCAGGAAAAGGATTCCTTTAACAACTGTTTATTGATGCAGAATCAGCCATCATTCACTGAGAGTCTACTCTGTACCTTGTGCTGTGCTGGGTACTTTCATTCATCGTTTCATTTGAGCCTCAGCACAACTCCTTTTTATCATGAAAGATCATACTCAGAGCAGTGTAGTGACTCAGTTAAGTGGCAGTCTGAATTCAGAGCCAGAGAGTTGGTGCCTGTTTGGTGTCCTTTATATTATCAGTGTGTGGTCACCAGTTCAACAGTTCTTCCTGAATACTTAACAAAAGGTGCTGTGCAGGGACCGAAGACACAGATACCACCCTCTGTGAACTAACAGTAATTGGAAAGAGAACACTCTCGTATATCCACAGATGGCACAGTTAAGTTGAAGGGCCAGGAGTGAGTATGTAGGCAGGGGGGTTTGAAGAAGGGGAGGATAGTTGGGGCCAGGGATGCTTAAGGAGGGGACTAGAGCTAGACTGCTAATTGTACATACAGTTAATTTGGACAAAAGCATGGAATTTTTATGGGATTAGAAATACAATGATCATTCATTCCTCCACATCCTTGCAGAATTGTGTACCTTTACAGACATTTCTTTCTGTAATTTCATTCCTTAACCGGTTCCTAGTTGTCATTTAGGACTTAAGTACTCAACTGCCTTGAGAAGACCTCTTGACTCTCCTTGATTTCTCTTGTTCTTTATGCCTAAAGTACATTTTTTTCTTTTTAAATTTTTATTTAAATTCTAGTTAGTTAACATATAGTGCAATATTGGTTTCAGGAGTAGAATTCAGTGATTCATCACTTACATACAACACCCAGTGCTCATCATGACAAGTGCCCTCCTTAATGCCCATCCCCCATCTAGCCCATCCCCCACCCACCTCCTTCCATCAACCCTCAGGTTGTTCTCTATTGTTGAGTCTCTTTTGATTTGTTTCCCTCTCTCCCCGCCCCCCTTTTTCTATGTTCATCTGTTTTGTTTCCAAATTTAATTTAATTCCACATATGAGTGAAAGAAATCCCATGGTATTTGTCTTTTCTGACTGGCTTATTTCGCTTAGCATAATACACTCTAGCTCCATCCATGTCATGGCAAATGGCACAGTTTCATTCTTTTTGATGGCTGAGTAACATTCCACTGTGTGTGTGTGTGTGTGTGTGTGTGTGTGTGTGTGTGTGTGTATACACCACATCTTTATCCATTCATCAGTCAGTGGACATTTGGGCTCTTTCCATAAGTTGGCTATTATTGATATAAAATACATTTTGAAAGCAAATACTTTTTATAAGTGTTTTAGTAATTTCTTTGTATTTTATGATCGTCTTTTTCAACTGAATTGTAAGCTCCTTGAGAACAGATATTAGTTCTTCTATAACACATGTTATCTTCCATAGGCTGAGTTTGCTGCTAAGCACATTCTAAGTGCTCACTGAAAACTTTTTGGCTTTCTTCCTATTTGTTTTATAGGAATGTATGGTGAATAAATTCAAGAAAACGTCTATTCGTAAGCAACAGACAAATAATCAAACAGAAGTAGTTAAAATAATTGAAAAAGATGTTATGGAAGGTAAGTATTTAAACAAATTATTTTAGATAATTTAGATTGAGTTCATAGTCAAATGTGGTAGCCGTGAGTAGGTTATTAGAAATGAACTTTGACTTCCTCTTCTCATGCTTATAAGCTTATCACTATCTACCATTATGTCTCTCACTTCAGTTACAAGAAAAACCAGCTTTTACTCTAGATGGAAGTGAATTCTTCCATCTGTCTTCTGTTTTATTCCTTCTCATCTCTTCTGCGCAAATAGTGAACTCTTCTGTTTTTTAGTCTTTCTTTCTTTTTTGATTCTGTTTCTGAAGCCTACGCTTTCATCTTTAATAAAGAAAAAAAACTCTCCAAAGAAACAAAGGAAAAGAAAAGAAAAACAGACACTAGTTTCCCTAACTCCTTGAACTTGCTTTTCTCCTTGAACAACCGTGCTTCTTTAAGCATAGTCCACACTGATCTGTTTGTTCACTACCCGTCACTACTGTTCCACAGTAGAACACTTTCTGCTACCAGTGGTCTCCTGAAACTGCTCTGATGGAGATTTCTGACACTAGCTTCAGTAGGTTCTTCTGAATCATGATCTTACTTCTGCAGCAGCATTTTTTACTCCTCTTCGTGAATGTGCTTCCTCCCTTGGATTCTGTGGTATATCACTGTCCTGATGTTCTTTATTCCCTTGCTGTTGTTTACTTGTGCTTTTCTTTCTCCATGAGGGTTTTACAAGTTGGTATTTCCTATTGCTCTTCCTTAGTTCCATTATCTTCTCTTTTTGTATTCCTTCCTCATGATTCATCGATTTGCAGAGATCAAACTGACACCTATATGTTGATTACTTATACATTTATATCCCTAGCACAGATCTCTCCTCTGAACCCTAGTGTCGAACATCCAACTGCCCACTGCCTTCTCTCTTTAGCAGTCTCACAAAATCCGTGTATCAAAAAAATTTGTATACTCTTTGAGCATCCTCCACCCCATACAGAAAAATAACAAAAACCCTGTTGACCTGTCTTTTATCTACCTTGGAAGGTGGCCCCATGATCAAAGCCTTCTAGAAGTATGAAGTTAGCCCTAAGTAATTTTATTTTACTATATCTGTAACATTGTATCTTATCACTTCTGTCTTTTAAATATCTTTCAGGTCTGCTTCTTTACCTCTTTAAATATTACATTTGTTCAAATCTCTATCTGTTCTCTTGGCAGTTATTATTTTCTTAACTAGTTTCCATACTTCCGGTCTTTCTTATCTCTAATTCTACTGCATGATTTATATTACTTCAAGAATTTTAGCTCGTTCTCCATCCTCTACAGGATAAATTTCAAATTCCTATGCCTGGCATGCAAAGATTTCCATGGTATAGGCCCTGGTCTTTTTTTCTCTTTTGTCCTTTCTTTATTCTTAGTGCCCCAGCCATACTGAATTACTTGCAATTCCCATAAAGTGCCATTTTCTCTCACACCTTTCCCTTGCATATATTTATATCTTTACCTATAATAAATCTTGATCACAGTTTTCAGGATCCAGCATGTATTTTGTTTCTTGTCAATCCAATCTTGACATCTTTTTTCCTATCCCTGCCCACCCACATTTATTATGGAAATTCTTTTCTTACTAAAAAATCAACATTTGTCTTCTTTTATGTTATATTTTTAGGGGATGGACTTTTAGGCCTCAGAACATGATTGTATAACATGATTAGGAAATATAATGTCATTATACTTTCTAATTTTATCTGTTATCCATATTTTTAATCTTTATGTGTAGATTTATGAGATGTGGTAGAAAAACTTAACTTACATACTTCGATCCTTTTTTGGGAAGAAGGGGTTATAAATAACCATGGAAACAAAATTATAAAAACTCGTTTTGTCAGAAATAAGAATATGTAAATCATTACTTTTATTAATAACTGGCTTTCTTTTGTAGGTGTTACTGCAGATGATCACATGATGAAAGTAGAGACTGTTCACTGCAGTGCATGCAGTGTGTATATCCCTGCTTTACATAGCTCTGTGCAGCAGCACCTAAAATCTCCTGATCATATCAAAGGGAAGCAGGTAAGTTTTGATCTATCTTAATTAAGTCATTGAATTATTCATCAATCCTTTATTGTCCTTTAAAGGCCATTGTTTCACACCTAACCTGCTTCCATACAGCCTATTAATCTCCTGTGTAAAAAACTATAAAGATTACCTAGAGGGGCAGCGTAGCATCGTAGTTAAGCATGGTGGTTGAGATTGGGCTGTGGAGCAAGAATTCCTGGGTTTGAATTCTGGTTCAGTATATAACATGTGGTAAGCAAGGAAATTAACTTTTCTTTGTCTAAGTTTCCTTATCTGTAAAATGGAGATGGATAATCATTCTACTCTTGCATAACTGTTTAAAGATAAAGTTAGTTGAAGTATAAACAACACTTAAAATGGTGCCTGCCTAGTATAAGCCTTACGTAGTGTAAGCTTAGATAGTGTAAGCCTTCAGGAAATCATAGCTGTTGAATTGTTCTTCTCATGAACACTTTTTTAAGTTTGTACAAAATAGTTTTATGAGGAGAGACAGTGTGTGTATGTGTGTTTTAGATCAAAAAAGAAAGATTTGATTATAACAAGTTTTTCTGACGGCTGGGAAAAATAAACTAGTATTATCAGTTATTGTCTGTTGTTACGTTTCTGAATAGAATTTACTCAGAAATTCTAGGAAAAATGTACTGTTTTCTTTTTGATTGGCATATTTCTGCATTTGTATTGGTTGATTTTATTTAGTCCAGTTTATTTAAAATAAGAAGTGTTTATATTGTGGGAAACTAGCTCATTTGAGAAGCAAATTTAAAAATTCAAATAATAGGGACTTAAGTTTTATTTATGTTTTTAAGATTTATTTAGAGAGCGAGAGAATGCATGCACATGTGCGCGCCTGCGCACAAGTGAGCAGGGGCGGGAGGGGTGGGGGGAAGAGGATCCTGAAGCAGACTCTACGCTGAGTGTGGAGCCCAACCCCGGGCTCAATCCCAGGACCCCAAGATCATGACCTCAGCTGAAATCAGGAGTCGGCCACTTAACAGACTGAGCCACCCAGGTGCCCCCAAAGACTTAAGTTTTAAATAGAACATACCCGAGTCTTAAATTCATATTTTGTATTGATCTGATCCTCACTTAACTCAGACTTTGTTAGACACTTTGAGCACGTATAATCTTTTAAAAATCTTTGTACTTTCTCTTCTCTTTTGATATTCCCTTGACACTTTTTTGGCAACTAGACATTCCATATTATTACCTTTCCTCCTTTATATAATGTAGTCTTACGCTAACTACAGTCCAGAGGAAGACTAATTACTCTAGCAGTATGGAAAATTTCTCTTTCTTTTTTGATAGCATGAAAATTAGTAGTTGGAAGAGTTGGGGCAGGGGGACGCGCATGTGGAGTAGGAAGGAGAGAAAGCAGCTATCTAGTAGATCTAGATGTATCATATTTGGTGACAGTGTTTTTTAATGAGTCTGATTGGCTTATTGAATCTTCATTGTTTTAATCCATGGATGATTTAGATTGTATCACAGTAGCTGTTGTTGCTTTATAGCTTAATTTGCCAGAACGTAAATCATTTAAATCTAAGAATTTGAGCATACAATGTTGTTTTAATTATAGAAATATTTTCATGGTATGGTTTTCAAGTACCTCAGTGTGTTCTATTTTTCATAGGCGTATAAGGAGCAAATAAAAAGAGAAAGTGTCTTGACTGCAACAAGCATTTTAAATAATCCAATAGTGAAGGCACGATACGAACGTTTTGTTAAGGTAAGATTTTACGGCAAAACCTTTTTAGGTTGTATCGTAGTATCTTTATAATTGAATGGTGACATAGTAACTATGATGTCTAAATATAGTGCAACATTAGGAGGACTTTTACTTAATATCTTGCATATAGGTAAAACATCCTTTTTCCTAATTGTTGGGATTTTTTTGGGTGAGGGAACAAGAAGCCATTCCTCTCTTATCCCTTTCTCACTCTGGATCATTTGAGAGATATGCGGGAAGGAGTCTGATAGAAGATCAAAATGTCAGCTTTATTCTTGATTTTTATTTATTTATTTTTTATTTTATTTTATTTTTTAAAAGATTTTATTATTTGAGATAGCGAGAGAGAGAGCATGAGCAGGGGGCAGATGGAGAGGGAGAAGCAGACTCCATGCTGAGCAGGGAGCCCAACACGGGCCCCCATCTCAGGACCCCAGGGTCATGACCTGAGCGGAAGGCAGATGCTTAACTGACTGAGTTACCCAGGTACCCCTATTCTTGATTTTTAAAGAAAGGACAACTTGGGGATATGTCTTACGTGTGTGGTTACTGTGGACCTTTTTTATTTCACTTCTAAGTTAGATGAACTTACCTCTCCCCAGCCCCTGTTACTGGTTCATCTAGACAGCAGTAGGCTTCCCCTGGTTTACCACGTGGCCTGGCCTACAGTAGACTAGAACGCACCCTGTCTGTTGCTAGGAAGACCCAAAAGAGGGGACCCAGAAAGGACTAAGTTGTACATGCCCAGTTTCTTCTTCCAAGCATATTAATTGGTTAAGTTGTTCTTCCTTGGATAAAAGTTGGAGCAAAAGTGGGAAGTCAGGTATGCTGCTTCAGAAAAAGCTCCCTCATGGAATCAGGAGGCCAGGAGGAGGTTTGCCCTGAATGTTAGTAAACGCAGATGTGAACAGTTAGGTAGACCTGGCACACTGCTTCTTGGGATTTTTAGCCATATGCTCTTGTGGTAATCCTTCTTTACATAAAATTCTTTACATATTATATATACTTAGTGTACAAATAAGAATTTACTATTATTCAGGAAATTAACAGAAATGCATTTTAGAGGTTAGCTTTTGAGTCTTTGTAAAATAATACCTCATTTAAAATCATTCTACATTGAAGAGAGCTGTTATGTTGAAAATTTGTAAGTCTGTTATTTACATTTGTAACTAAATCTTGATTTTGTGGATTAGAGAAGTTTATTTTGGCTGTTGTAGTGATTAACAGGTACTTTGTGAAGAAGCCTGATTGACCATTAACTTATACCTCAACCAAGTGACTTACAAGCTGAATAAATCTCAGTTCTTTCATCTTGTTCCTGAGGGTCCTATTTTCTGATTTGTCATATTTGTCACTTTTACTACATTCTTGGCACCATTTTTAAAAGGTGAATGCAGAAATTGTAACAGAGTAATGCAGTCCAACAACAACAACAAAAAAATAGTGACTGCAGCCCTAATTGAAATTCAATTTTTTGGGAGATATGGCATCAAAAAGGTAAGAGCACCATTGCTAAATGAGGAAAAATGAGATTTTTATCCTTGCTATATCACAAACTTTTGAGAAGTTAATAATGGTTTCTATTGATGTATGAAAGTAATAGTTAATGAGGGAAGAATACAAATGTGAGTTTCTATGTAGACTTTTCAAGCTACACTTGAGAGTCACTTCATGGAATGAGAGACATCACTGGTGGGAGTGTCTTTCTCATGTGCATATTGTGGAGAAAGTACCTGAACTGAGGAGAACTCTTCTAGAATTTTTTTACTATGAATGTGATCCATGGACCAGCAATATTGGCATCTCCTGGGAGTTCATTAGAAATGCAGTTTCATTTGAACAAGATCCCAGTTGATTCATAGACATGTTAAAATTCAACAAGCATTGAGACATGTTAAATTTCAAGAAGCACTGGTGTCACATTACTCAGTGATATCCCTTTGTTCAGCTTTCCTATCTGCTCTGTTCCCTGCTATTACTCCCCAGAACATCCTCTGCCCATGGTCAGCTCTGTTCATCACTTAAAACTCTTTAATCTTTAAGTGTTCTCCGTCTGACAAAATATCTTTTTTAATCTTTGTCCCATGAAAATAATCAGTTCGTCAATTTCCCCTAATTCTCCAACTGTATCACCTTGTTTTACCTTCACGCTCTGGCCTGGATACTCATGGTCAGTCCTTATAACAATGCAGTGCTGCCATTCTAAAATTCCTCACTTACTTGTTCTGCCACTTAGCAGTTCCCAGCACTATGCCATGGTTAGGTTTTTTTTTTTTATTTTTTAAAGATTTTATTTATTTGAGAGAGAGAGAGATTGAGAGCACAAGCAAGGGGAGCGAGAGGGTGAGGGAGAAGCAGGCTCCCCACTGAGCAGGGAGCCCAATGCCGGGGCTTGATCCCAGGACCTGGAGATCATGACCTGAGCCGAAGGCAGACACTTAACAAAGTTAAGGGTGGCAAAGGTGCCACCCAGGCGCCCTTCTGGTCAGCTTTATTAACTGTCTTGCCGTAGATGTCATGGAATTGTGCCAATACTGTGTTTGCTAGATTTTCACTGCAGTTCACACTAACTTTGCCTATTATCATTCAATGTAATGTGCTTCCTACAGTGACTGTTTCAAAGCTTTTCCACTCTTAACATATCTAGATGTCATCCTTACTCTCTTTACTTCCCATGTTATCACTTCTCTTGCTTTAGGGAGATTGAGACTGTTAGATGTGAACTGTAAGTTTTCTCCTTCCTGCATTAGATTTATGTACCTTACTCTCACCTTTATTGTTATCTGTGAAGAAAGATACCCCCTTTTTGCCCTTGACCTGTATTCTTGTTTGCATCAGTTTTCTCTCTCCTTGCTTGTATCTTACTTGTTCCCTGTTTATTATTTTATTCTTCTACAAACAGACATGCTTCTAAGTTCCCTAAACTAAAAATGACACACTTTTCCTACTCTGCCCCTTCCCATCTTACCTTTTCTCTTTTATCACCATCCTTAGGAAGGTAGTTTACCTTGCATTGTGCTCTTTACTTCCGCTCTTTAACTTGGTAGTTCTCAACTGGAGACATGTAATTAGAATTCCTTGTGAAGCTGAAATCAAACAAAAAGCTGCCTAGGCCCTCTTTAAGAGCTTCTGAGTTAGAGTTTTCCAAACTTCTCATTAATATCTCGTGAAATGCTTCTGAAGTGTGCAGGTTACCACATCTCTCCCCTGGAAAATTTTCATTCAGGATGTCTGAAATTGGTTCAGGAACTTGTGTTTTTAGCAAGAGCTCTAGTACTTGACTAAATTAAAGTCTCAGAGTGTGGGACTTGGGCCTGTGGGTTTTGAGAGCTTAGAGGAAATTACGACGATTCATTCTTGGGCAGTCGTTGCTGTCCGGCTTACACTTACATCATACTTTTGGAACTGCTCTAAGATAACTGGTGACTTAATTTTCAAATAAATTTTTTTAACATTTTTTATTTACTATTTTAAACATATGAAAGTTAAGGGGATAGTGTAATAAATCCCCCAAGTACCCTCATTCAACTTTAATAATTATCAACTCTAGTGACCTTTTTCAATTCTTTTCTAGTATTACCTCTTTGCATCATTTGATACTGTTAATATGTCACTTATTCTTGAAACTTTGTTTTGTCAGATAATATTTTACTATCTGCGGTTTCCTCCTGCACCGAGTATTTTTTTTTCTTTTTTTCCTAACTTCTGTCCCTGTAGTATAGGCACTTTCAGTGGGTTTTTATCATCAGCCCTTTTATCCTGCTTACTTCCCTGGCCTCACTATTCACTCTGTGCAAACAATTGACAAATCTCAATGTCTTACTTTGAACTCTCTTCTCTTTTGAGTTGTGAATTTAAAGCTGCCTCTTAGACATTTAGACATCTTAAATTCTAACTATGTAGCATACATCTGCTTCTTCCACTTTCCCCATCCTAATTTACATATTCTGTTAATGGTGCCGCTGCATCTTTTACACTCCTTTCCTGGCTTAGTAGAGTAACCACCTCACTGGTATTTCTTCTCTTATGACTTCAGTTCATCCTGTGCATTCCTACCTGATGGGTCGTGAAGTATAGCACCAGGCTTAACTTTGCTGTTTAATAACCTTCATTGCCTCTTCATTTCTTACTATATTAATATAGCCTTCTGATATGGTCTAGTTTATGAGACTTAATCCAGACACATAATCAAGTATTTATGTACCTTAAAATAATAAAGTTGTATCTGTGAATTACAGATTTTTTTTTTTAAGATTTATTTATTTGAGAGACAGCATGAGCAGGGGCAGAGACAGCGGGAGAGGGAGAAGCAGACCCCCTGCTGATCAGGGAGCCTGATGCGCAGGGCTCCATCCCAGGACCCCAAGATCATGACCTGAGCCAAAGGCAGACGCTTAACTGACTGAATCACCCAGGCACCCATAGTGAATTAAAGATTTATCTACTTTTTTAAAGTAAAAGTAAGGCATATCTAATAGGTACCTGATTTTCATTCATTTGAATTTTAAAAAAGACTTGATTTTCATTTGAGTGTTCTAAAGAGATCCTACCATAGTAGTACATTGAATCCTGGTGTAATTTAGTAGAACATAAATCTTTGCTTTATCTACTTTATTTCTACCAAGCCCATATTGCTTTTGTCATATACATATGATTTTAGAAATTCAGTTAGGAAAATGTGGCCTTTAAGCATTCCAGTTTATGGGATGTTAAGTAGTGACTTTAGTAATCTATATACCCACAATTGGTAGGAAATAGGTACTGAACAATTAGTGAATTTGTCATGAGTTAAAAAGCTTCAAATTGTATTTTTAATGTTATAGCAAATAAAAATTTCACTGATAACAAAAATGAATGTACTGATTTTAAAAGCTATTTTTCCTCATGCTTTTTAGGGTGAGAATCCTTTTGAAATTCAAGACCATTCTCAAGATCAACAAATAGAAGGAGATGAGGAAGAGGAAGAAAAGATTGATGAACCTATTGAAGAAGAGGAGGAGGAGGAGGAGGAGGAAGAAGAGGAGGAAGTGGGGGAAGTAGAGGAAGTAGAAGAAGTGGAGGAAGCAGAGGAAGTGGGAGAAGGAGGAGGAGTAGAGGGCGTAGGAGACCCAGAGGAAGCAGGGGACATAGAGGCAGCGGGGGAAGGAGAGGCAGCGGGGGAAGGAGAGGCAGCGGGGGAAGAAGCAAAGGAAGAGCCTGTCGACTTCCCTGTTGACCAACCTGAAGAAAATTAAATATAAGGTATTAGTCAGATTTAAAAGAAGCTTTAAATTTCTCTCCTAATATGGAAAAGGGTAAGAATTTTAATAGTTTAAAATATGAGAATTAACACCCATGTTGCATGCATTCCACACATTCAGATTTGTTTTATATAATTTCTAAATGTTCGGCATTTGTTTAATAAAATGAAGGTAAGACTATTTTAGTTTAGTTTTTATAGCTACCAAACTTAGATTAGATAAATTGTTTGTATAATTTTTAAGCTTAATTTTTATTACTTTATTGGTGTTAAGGATAACAGATATGTATTGTTAGTATATCTACTCTAATCATTTGAACTTAAATGCTGCTGTTGGGAGTATATATTCAAGTGTGCGTTAATGTTTTGAATACTTACCCTGGAAGAGATAAATTGGGCAAGTATTTTGTGCTCTGACTGTGTATTTTTTTACGGCATTGGACATTGAATAGTAATTTGCGTTAAGATACGCTTAAAGGCTTTTTGTGACCATGTTTCCCTTTGTAGCAATAAAACGATTTTTACAAAAACTCTTTCCCTGGATTAGCAATTTTAAATGAAACAGAATTCATTAATTAAATGAATATTTAAAATGAGCTTTTTGCCTTAATGTAGGAATTTAGCTCACAGATATATCAAGATGATTGAGAAGAGTTGAATTAAAGAAAAAAACTTCAGTCATTTTTTAAAAGTACTACTAAAATATTTTTTAACATACTTCACATTGAGGTCAGTCTATAACTGACTTGTTTATACTTGTTTCAGTTCCTTCCTTTTCTTTATGCCTATGTCAGTTCTTGAAATCTTCTTGAAAATACATTTGGATACAAATGATTTTTTATAGTTGTGTTAGTTCTTTTGTCATGTCTGTTTTTAGCTGAAGAACCAAGAAGCAAACTATCACTTTTCTAAAAAAGAAGTATTTCTCTCTTGAATATATATATATTTTTTAACTTTTTGTAGTTTATAGGCTTACATACTGAAAAAGAGAAGATGAGATTGACAGTCTATTTTCAAATGACCATCTATGTCACTGAAAAGTAGTGCTCTTATTTCTTTGAATCTTCACTCTGGCCTCTTTTGAGAGAGGGACTCTTAGTGAAATAAACTAACTTCCCAAAATTTTGAGGCATTGAATGGATGAGTATACATACGGGAATATTAAGTAATTTTAAAGCATTAAGTACATGAGTGTATAGGCATTTGTAGCATTTCACAGGTAATTTCTCTTTTTGCATACAACAGAGCTTTTAAAAATACATTTTTGGGGGCCAATATGGGTTCATTGTTTGGGGCTAGATTTGCTTATCTTTAAGCTTTAAGTCCTTTGTATCCACTTATAGGAATTTAGAGCCAAATAAGAAGGTTAGTTGAAGACTGGAGAAATTTGGATCCTAGCTAAGAGTCTGTATTTACTTAAATAGGCTTCAGAAAGCCTTTGTGCTTAGGAGTTAAGGGTAATAGGACTTGATCAGCGGTCTTGATTCTCACTTATTTATTTATTTATTTAGTTTCTCCTTTATTTGAAAATGTTTATGTAGGGGTAAGGTCAAAGGAGAACAGATCCTTTTGGATTATAATTAGTGGGTTCTTTTGGTACTAAGTAGGGTGTTTTTTTTTTTAAAAAGAATGTCCCTAGTAATTTGAGATTTGAAACTTTTGGAAAGAATCCTGTAACAATCTGTAGAACAACTTCTAAGTAAGCATTTTATTTATTTATTTGATTTTTAAAAATATTTTAAGTAATCTCTATACCCAGCATGGGGCTCGAACTCAAAATTCCAAGGTCAAGATTCTGACACTTCACTGAGTGAGCCAGCCAGGTGCTCCATAAATGTTTTAGAATAAGAGACGACATCTAAGTAGTAATTTTGGTGGGAAACATGTAAAAACCTTTATTCAGACTAGCTTATTTGCAAGGTATTATTATTAATAAAGGCATTTTGTTATTGTACTTACTTCAGATATTCAAATTTATGTATATCCTATTAGATAATTTGTAGATAGGCAGTTTAATTTGCAGGCAGATTAATTTTTGTGATCCTTTGAGTTTATATTTTCAATACTTTTGTGCTAAGAATTTATATGATATCCTTAATAACCTTTCAGCTTCTGTTATCCAAGTATTACTTGTTTATTAAACATCTAAACATGTAGTTTTAATAACCAAAGAAATTTATTTACAACTTACACAGTTGTTTAAGCTAGATGCCTAAGGACCATCCTGTATTCCCTTTTTATCACCTCCCACCTCCAGTCTATCAGAAAGTCCGTGTTTTCCACTTCCAAAATTTATCTTCCCCCTCTTCCACGTCTTGTGCTACCAATCGCAGTTCAAGTCCCCATCATCTCTTTCCTGGACTATTAAAATACTTTATAAACTAATCTTGTTTCTAGTTTTGCCCTGCTAGATTCAGTTTTCCACACAGAAGTCTAGTCTTCTAAAAATATAATAAAGATAACACTAGTCTCCTGCTGCTTTTTGTATCTTACACTTACTCATGGTAATCAGGCCTGGCCTAGCATTCCTGCTTTATATCACGCTGTTCTTCTCACTGGCCGTGGTGGCCTTCTGTTAGCTTTTTTTTTTTTTTTTAAGATTTTATTTATTCATCTGAGAGAGAGAGAATGAGAGATAGAGAGCACGAGAGGGAAGAGGGTCAGAGGGAGAAGCAGACTCCCTGCTGAGCAGGGAGCCCGATGTGGGACTCGATCCCGGGACTCCAGGATCATGACCTGAGCCGAAGGCAGTCGCTTAACCAACTGAGCCACCCAGGCGCCCTTCTGTTAGCTTTTAAATGAATCTTTTCCCTATGTCCAGACCTTTGCACTTTCTGTAATCTATACCTGTCAGCTTTTTTTGGACTCTTTATCCTTTAGGTCACCTTAAATGTTAAGATGAGGCTTTCCTAAGGAAACATAAGAGCAGTAGTTCTTAAATTTTTGTAAAAGTGAGGGTTTGGGGCCCCTGTACCCCAGATTTACTAGACCATATTCTTGGGAGATGATGTATTTTAATAGATACCCAGGTGATTCTGATGGTAGTGGTCAGTGATTGCATTTCAAGAACACTTAATAGTGGCCTCTAATTTCTAGTGCACACAACTCCTGTATCAAAGCAGGAGCTTCTGCCCTTTAGTCGACAGGCACAGGTTTGGGGAATTCTCATAATGTTTTACAAAAGCATTGGAATGACCTGTTAGAAATTTCTGGGAGTCAGAAAACTGGACCTTGTTCTTGTTTTTGTTCTTTTTCTCCCATTAGGTTATGTAATTCTTACAAGTTGAAGTTCTAATAACAGAACTAACAGTTTTCCCATATAACAAGCTCTTTCATATCATTCCCCTACTTGAAATCCTTTATTGGCTTTTTATACCTATCAGTGTAACATCCAGATTCTTTTGATATGCCCTCTGTGGTTCTGTATGTTCTGTTCCTTGCCTGCTTCTCCAGCCTTGTATCTCAGTCTTGAACATATTTATATTAACTGCCGGTGCCTGTAAACATTTGAATTGATGATATGCTTCAGGAGGCAGAATGTTTCCTAGAGTTGCCAAGATTTAATTATAATCTGTGTTACAAAATCTAGCTATTATATTTTATATTACTATACTATAGCATATTATAAAATATACTTGTATTTTATAATGTAATATTTTATAATGGTATAGTATTATGTAACACATCTAAAAAACCATTGATCCTAAGAATGGGGTGAAAATTCTTAGCAATTTGTATACCCAAATCATGGACATAGAGAAAAAAAAAACTATAAGGGCAAATCTTGGTAATGCATGTTAAAATGTGTTTGAGAATTCTCTTTTTATTGGCAAGATTGTTCTTATTTACAAGTAGTTGGTATCAGATTATCTTATTAACCAGACTTACATTATTTGACATTTACTTTGCCTACCAAGTTGTCCTTGCTTTGAATACAAACTATGTATATGTAAAATACACATAGCATAAAACTTAACACTTTCACCATTTTTGAGCATACATTTCAGAGGCGTTAATGACAAACTTGATTACAATTTGGAATCCGTGGTAGTTCTGCTGATGGACAGAAAATGGAGTAGTCATACAGGCAGAAGTGTTTTAGTCCATGTGACGGTAACAGTTCATATTTAAATTAACAGTGTGATTTTATTTGGTAGTTCCTACCCAGATGGCTGGTTCTCTCTTTGTTATGCCGACAAAATCAGGGAACCTGCAAGCCTGGGGGTAGACCTTTGGGTGTGGGAAATTCAGTCCCTGTTGCCACCAATTTGGGCCTCCTTCGGAAGCAGTTATGCTGGTCTCTTCCCGCATTTCCCTTCCCCTTCTGATTTTCCTAGTTTGTGTTTAAAAATTTTCTTAAAGACTGTGTTTGAGGTGGGGGTGAGGCAGAGTTGCTGGTGATAAGAGATGGCCTTCTTGGTGACCGAGAGTGTAGAAGGGAACAACTGTAAGCAGCTTAGTTATTAGATGAATAGAAATTATGAATTTGGGGGGAGATCCAGATCAAAATGACATACTGGGTTCAAGTCATTATCTTCTGAAGTTCTATTAAAATTACAGAAACTATACAATGATAATTACAGTAATAAAAATAAATTCATAACTACACTAGAAAGATACCAAGGTTGCTGTGAAGCATTTCTAGAAGATACAAAACAAGGAACCAGATCTTGGTGAAACAGAGAGCCACAGTCCACATAGAGATGGAAGTTAAGGAAGCACCTCCTTATTTATTTATTTATTTATTTATTTATTTATTTATTTATTTATTTATTTATGAGAGAGAGAGAGTAGAGGTGGGGAGGGGCAAAGGGAGAGGGAGAGAGGGAACTTGGGCATGGAGCCTGACGCGGGGCTGGATCTCAAAGCCCCTGAGATCATGACCTGAGCCGAGATCATGACCTGAGCCTAAATCAAGACTTGGATGCTTAACTGACTGAGCCACCCAGATGCCCACACCTCCATTTTTAGAGGCAACTGTCAGAGTGGGTGGCTTTAGTATGGTAAGCCATGTTATTGAAAGACTGAATAGTTATGCTAGTCCCTGGCTTGGGAATCTTGGTCCATGATATTCCTCCAGTTTAAAGCCATAACACAGCTTACTGTTTGCCAATTAGAGTGAAACTTCTGATGTAGTAGACTCACAGAACATATATATAGCAGCCATCAAAGTATGGTAATGCCTTAGGTGTTTTGTGGATACCACAAGGGGTTTTGATTCCTCATATTTAGAAAACAGGCAATCCGAAAAACCTGGTGACTGTCCATTTTCCATTTTTCCAACTGATTCCACCCCCCTCCTCCCTCACACAATTGAAATGCCAGGTTCTTTGTAATCAAAATCTGCCAGGGAGTTTCACTCAAATTGAGAAAATAAACACCAGGTAACAACACCAAAAAATCTAGTAGTTTTGCAAATCACCAACGGCAAGCCTCCCACTGCCTGTTTCCATATGGATTTAAAAATTTTTAAAGGTTGTAGAGAACAAAAATAAAATGTGACAGATACCTAATGTGTCTTCCAAAGCCTAAAATATTTATTAACTGGCCCTTTACTGAAAAAGTTTGCTGACCACCTAGGTTCAGTTCTTATTTAGCCATGATAGTCTGTGCGGTAGCAACAGATACTTAAGGAAAAGAGCAGCACGAAGGCTAGATAGTAAACTTAACAAGCAGAGATAATCCTGGGGATATAATGCAGGTTAAACAAAAACAAAACCCTTTAAACTTTAAAGTGTTTTAGTAAATACTAAAGTAAATTTAGTATTTTATGTAATAATAATTAGCAATAATTATACAAAGTATTTTTATATGTAATCCTTAGATATAGTATTATGTATCATTATATTATAATCTCCGAAGAATTTTAGAGGTTTTTGCACTAATTTAAAAAAAAACACGAACTGTAATAAGAAAAATATCTCGGAAATAAAAAATAGTTGCTAAAATAAAAATGTATTTTAGGCCAAGGAGTTGAATAAACATGGCTGAAAATCAAATTATTGAGCTAGAATTTTAAGCTGAGGGGCACTTCCAGAATCGTGTAAGAAAAGGTCAGAAGGTAGAAATTATGAGAAAAGTTGAGACAGAAGATCCAGGTAAATACCATCCATTTAAAATGAAACTTCTTGAGGTTAGGAGCCATATGTATAGAGAATTTAGCATTGAAAGTCCTACATCTATCACAGTGCTGGGTGCATTGTAAATGCTCAGTGAATATTTTTGAATCAGTGAATATATGTATGTATGCATAGGAGGTGCAGAAGTTGAGAGCAGAAAAAAGTGAAGAAAAGAAATAGACAGGAAAAATTTTTTTTTCTGATGAAAGACTGACCACATACTAAAAGTCTGAAGTACTGAGTAAAAATAATGAAAAAGGAGACAAGCACTTAAAATATATCCTGACAAAATTTCTGTAATCCCAGGATAATGAAAACAATCTCAAAATTTCTAAAGAAAAACAATTTACCTATAAGGGGAAAGAATCACATTGGTCTCAGATTTGTCATCTGTACGTTGGGATGCTAGAAGGTACTGTTATTTTTATAAAGTGGGAAAATTATTTTGAATTTAGAATTCTATAGAGTTAAACTGTTGTTTTTATTTTTTTTTAAAGATTTTATTTTATTTTTGACAGAGAGATAGCAAGAGCAGGAGTACAAACGGGGAGCAGGAGAGGGAGAAGCAGGCTTCCGATGTGGGGCTCGATCCCAGGACCCTGTGATCATGACCTGAGCCGAAGGCAGACTCTTAACCGTCTGAGCCACGCAGGTGCCCCTAAACTGTCATTTTAAGAAAGAGGGCACAATAGAGACATTTTAGAAATTCAAGAACATGGATTCAGAAATTAACTGTCACAAAACTGCACAACATGTTAATCAAATTATAATGAAAAACTTGACGAGGAACTGGCATATTTGCAATCAGAGCTAAGTATTTGAACACAGCTCTTTATCAGAAATTATTGGCTGAAGAAATTGAGGACACTGGTTTTGAACCATGTAATTCAAAAACTTTAAGAATTATAGAGTATTTCTTTTCAAATGCCATGAAAAATGACCAAAAGCAGGCCACAAAGAAATTACATACAGGCTCCTTCCTGTTATCACAATGCAATAAGTTAGAAATTAACAAGTGGGTAGCAATCAATTAACAAAATCTAGTCAGATATAAAAGAAAACATGGTCCTTGTAATGCTTACATTTAAAATGAAACAACAACTTATGAAAATTTAAGGAAGAATTCCTATTTTATTTAAGCTCTTCCAGATTATACAGAAATTTGAAATACCTCTCAGTTTGGTCTCTGAGACTAGCAGAACCCTTATTCTGTAATGTTGCCCATCAAAGACAACTATAGGCCCATCTCACTTAGGAACAAATGTAATTATTGAAAAAACATTAGCAAATTAAATCTGAGAGTATGTCATGATAAAATGGGGTTTATCCTGAGCATAGAGCATAATCCTACTATAACTCAATACATTAGGAAATCTATTACTGTAATTAAAAAAAGGCAGATGAATTAAAAAAAATCACATGATAATCTCAACAGATGCTGGAAAAACATTTCCTAAAATTTAACACTCAATCCAGATTTAAATCTTGTCAGGCTTGGAATAGAAAGAAAGCTGTTTAACTTTGCTGAGGATGTCTTAACGGAAACATTCAGCAAACAACCACATTTGAGATAGGAACAAGCCTGTTGTCTATAGAATCACTTAATGACGAGAAATAGAAATATTAGGAGAGAGAACAGCCATTATTTCAGGCAGTGTGATGTGAAGATAGTACATCTAAGAGAATTAATTGACAAACTATTGGAGATAGGGGTGCCTGGGTGGCTCAGTGGGTTAAGCACCTGACTCGATTTTGGCTCAGGTCATGATCTTAGGGTTGTGAGATGGAACCTTGCTTCAGGGAAGTCTGCACTGCACATGGAACCTGCTTAAGATTCTCTCCCTCTTCCTCTGCCTGCCATCCCCCCCACCCCCCATGGGGCATGCATGCACTTGTGTGTACTCTTTCTCAAGAAAAAAAAAACTGTTAGAAATAATAAAAGGTACTTTTGTTTAATAGTTCAACATATGAAAATCTGTAGCTTTCTGTAGACCAGTATGGCCAATTAGAAATTAACTTAAAAAAATCTTACTTGCAATAAAAATCTAAACTATTATTTAGTTATAAACTTTATGGGAAAAATGCAAGATCCATATGAGGAAAGCTACACATTTTTTTAGAAGATTTTATTTATTTGAGAGAGAGAACAAGCAGTGGGGAGGGGCAGAGAGAGAGAGAGAGAGAGGCAGACTCCCTGCTGAGCAGGAAGCCTGATGCAAGGCTTGATCCCGGGACCCGGAGATCATGACCTGAGCCAAAGGCAGACGCTTAACTGACTGAGCCACCCAGGTGCCCCCAAAACTACAAATTTAATAAAGGGTATAAAATGCCTGAATGATTAGTAAACATTCTGTTCCTGTTTGTAAAAACTTAATATTGTCCAAATGTTAATTATCCTCAAATGAATTCATAAATTAGTTACAATTTTGTTACTTAGAATTTGTGTTGTTTGTAAGACAAGGTTAAAAATAATAGTGGCTTAAGATTGCAGTCTTTCATATGAAAGTTCAGGTAGGCAATGCCAGGGTGGTGGTGCCTTTCCAGGTGTTGTAAACTGAGGCTCACTCTGTATTGTTCTGCCATCTTCAAAACCCTAATCTCTAGTCATCCTGTCTCTGTTTCTGTCAGTGGAGAGGAAGAAGAGAAGAAAGTAACACACCTTCACAGTAGGAACAGGTCCCAGAAATTGCACCTGTGTTTGTACATTATTTCCATTGCTTATAACAGCCACATGAATGCACCTGCCAAGAAGGCGGGGAATTGTATTTATTCGATAGGACATCTTTCCAGCTAAAAAGCAGGGGTTCTATTTTAGGAAAGGGGAAAATGGATATACATAGCAGTGTATGCCATTTAAACTGATTCAGAAGTTCATATGCAAATAAAAACAAAAAAAAAACATGAAAATTTAGTTTATGTTTCTTACTAGAAATGTAAAACAATATGTCAAATACAAGTAGGTAAATAGATAAGTGAAACATTAAAGAGTCAATATTATTTAAATATATATATAGTATATGATGAAGGTATAATTTTGAATCATGGATAAAATATAAAGTACCCTAAAAATGGTTTGGAGACAGAGGAGTCACACTGGGAAAAGACCTACCTATGTCATACTTTGCACAAAAATAAATTTCAGGTGGATTAAAGAGATAAAGGTACGAACCCCTACACAAGTATTAAAATGTAAGAAGCTTATTTATAATTTTGTGTTTTTCTCAGTAAGATCTAAGATCCAGCAGACATAGGGAAAAATACTGACAAATATGGTACATAAAAGAAATGACTGCGGGGTGTAAGACACTCTAAACAAAGTTGAAAGAGAGTAGTAAAAGGGAAGAATATTTGCAGTACAAGAGACCAAAGATTAAGTCAATAAAGAGCTTCCATTTTTCAACCATTATGTTAATAAACATTCAAAGATTTATAATAGCCACTTTTGGTGAAAAAGTCCCTCTTCTGCATAGTTGATGGGTGAATAAATCGTTTCACCTTATTTGGAGGGCAATTTGGAAGTAACTAACAAAATTTTAAATGTACGGACTATTTGATCCAGCCATCCCGCCTATAAATAGCTATTCATTTGCTTGAGATCACAAATGCCTGAAATGTGCATGAATACAAAGATTACTTATTTCACCTCATCTAAAATGTATTGAGCCTAATACTCCTTTACTTTTACCAGAAGGTGTCAAAAAAGGTTTTTAACACAACAAATACCACCTGGCTGATAGCAATGGTGAGATGCCATCAATTTTAAGATGTATTCCAGCCTGATGGATAATAAAATGGGGGGCTGAGTGTGTCTAAGAACTGCTGAAACAAGAGTATAAAAGAATGGTCTTTGCAGCATCATTTGTAATAATGAGAAACTGGGAACCTAAATATTTTGACGTGGAAAAATCTCCGAGACATACTGTTCAGAAGAAAAAAGGAGTTCTAATATATGTATTAGAGTTTTACTTGGAAGAGATATATATGTATAAACTCCAAACTATGTACTTGTATAGAAATGCACAAAAATAAAAGTAATGTATTTACATAGAGGAGAAATTGGAAACGGTACATAGTGTTTACTTGTGAGGAGGAAAGTTGCATTGTGAAAATGTTTTTTTCTTAACTGCTTATTTCTGTTTTTTTCTTTTTTAAATAATAAGGATATAGTCGTGTCATGTTTATAATGTAAATGTTTCAAAAGAATCTGGAAAATACAGAGAAATATAAAGAATAAAATAAACACCCAGAGTACAATCACCCAGATAAATAGCACCATTAACAGTTTTTGTGTATTTCTTTCTAATCCATTTTTCTTTGCAACTGGGTAGATGTTGACACTGTTCTTTGAGGTAGGAGGAAGCAGGAAGAGCAGGTGTAGGTGAGGAAGACGAGAAATCATATTGGGGGCATGTTAAGTTGGCATTGCCTGTGGGGCACTGAAATGGTGATGTCAAGTAAGCAATTGGATATATGGTCACGGAGCATAGGGGGAGCTCATGATCAACTTAGAGTATTAATGCTTTCCCTTTCAGGTGATGGATTTTAATATTCATGTGTCTGACACAAATAAAAATGTCATTTCTTGTGGCAGCATAGTGTAACATGACATATTAGCCCTGGAATTCAGCAACTCTTCCTTCCCTGCTGTTCCCTACCCCCTACCCTCGTGTATCATTTTCTAGTCCCGTCCATCTGTCCATCTTGGGAAAAACATTTAAATGAAAAAAAGCCTCAATTTTCCTATCTACAAAATGAAGGTAATGTTACCTGCCTTGCACTATTGTTGCCAAAATTAAATATGTAGCACTGTCTGGAGTGCTTTGCTCTCAACATTTAAATATTAGTTTTTTTACTGTTACCTAAATATATCAGTGCACATGTATTTGTTTCTTTTTAAGTAGAGATAAAAGAGAAATGGGAGTACTGACTTGGTAAGTCCTTGGTAAAATTAATACAGAAATTTAGTTTTTTTTTCCACATTCATTTTAACATAAGTCTTGATCTTTCATGATGTGTTTTAAAGATTACATTACGTCTACTCTTCTCCATAAGGTTTGCACAGGCCTTTGGTCAAAATTAACAAAGTCACAACCTGGTAATTTAATGTAATGAAAGGGAAATAATTCATGAATGTCTCATATAACAGAACTAATTAATTGTAATTATTCCAAACAACTTTTTCCTTCAGCATCAGAGGTTCTCACCTCACCAGGATATTAAATAACCTGCTAATGTTAGAACTCCAAACTCAGCCACCGCAAAGAGGTAAATAACTCTCCTCAACTGGGATTTGGATTGCTTGTAAGTGCTGAGGTCACTATCACTGTTAAATGACAGATGTTTTCCTGAAAATCCCTTGTATCTCTTCTTGTAATATAAAGTTCAGTGCCTGCAACAACAGGGTGGTGTTCTTTAATAACTGTTAAATTTATTCTTTAGAGATTTTACAAAGATGTCCTATTGCTCCTGGAGGACTCCCTTGACACCCAACTCTGCATTTTCTTTTTGCATAATGCCTACAATTTAGAGCCACCAGGCTCCCAGTTGTATAGCTCTTGTATCCTTGGTTCAGTACAACCAAAATACTAATAAATCTCCTTTTCTTCCAGTAGCTTTCTGCAGCAGCTGGGGTATGACAGTGATGTCCCTGATCTATAATTCTAGACAACCCTAGGGTGAACACAGACCAATCCAAAGCTACTACGTCAGATAAAGTGATGTTGTTTGCACAACTCAGTGTCCTCAAGAGGTTGTCATGTAATACTCCCAATTTGTATTCTGCATAAAACTCCTTTTACTAGTTATAAACTTCCTACAGGGAACAAACGTATCCAGCTAAAGGATGGCTGCCGATCATATGACTAATTTTAAACTCAAAAGGAATGGGCTAAGCCTTTTCATTCCTAGAACTAAAAGCTATAAAAAAATCCAAATTTCTTCGTAAGTGTGACATTCTTCAATTTGGAATTCTAATGAGGTAGTGTGTTCCTGAGACCCTGCATTTGATGTGTAATATTGAGAATATGACTGATTAATATAAATATTTGAATTGTACATGAAACTTAAGTGTTTTATTGATAGTCATCACAAAAATTTAATTTTTATTATTAAAGATTTTTATTAGAGCAAGCAGGGGGAGGGGAGGTGGGGAGGGGACGATCCTCAAGGAGACTCCACGCTGATCGAGGAGCTGACACGGGCCTCAGTCCCGGGACCCTGAGATCGTGACCTGAGCCAAAATCAAGAGTTGGACACTCAACTGACTGAGCCACCCAGGTGCCCCTAATTCACTGTTTTACTGTTCGTACTGTATTGACTTACAGTTGAGTCAGCTATTAAATGATTCCTATTATATTAATTGCATTGGAAAAACCTTGAATAAATGATACACAATTGACCCTTTAGCAATATTGGCAGGTCCACTTACACGCAGATTTTTATTTTTATTTTTTTTAAATATTTTTTTTTTTATTTATTTGGCAGAGACACAGTGAGAGAGGGAACACAAGCAGGGGGAGTGGGAGAGGGAGAAGCAGGCTTCCCGCGGAGCAGGGAGCCTGACGCGGGGCTTGATCCCAGGACCCCAGGATCATGACCTGAGCCAAAGGCAGACGCTTAATGACTGAGCCACCCAGGCACCCCTACACACAGATTTTTAAAATAAATATAGTACAATATTGTAAATGTATTTTTTCCCTATGACTGTTAACATTTTCTTTTCTCTGCCTTACTTTATTGTAAGAATAGGGTATATAATATAGCATACAAAATAGGTGTTAATTGACTATGTTACCAGTAAGGCTTCTGGTCAGCCATAGGCTATCGTAGTTAAATTTGGGGGAATCAAAAGTTATACATAGATTTTTGACTGCATGAGGGATTGGCAGTCCTAACCCCTGTGTTGTTCACGGGTCAGCTGTACTCATGTTTTTATTTGCAGGGCACTTCCTAATTCTCTCAGAATGTTTCTAGACATTAGCAAGGTCCCTGGGAGGCAAAATCTCCCCCAGTTGAGAACCACTGGTCTAGATACATTAAAGGCAGTTGGGTGTGAAATTGAACTCTAAATGATCTACTTGATAATATTAGGATTAAAAAAAAGTCACCTTAGATTCAGCTCTTCTAGGAAGTACTCCTGGGCTTTCTCGACCTTTTCTCCCTCTCCACCAGTAAGCCATGCTGGAGATGTTTCTTTCTCCACTCTATGTGGTAGGCCTCTGCTTCCCAGAAAGGTCTGTATCTTCCTCTTTTTTCTATGTCCCGTGTCTGGCACAGTGGATGGCTCTTTTGAACTGGATGTATGAATGGACATTACAGTTACTTTTCTCTTGGAAGTTTATAAAATGACCTTTTAAAAAATAGATGTGTGCAGCTCTTATTTTGCTTTGTGTTATCTCTAATTGTTACAAGCCTGTGAGACTTTACTCATAAATCATTATTCATTCACCTAATATTTATTGGGTGCTTACTACGTGCCAGACGCTAATACTGGGAGCTGAGGACACAGTTACGAACAAAACAGACATAATCCTTGTCCTTAGGAATTTTGCAAATGAATAAGACAGTTATGATCCAGGGATGGCCTGTGCACTCATGTCTGACATCACTGGTTTCCAAGTAAATCAAAATTATGTAGGGTCTAGAAACCTCCTATAGATACATGGCACAGTAGAATCATGGCCTGTAGACATCCAGGCTTTGCCTTCTGCTTCAGAGAGCCTAAATTCTTTCTTACAGGTTTTGCCATGCTCTAGAACACCAGAGGAGGAAATTTGGGGTCAACAGTAGTGGGATTATCATTAGGAAGTAATGAGGAGGCAGTGCTGCTTTTAAGGGTCACTTCACAACACAGGGCCTGCAGGAACCTAGAGAGGCAGCATTCCAAGAAAGCCCGAGATTTTGCTTGGGAAAAAAAACGTTGAATAGCTTGCTTTCTCCTCTAGTTACAGATGTATCCCTGAGTTTGATTTAGGGTCCATCAGCTTTCTGTGGATGCTGATGGGATATAGTAACAAAAATAGTTCAGATTCTCCTGCTCTCACCCCTGTCTGCTCGCTAACTTACTCTTCTTGTTTCCCTGTAAAGTTCCCACCCTCCCCACTCCAGCTTTCCACATGCACCAAGGAGTGTCCCACATGTTCATGAATATTTGCTCACACTGCATACGGTCCCTGCCAGACACCAAGGTCCCCCTCTGCATGACATCTCTAAAAACTTCATTGGAATCTGCAGTTGGTACCACGCCAGCAATACCATACGTGATCCTGCAAATATCTTTCGACCTCATCTCCTGCCTTACTCATTATGCCACAGGTACACTGGCCTTTTTGATACTGGCCTTCTCTGATACAGCACACTTGCTTCTGTCTCATGGCCATGGTGTTTGTTTCTTTCTCTGCCCAGAATGTTCTTTTCCCAAACCACTGCATGACTGGCTCTTCCATCATTCAGCTATGTTAAACTGCAACTTTCTCAGACATGACTTTCCATGCAGTCATTCTCTTACATACATTACCCTTTGACTACCCACCCCTATGGAAAATCATTGTATTTATCTGTTCATCACTCCTTTATTAAAATGTAAACCCCATGAGAACAGGAATATTTTCTTTTAATTCAGCACTGGATCCTTGGCACATAGAATGATGGTGGGCACTCAGTAAATACTTACTAACCTAGTTAGTTAATCCAATAATGCCATAAATGGCTGAGCAGAGGTATGTGGCAAAATGGGAGAAGATACCTCATCCTTATTTGTATCATACTATATTAGGACGAGGTTTCTTAACTTTGACACCACTGGCATTTTGGATGGGATAATTCATTGTTGTGGGGGCTGTCCTGTGAATTGTAGGATGTTTACAGCATCCCTGGCCTCTGCCCACCAGATGCCAGTGACACCCCTCCCCAATTTAAGACAACCCAAAATGTCTCTAGATGTTGCCAAATGTTTGCTTAAGGGCAAAATCACTTCCACTTGAAAACTACTTTTTAAAGAGATCCAAACAGGGAGACTTGTGCACCTGTTTCTTACAGTTTTATTAGAGATACATTTTTTTTTTGTTATTTTTATCCTAATGCTGCATACTCTGAAACTCAGTGACACATAGCTATATACATATATTCATTTGTTTCTTCTCATGTGCCTGCAGTTTGGCTGGGATTGTGTTGGTCTTGGTTGGGCTCGGCTAGGTTTGATGTCAAATTGCAGATGTGATCAGGTCTGTTTCAATTTCTCATTCTCTCTGGATCAGTGGCTCCCTGACTCATGTTCACCATGAAAAGCAGATGTGCAAAAAGGCCAGCCCAATAATGCTAGCATATTTCAAACTTCTGCTTTGTTATGTTCTCAAACATACTGACTGAGGCAAGACACGTGGCCAAGACCAAAGTCAAAGGGCAGGGAAATCTACCACCTACGGCGGAGGTGAAGGGGATTGAATATTTGCTGACTGGTAATCCAAATGATTATACAGATCTTTCCATTTACACTCAACAGTTCTTGATTTAGGTAGAACCAACAGAGACTAGAGCAGGAGACATAGCTGAGTGATAAACATACAGAAATCTTCCTTGACAAGATTTTCTTAATGAGTTCTTGTGTCTTCTTCCCTCGGGATTAGTTTGTTTCAGGATGATGCTTAGTTTAATTTGAATCCCTTTTAGACTTCAAGGTAGAATCCCTCCTATACAAAGTTTGATAAATTATTTGACTTTTAGGCATTGAAGATTCTTTGAAGAACGTAACTATTATTAATTTACCTTTTATAATATTCTCTTACATATACCCTAAACTGTTTTAGGAGGCTGACTAGGTTTTAGATGTGTTTGGCTGCAAGTAACAAAAGTCAATTTATGTTGGCTTAAAAAAATAGGTTTACTTTTCTCATATAACAAGGATTCTGGAGTCAGATAACTGCTGATATTGGCTCAGCTGTCAGTGTCATCTGAGTTAGCATCTTGGTTCTTTTGGTCTTTCCCTTGTCATCTCAAGATGCTGTTGCAGCTCCAAGTAATGTATCCACATTTAAGGCAGCAAGAGGGATGGAGAGGCAGGCAGTCCCCAGGCATATCTGTCTCTGTTATTGGGAAAGAAAGTATTTTCCTGGAAATTCTCCAGCGGGCTTCTGCTTCTATCTCTCTGGTCAGAACTGGGTTACTTGGCCATCCACAGTTGTCTGTAGTGGAAGATGGCAAGGAAGAAGAGTGTTGGTAAAGACTATTGAGTCAGTTTTCCAACAAACTCTGGGGAATAGTTTTGATATGCTATGATTTAGAGGAAAGCAGTCATGATAAATAGCAGTAATAACCTCAATTTGTCGACATATTGACAATATTGACATATCAGAGATTGTGCTAGTTGGCTTGCTTTTATTATATTAGTTAATCCTCACCCAACCTCGGATAAGTCTGCTGAGGCCCAGAGCAGTTAAGTAATGCCCCTGGACCCATCACACCCCAGTTCACACAGCTAAACAGGTAAAGAGCAGACTTGTAATTCATGTCTAGTTCTCTCTGATTCCAAAGCTTGTAACTTAAATCTGTTCTGAGTACAGTATAAATGAATAATTTTTAAATCAGGGAATCCATAGAAGTTGTTAGACTCAGAGTTTGAGTTAATCCATTTCTTGAACTTGGAAAGTGAGTAATGACCCTGAAATTCAGCCATCTAGGAACATTTAATACTTTTATTAACTTATTCAAATACGTATTGAATAATAAACACATACAAGACAGTCTGTTAGATACTATGTGTGAAAGAGGCATAAGAAGTGAATGGAACGGGTGCCTGGGTGGCTCAGTCGGTTGAGCGTCTGCCTTCGGCTCAGGTCATGCTCCTGGAGTCCTGGGATTGAGTCCCACATCGGGCTCCCTGCTCAGTGGGGCATCTGCTTCTCCCTCTGACCCCCCTTTTGTGTTCTCTTTCTCACTCAAATGAATAAATAAGATCTTTTAAAAAAAAAGAAAGCAAATGGAACACGGAAACATGGATGCTGTACTTACAAGATTTTCAGTCTAGGAGGGAAAGTAAGATGCACAGAAAGAACACAAGTTGGAAAGTGGTAAATATTAGAATATAAGATACACAGGGGGCATGTCATGTCTGTTTTTGTTTGCCCCAATGTACCAAGACCTAGTATATTCCTGTACATAAGAGGATAAATGTTTGCTCGTATGAACTGAAGATAGGAACAGATGGAAGATGATTGGACTTCAGACAAAGATTTACTCCAGTTGAAGGAATTAGGGAAAATTTTGTGGGAAAAGTGGCATTTGACCTAGGACTTGAGAGGTGCAAATGACTTGGATGGAAAGAACTAGGGATAGTGGAGGTGGTGGAGGAAAGACAGTCAAGGAGGCAGTATCAGGAGCAAGGCAGAAGGAAACCACAGCCGTCTCTAGGGCTGTGCGTCCGTGTGGCTGCCGTGTAAGGCACTTGAACATGGCAGCAGAAGCCGTTGGTGGCAGATGGCACAGACCATGACAGACTAAAGGGTTTGGATTTTATTCTGAGGCAAGCAGGAGATGGTAGAGTGACATGAGCAGACCTGGACTTCAGGAAGATAAATCTGCCAGCAATTTTAAGTTGTATTGGAGTGAAGAAAAGCTGGTATGAGTTGGAGCCTGCAGTTAGGTTAGTGGAACATTCCAGATAGAAATAGCCGCGGCCCAATTAGCGCCAAACCCAGGGTGACAACGAAGAGGACGATGTGGGTTTGAAAGGTGTTAATAGGGAAGGACAGTACCTGCAGTTCATTTGATGTGGGGAGTCCTGTGAGGGGGGGAATCAGCGATGGAATAAGATTTTTTGACTTGGGTGACTGGAGATTAGTGGTGCCATTAAAAGAAATCAAGCTCACTGAAGGAAATCCTCGTATTGGCTGGTTTATGAGGGAAAATGCTGTTTGGTTCCGGTCATTTTTGAGTTGAGAGGCATTGTGGGATATCCAGGTATGAGTAAAGCTTGGGTGGTATGAGTTGGTGATTCTCCTTTAGCGTGGACGTGATGGCTGGAGTCAGATTATTCCAGGACGAGCACAGAAGGGCAGATTCATGCAGGGCCTCACTGTGTCACTGTGTCTAGGGGACCAGTGTTTAGATAATAGTGGGGCTGAGATGACAGAGGATGTTTTTGGAACCCTTAAGTTTTGGGGTGTTGTGCACGTGTGCGTTCATGTGCGTGTGCACGCGTGTATGTGTGTGAGACACAAAGATATGTCCTTCAATGATTTAGTTATTTCCAATTTTATCCTAAGCAATTTTTACAGTGGAAGGCAGGGGGCAGCAGAGTCCCATTTTTCAAAGGAAAGTCTGGCCATAACTTCAGAAGAAAGATAGTTTTCACCTCCCCGACTTGTACCTTTTTTGTTGATGAAACCATATCCCCTTTTTAAAAATTGGAGAACGTGGGCGCCTGGGTGGCGCAGTTGGTTGGGCGACTGCCTTCGGCTCAGGTCATGATTCTGGAGTCCCTGAACCGAGTCCCGCGTCGGCTCCCTGCTCGGCAGGGAGTCTGCTTCTCCCTCTGACCCTACCCTCTCTCATGTGCTCGCTCTCTCATTCTCTCTCTCTCAAGTAAATAAATAAAATCTTAAAAAAATAAATAAAAGTTGGAGAATGTAATTTGATTCCAAAATTGCTGTCTTTGGGTTCAACATACGGATCTGAAGCCTGACTTCGGGGGAGTGTGCCTCCAAGCTGATTATATCAACTTTTTTTTTTTTCCATGGAGAGAGACACAGCGGGAGAGGGAACACAAGCAGAGGGGTTGGGAGAGGGAGAGGCAGGCTTCCCACCAAGCAGGGAGCCCGATGCGGGGCTCGAGCCCAGGACCCTGGGACCATGACCTGAGCCACAGGCAGACGCTTAAGGACTGAGCCACTCAAGCATTCCTGATTGTATCAACTTCTTTTAAAAGAAAGGAGTTAAGAACTTCTATACTGGTGACGGTCTGATGCGATCTCAGTGGAAGGCTTGGTGTTGGACTTGCAACAGGGAATTGAAAGAAAAGAAATTAGGCCCACAGCCATAGCATTCTTTTAAGATCCATTTACTGTTACCGTTAGAGTCCTGCTAAGTATAGTCCCCAGTCCTTGTTGCTGCTGTTGGCTGGCTTCCTCTAGTCAGGTTGCGGGATAAGGGTGGGAAATGAAGGCACATTCACAAACGTAACTCATCCTTCTTTGGTTTCTGACCTATCGCACGACTGCTGTACCGCCGAGCACTTTCCAGTCTCTGTCACTGTACCTCTCAGCCTCCACCTACTGTCTCCACCGTGAAGCAGGGGCATAGAAGCCTCTCATTTCTCTTTCTAGTGCTGGGCTGGGCTGTCTTCCAGCAGGTGGACCCGCTGATCCCTGAGCAGTGAGTCCTACTGCGGGCCTTCGGTGTGCGGGTCCTGCCGGGCACTGTGCAGAGCGGCCGGGCTTGCTTCCCTGTGGTCCGCTTTGTGACACGGACACGCGGCTACCGTAGACCGCCGTGTCTGTAGCACCAGCGCTATGCCGGCGATGGAACGGGTGCTTGATCGTTTTGTTGTTGCTACTGAATAGGCACCAAAGTCTTTTCACTTTGATGCCATATGGAATTTTTAATAAAATTTCTCTTAAAATACAGCCCCCCCACCCAGGCTTTTTACTTATACTTCTTTCTCTAGGTGTCAGGCATTGACCATGGGAATAAGTCCGAAAGTACAAGCTCTCCTGGGCTCCAGGAGTCAGGTGGCGACGGTGTGCAGATAGCCGGTGCTCAGTGCCAGGGGCTGAGCGGCGATGAGCCTGCGGCAGGGACTGGCACGCGTGCTGTCATATTGCTCCAAACCCCGGTCACGCCACACTGTCCTCAGTTCTCTGATTACGCCATGTCCTTTAAACCTCCGGGCCTTTGTTCATACTGTTTTCTCCCTCGGAACATCCTTCCTCTTTGCTGTTTCATGAACTTCTTTTTCCTGCCTTACTCTTTCTTTTGCCCTTCATAGAAGTTATCTCTTTTTATCAAGTTCTGTAGTTTATTTATTATGTGTGTTGTCTGTCCCCCCATCCTGCTAGAATATAAGCTCTGTGAGAGCAGGGATCTTTGTTTGCCTCACTGATAGATCCCAAGCACCCAGAGTACTGTTTAGAACATATTAGCAACTCAATAAATATTTGTTACATGAACAAGCGGATCCTTGAAAGCTCGACTTATATGTCATCACCTCCGCGAAGCTTTCCATGTCTGACGTCTCCCAATCCTAGATAAAATTCACTTATCCGTCCTCCATTTTACTGTAGCATTTTGTATTTACATTTGTATTATAGCACTTACCCCACTGTATGATAGCTGCTTTTTATATTTCGATAAAGATAACAAAAATAATGTAACAGAATTTTAAGTTGAAAGTTTTGATTGAGGCACCAAGATGTAATACATACAAAATTTCAAACTGAGGTGTCATCCAAAGATGGAAATTTCCACGAGTTTCTTGACTCGGGGAAAAAAACAAAAAACAAAAACCCTGCTCACATTGAGGATATTGAAGGATCAAGAGAGTGCAGAGGAAGAAAGTTTTGGTGAGGAGGATTTCTTTTGAAAGAGCTCCACTGTGAGTCCTCTGTGCTCAGCAGGAGGAGCAGGGAGGGTGCTTCATCTTCACCTCGAGTCAAGGAAGGGCGTCGCAAGGACTATATGGAGATAGTGGGTCTCTGGCAGTTAGGGAGACATGACTCCTTTCAAGTCTCGCCTAGAAATGGTAAAAGGTAAAGACGGGTCAGTGAGCTGCTCTGATGGCAGGAACAAGTTTGGGTGAGACGTGAGAGACTTGAAGCAGTCCGGGGTCATTTTCAATCTTCCCCACGATTGCTGCCTGGAAGTTCCCCTCCAGGACACCTGGGGAGAAAGAAGGGGGCCAGCCACAGCAAAATGCATTACCTCTGACAAAGGAAAGTAGTCCGATACGACTCAAAAAATTCTTTTGCGGGGGAGGCTTTGAATAATCCGTGAAATTCTTTTTTTTTCATTTTTAAAAAAATTTTTTATTGTTATGTTATCACCATACATTACATCATTAGTTCTTGATGTAGTGTTCCATGATTCATTGTTTGTGCATAACACCCAGTGCTCCACGCAGAACGTGCCCTCCTTAATACCCATCACCAGGCTAACCCATTCCCCCACCCCCCTCCCCTCTAGAACCCTCAGTTTGTTTTCCAGAGTCCATCGTCTCTCATGGTTCCTCTCCCCCTCCGACTTACTCCCCTTCATTCTTCCCCTCCTGCTATCTTCTACTTTTTCTTTTTTCTTAACATATCTTGCATTATTTGTTTCAGAAGTACAGATCTGTGATTCAACAGTCTTGCACAATTCACAGCGCTCACCATAGCACATACCCTACCCAATGTCTATCACCCAGCCACCCCATCCCTCCCACCCCCCACCACTCAGCAACACTCAGTTTGTTTCCTGAGATTAAGAATTCCTCATATCAGTGAGGTCATATGATACATGTCTTTCTCTGATTGACTTATTTCACTCAGCATAACACCCTCCAGTTCCAACCACGTCGTTGCAAATGGCAAGATCTCATTCCTTTTGATGGGTGCATAATATTCCATTGTGTATATATACCACCTCTTCTTTATCCATTCATCTGTTGATGGACATCTTGGCTCTTTCCACAGTTTGGCTATTGTGGACATGGCTGCTATAAACATGGGGGTGCACGTACCCCTTCGGATCCCTACATTTGTATTTTTGGGGTAAATACCCACTAGTGCAATGGCTGGATCATATGGTAGCTCTATTTTCAACTGTTTGAGGAACCTCCATACTGTTTTCCAGAGTGGCTGCACCAGCTTGCATTCCCAACAACAGTGTAGGAGGGTTCCCCTTTCTCCGCATCCCTGCCAACATGTGTCGTTTCCTGACTTGTTAATTTTAGCCATTCTGACTGGTGTGAGGTGGTAGCTCATGGAGGTTTTGATTTGGATTTCTCTGATGCCGAGCGATGTTGAGCACTTTTTCATGTGTCTGTTGGCCATTTGGATGTCTTCTGTGGAAAAATGTCTGTTCATGTCTTCTGCCCATTTCTTGTTTGGATTATGTGTTCTTTGGGTGTTGAGTTTGATAAGTTCTTTATAGATTTTGGATACCAGCCCTTTATCTGATATGTCATTTGCAAATATTTTCTCCCATTCTGTCGGTTGTCTTTTGGTTTTGTGGACTGTTTCTTTTGCTGTGCAAAAGCTTTTTATCTTGATGAAATCCCAATAGTTCATTTTTGCCCTGGCTTCCCTTGCTTTTGGCGATGTTTCTAGGAAGAAGTTGCTGCGGCTGAGGTTGAAGAGGTTGCTGCCTGTGTTCTCCTTTAGGATTTTGATGGACTCCTGTCTCACGTTTAGGTCTTTCAACCATTTGGAGTCTATTTTTGTGTGTGGTGTAAGGAAATGGTCCAGTTTCATTCTTCTGCATGTGGCTGTCCAATTTTCCCAACACCATTTGTTGAAGAGACTGTCTTTTTTCCATTGGACGTTCTTTCCCGCTTTGTCAAAGATGAGTTGACCATAGAGTTGAGGGTCCATTTCTGGGCTCTCAATTCTGTTCCATTGATCTATGTGTCTGTTTTTGTGCCAGTACTATACTGTCTTGATGATGACAGCTTTATAGCTTCCAATAGAGCTTCCAGCAATAGAGCTGGAAGTCTGGAATTGTGATGCCGCCAGCTTTGCTTTTCTTTTTCAATATTCCTCTGGCTATTCGGGGTCTCTTCTGGTTCCATACAAATTTTAGGATTATTTGTTCCATTTCTTTGAAAAAAGTGGATGGTATTTTGATGGGGATTGCATTGAATGTGTAGATTGCTCTAGGTAGCATTGACATCTTTACAATGTTTGTTCTTCCAATCCATGAGCATGGAACGTTTTTCCATTTCTTTGTGTCTTCCTCAATTTCTTTCATGAGTATTTTATAGTTTTCTGAGTACAGATCCTTTGCCTCTTTGGTTAGATTTATTCCTAGGTATCTTATGGTTTTGGGTGCAATTGTAAATGGGATCGACTCCTTAATTTCTCTCTCTTCTGTCTCGTTGTTGGTGTATAGGAATGCCACTGATTTCTGTGCATTGATTTTATAGCCTGCTACTTGACTGAATTCCTGTATGAGTTCTAGCAGTTTTGGGGTGGAGTCTTTTGGGTTTTCCACATACAGTATCATATCGTCTGCGAAGAGTGAGAGTTGACTTCCTCTTTGTCGATTTGGATGCCTTTGATTTCTTTTTGTGGTCTGATTGCTGTGGCTAGGACTTCTGATACTATGTTGAATAGCAGTGGTGAGAGTGGACATCCATGCCACATTCCTGACCTTAGGGGAAAAGCTCTCAGCTTTTCCCCATTGAGAATGATATTCGCTGTGGGTTTTTCATAGATGGCTTTTATGATATTGAGGTATGTACCCTCTATCCCTATACTCTGAAGAGTTTTGATCAAGAAACGATGCAGTACTTTGTCAAATGCTTTTTCTGTATCTATTGAGAGGATCATATGATTCTTGTTCTTTCTTTTGTTAATGTATTGTAGCACATTGATTGATCTGCGGATGTTGAACCAGCCTTGAAGCCCAGGGATAAATCCCACTTGGTCATGGTGAATAATCCTTTTAATGTACTGTTGGACCCTATTGGCTAGTATTTTGGTGAGAATTTTTGCATCCATGTTCATCAAGGATATTGGTCTGTAGTTCTCCTTTTTGATGGGGTCTTTGTCTGGTTTTGGGATCAAGGTAATGCTGGCCTCATAAAATGAGTTTGGAAGTTTTCCTTCCATTTCTATTTTTTGGAACAGTTTCAGGAGAATAGGTATTAATTCTTCTTTAAATGTCTGATAGAATTCCCCTGGGAAGCCATCTGGCCCTGGGCTTTTGTTTGTTGGGAGATTTTTGATGACTGCTTCAATTTCCTTAGTGGTTATAGGTCTGTTCAGGTTTTCTATTTCTTCCTGGTTCACTTTTGGTAGTTGATACATCTCTAGGAATGCACCCATTTCTTCCAGGTTATCTAATTTGCTGGCATAGAGTTGCTCATAATATGTTCTTATAATTGTTTGTATGTCTTTGGTGTTGGTTGTGATCTCTCCTCTTTCATTCATGATTTTGTTGATTTGGGTCATTTCTCTTTTCTTTTTGATAAGACTGGCCAGGGGTTTATCAATCTTGTTAATTCTTTCAAAGAACAAGCTCCAAGTTTCGTTGATCTGTTCTACTGTTCTTTTGGTTTCTATTTCATTGATTTCTGCTCTGATCTTTATTATTTCTCTTCTCCTGCTGGGTTTAGGCTTTATTTGCTGTTCTTTCTCCAGCTCCTTTAGGTGTAGGGTTAGGTTGTGTATTTGAGACCTTTCTTGTTTCTTGAGAAAGGCTTGTATTGCTATATACTTTCCTCTCAGGACTGCCTTTGCTGCATCCCAAAGATTTTGAACAGTTGTGTTTTCATTTTCATTGGTTTCCATGAATTTTTTTAATTCTTCTTTAATTTCCTGGTTGACCCATTCATTCCTGGTTGACCCTACCCATTAGTAGGATGGTTTCCATGAATTTTTTTAATTCTTCTTTAATTTCCTGGTTGACCCAAATTTCCTGGTTGACCCTACCCATTAGTAGGATGCTCTTTAGCCTCCATGTATTTGAGTTCTTTCCAACTTTCCTCTTGTGATTGAGTTCTAGTTTCAAAGCATTGTGGTCTGAACATATGCAGGGAATGATCCCAATCTTTTGGTACCAGTTGAGACCTGATTTGTGACCCAGGATGTGATCAATTCTGGAGAATGTTCCATGGGCACTAGAGAAGAATGTGTATTCCGTTGCTTTGGGATGGAATGTTCTGAATATGTCTGTGCGGTCCATTTGGTCCAGTGTGTCATTTAAAGTCTTTATTTCCTTGTTGATCTTTTGTTTAGATGATCTGTCCATTTCAGTCAGGGGGGTGTTAAAGTCCCCCACTATTATTGTATTGCTGTCAATGTGTTTCTTCGCTTTTGTTATTAATTGCCTTATATAATTGGCTGCTCCCATGTTCGGGGCATAGATATTTATAATTGTTAGATATTCTTGTTGGATAGACCCCTTAAGTAGGATAGAGTGTCCTTCCTCATCTCTTATTACAGTCTTTGGTTTAAAATCTAATTTGTCTGATATAAGGATTGCCACCCCAGCTTTCTTTTGGTGTCCATTAGCATGGTAAATGCTTTTCCACCCCCTCACTTTCAATCTGGGGGTGTCTTTGGGTCTAAAATGAGTCTCTTGCAGACAGCATATGGATGGGTCTTGTTTTTTAATCCAATCTGATAGCCTGTGTCTTTTGATTGGGGCATTTAGCCCATTTACATTCAGGGTAACTATTGAAAGGTATGAATTTAGTGCCATTGTATTGCCTGTAAGGTGACTGTTACTGTATATTGTCTCGGTTCCTTTCTGATCTGTGCTTTTTGTCTCTCTCTTTGCTTAGAGGACCCCTTTCAATATTTCTTGGAGGGCTGGTTTCGTGTTTGCAAATTCCTTTAGTTTTTGTTTGTCCTGGAAGCGTTTTATCTCTCCTTCAATTTTCAACAAGAGCCTAGCTGGATATAGTATTCTTGGCTGCATATTTTTCTCGTTTAGTGCTCTGAAGATATCATGCCAGTCCTTTCTGGCCTGCCAGGTCTCTGTGGATAGGTCTGTTGCCAATCTAATATTTCTACCATTGTAGGTTACATATCTCTTCTCCCAAGCTGCTTTCAGGATTTTCTCTTTGTCTCTGAGACTCGTAAGTTTTACTATTAGATGTTGGGGTGTTGACCTATTTTTATTGATTTTGAGAGGGGTTCTCTGTGCCTCCTGGATTTTGATGCCTGTTTCCTTCCTCACATTAGGGAAGTTCTCTGCTATTATTTGCTCCAATATACCTTCTGCCCCTCTCTCTGTTTCTTCTTCCTCTGGGATCCCAATTATTCTAATGTTGTTTCGTCTTATCATATCGCTTATCTCTCGAATTCTGCCCTCGTGATCCTGTAGTTGTTTCTCTCTCTTTTTCTCAGCCTCTTTATTTTCCATCATTTGGTCTTCTATGTCGCTGATTCTCTCTTCTGCCTCATTTATCCTAGCAGTTAGTGCCCCCATTTTTGATTGCACCTCATTAATAGCCTTTTTGATTTTGACTTGGTTAGATTTTAGTTCTTTTATTTCTCCAGGAAGGTTTTCTCTAATAACTTCCATGCTTTTTTCAAGCCCAGCTAGTATCTTTAAAGTCATGATTCTGAACTCTAGGTCCGACATCGTACTAATGTCCATATTGAGTAGGTCCCTGGCTGACGGTACTATCTCTTGTTCTTTTTGCTGAGGTGATTTTTTTCGTCTTGTCATTTTGTCCAGAGGAGAACAGATGAATGAGAGAACAAAATGCTAACAGGTTAACAACGTCCCCAACAAATATACTCTATACAAATCAGAAAAGACCTGAAACCAGGGGAAAAGAAAGGGAAAGAAAGAAAAAAGAAAGAGAAAAGAAAGAAAGAAAAAAAAAAAAGAAAAGGATTAAAAACAAAAAAAGAACAATACAAAAAAACCCGAATATGATCAAATATGATCAGGCTAGTGCATAGATCAGTTCCGCACACGAGATTTTGGGTGTATTTTGGTCTGTTAGATAAAAGTGCCTCCTAAAATTTTAAAGGAAGAAAGACTTATATATGTACAAAATAAGGGTTGATACAATGAAGGGATGGAAGATGACTGTAAAGATGAAAATTATAAAAGATTTTATAAAAGGAATTGATACAATAAGAAGTTGTTTGAAAAAAGAAAGAAGAAGATTGAAAAAAAAAAGGGGAGAGAATGTAATCAGGCAGGAGACTAGAACAAAGCCATACACTAGTGATTTAGGGTATATTTTGATCTGTTAGAAGAAACTGTATCTCAAAATTTTAAAGAGATAACAACTTATATATATATATGCCAAAAATAAGGGTAACTACTATGAAGGGATAAAATATGACTCTAAAAATGAAAGATAAAAAATGTTTTTTTTAAAAAAGGGATTGATAAGATGTTGGTTGAAAAAGGGAAAAAGAGAAATTAAAAAAACAGTTAAAAAAATTAACTTTGAAAAAGTAATGAATCATGGTAAAAAAAAAAGCCATGAATTCTATGTGCAGTATTCCCCTAGCGCTGGAGTTCTCTCGTTCTCCTTGATCGGTAAACTTGGTCTTGGCTTGCTGGCTGTTCGTGCTGATCTTCTGGGGGAGGGGCCTGTTGCCATGGTTCCCGAATGTCTTTGCCGGAGGCGGAATTGCCCCGCCCTTGCCAGTCCGGGCTAAGCAAGCTGCTCGGGTTTGCTCTCAGGAGCTTTTGTTCTCTGCAAGCTTTCCGTATGGCTTTGGAGGATGACAGTGAAAATGGCGGCCTCCCAATCTCCACCCCAGAGGAGGCAAGAACTCGGGACCCCGCTCCTCAGTGCGCCCCCAGAGAAAAGCAGTCAGTCACTCCCGTGTCCCCGGTCTCCGGCCGCACTCCGTGCTCACCTGGGCTGTGACCGAGTGTTTCTATCTCTGGCACCCGACCCCGTGTGGAGTCTCCAAACCCAGCAGATCCCTGCGGTGCACTCCTGCGCCGCTCCTCCCGGGGGAGGAAGGGGAGTCTCCCTGGATCTGCCGCTTGTTGGGTCCCTGCTGGAGGAGCAGTGGCCCGACTGGGCCGCGGATCACAGTTTATGGCAACCCCGAGCTGAGAGCCCGCGCCTCGGCTCCGTCTCTGCAGCCGGCTTCCCCGCTCCGATACCTGGGAGCTCTGCCGCACTCAGGCACCCCCGGTCTTTCTTGTGACCCCGAGGGTCCTGAGACCACACTGTCCCGCGAGGGTTCCACACCCCGCGTAGCCACTGGAGCGACGTCCCTCCGCGGAGCCGACTTCTAAAAGTTCCGATTTTGTGCTCCGCGGCTCTAGCACTTGCCAGAAGCGGCCGACGGAGGCCCCCTCCCCCGCCGTCTATCCTCCCGAATATCGCCTCGGATTCACTTCTCCGCACATCCTACCTTCCAGTAAGTGGTCGCTTCTCTGTTCAGAGAGTTGTTGCTACTCTCCTCTTCGATCTCCTGTTGAGTTCGTAGGTGTTCAGAATGGTTTGATCCCTATTCAGCTGAATTCCTGAGACCAGACGAAATCCAGGTCTCCTACTCCTCTGCCATC